>NC_138207.1:57874907-58422407 GCF_964194415.1 Vipera berus
GCAAGGATTAAAATGTAAGAAATGATGTGGTTGTCAAGAAATGAAGAACAATGAATATCATTTGGTGGGTTATTTTATTCTGGATGGCTTTCCAGACTAGGTGGGTCCCAGGAGGTCTACATATTACACATTTCTTGTACTTTGGGGTTTGCTGTTTGCTTCTTAGAACTTTAAAGTAAAAGCCAAAGGTCATTTTTCAATAGAAGATATCTTTTTTTTCCAGGCAAATGTTAGGAAATATAAAACATGATTTAGTTTCCCTTTCCCGCTCTCCCACTACCAAGGAGTATTACGAGACAGACCGCTTTTATTTATTTGTGCACAATAATATATAATGCAGTGCTTGTGTTTTCAGTTCGGTCAGACTTTTCAATAAAGTTCAAACATCCTAATTTAATTAGTATGGATTTAGCAATGAACTAGCAATGACCTTTTCCCTTAAACCCCGTCTCCTTGAAGCAGTTGTGCATCTTATTGCTGAGGATTCATGTTCACAACCCACTTAAGGTTACAAATGGAACTCAAGTTGGGTGATCTGATGTAACCTCTGATTTCTTAGCTCCTTGCTTCTGGAGCTTCTTGTTTCTACAGTAGAGTACAAAATATGACACTTTGTCTGGAAACATTTCCAACCAACTGGAGTCTCCAACAACTGAGAATTGGAAAATGAGATTAGATATATTGCTCCAAATTATGTCTGGCTTTCTTTCCTATTTTTATTGTTCCATGTTATTTATGTAACTTTTCTATATGATGCTTTAAACAGATGAAAGTTGCTATAAAAATGTGTCTACTACATACAAGCTAATGCATCTGGACTACAAAAATATGGAGAGCAAATAGGCCTCAGGGAACAACTACAGAAGCCCCAATTCTGTGCTGCAATCTGGTGTTTATCTGGTTTTCTGAAATCCAGATATGATAGCCCTAACTTTGTACTTCACCCAACATTTCAACAAATTAATCAAGTACTTTTTAATGTACTTTTTTCCTTCCTCTTCTGGAAAGAAAACATGTACATAAATGATGGGGTCAGCGTGCAAGCAGAAAGAAATAGAAAAGTTAATTTTACATTCTTTTTTTTGTCTAATGCATTACCGAAGGAAGAAGCTGAAGGTTAAAGATGTGTATGAGTGCACATGAAAAAGGAAAATAATTTAAGAAAGAGACTGGATAGTAGCAACAGAAGACAAAACATTACTCCCTCCCCCCTCCCTTCAGTATACACACGTGATACTACAAGAGTAGATAGAAATTAGGGCTAGATATATTTTCTCATCTGCAGTCATAATACAGTAAAAGGCAGCTTTCCCATCAGTCAGTCGGGTGCATTTTGCTCAGCCCTAAAGTGCTGTCACTAGAGGAGGTTTCATTGCTTGCACCTGCTAAAACATTTGAGGCATTTGAGAGGCAGTGAAACACATTTGCTTTTCATTTTATCTGACGTGGAAAATCTTTGAAGTGTTTAATAGTAGTTCGGGAAAGATTTCTGTCTCTTAATCATTTACTTGTAGGGCACATTCTCCACTGGTAGCCTGTCAAGCAGAAAACGAGTTTAGTCCAGTTTTATTAAGTGCCACATGCCAAGTCAGTGGTCATTAAAGATGTTTTAATGTTTGAGTTATGTAATTTATGAGAAAAAAACTCCAATGATTTATTAATATTTGCATTGCATTTGCTAGAACTACCATATTTATTTTAAACTAGCTCTTACATATGTAAAATAATATCTACAGTATATTTCTATCTCTATCGATATATTTATAAACATACACACACAAAAAGCGACACCCCTAGAATGATTTTAAATTTTTCTCTGTTTAATAAAATTCAATCAAATGTAGATTTGGGAAAGGAACTATTTTTCACTTTTTATTGATACCAATTTTCCTTGAAGCAGAGTGCACCCATGGGGGGGGGGGAATTTGAAAAATCTTGTATTTTTTCCCCCACAGAAATGATACTGAGGTCATTAACCCTCAAAATTGTCCTAATGTGTTTTTTATATATTCTGAACTAACGGGACATCTTTTTCCAATTGTACTTTGGGTAAACCAAACATTTAGGTAGTTCTCCAAAATATTTTAAAATCAACCTTAGACTAATAAGACTTTTGAAAATAGAGGGAAAGTATTATTTTGAAACTGTTGACAGATATAAGAAAGTTTTCCCTGAAAATTTGCCTGATTCAGTCTATTCTGAAACTTGAATGAAAGTGTTCAGGTCAACCCAACTCTCCTCCAAATACTAACTCAACGACTGAAAGCTGCTGTTGCCAATATAACCTTTGAATGGTAGTACAAGACTAAAAGTGAGCATTGTTTAAGCAGTCTCTCCTAATTTTTTGAAAGGAAGGAACGTACGGTGAAATGGCAGGAGTAAGAACTAAAACCTGAGATATGTGGATTAGTCAGCCATGCTTTGACAAGCAAAAGGACAAGGAGCTCCATAAAAGACCTCAAGTGCTAAACTGACGAATCCAATGCCAACACTAAGAAACCTTTATCCATCAGGAAATATGAGATTTACTGACTCTTTATGCATTCCCTTGTTCAAAAAGCAGAGCTTCATCTGGTCACCTTTTGAAAACTGCAAAACCAGCCTAAGCTCCTTCTTCCACTTTTGAGGCCAAAATATTCTGAGCAACTTCACCTTCCCTAAAAGTGCTCACTTCATCTTCCCTGCCTCTTTATCAAAGCCTATTCCGGCTGCCACTTCCTCTGGCCTACAGCACCCTTAGCAGTAGTGATAAGGTATTATCATTGGAGGAACAGGGACAGAATTGTTAGAATATAGTTTTGGAGGAAAATTTTAAATTAAGTGCATAAGCTGTTGAAGACTTAATGGACTTATTCTTTAAAATTTATAGACATTTGGCATTGGTGCTGGATTCAGTATCACACAATGGAACTCAAGGAACCCACTCTTATTCTCAAAGGTGTTTTTTCAAAAGGCAACTGGGCTGTTTTTTCCCTTGAGGAAAAAGAAGATGTTTCACTTCTCATCCAATTCATTAGTGAAATGTCTTCTTCCTCAAGGAAAAAAACAGTCTAGTTGCCTTTTGAAAAAGCATTCTTGAGACAACTATGACCTAAGAAACTTCACATAATTTAGCCACTCCGATTCTGGCTATCAAGAAGACCTGGTATGCCACTTAAAAAAAAAAATAAAACTCTGAATACCATTTTGGAAGCCCAGGCAATATATTAAATTCACACTTTGGTGTATTGTTGCCATTCTAATATAGATCTTCTTGATTCTTGATTCCTAATCACAACATAATCTACAAATGAGCATGTTGTGTGGTTTAGGACATTCTGATGCCCACAGAGAAGATTTTTACTGAGCGACAAGTAAAATATTTTATATTATTGCAAAGATAGCTGAAAAATAGAGGAGCTGTAATCCAACAAATTTATAAAATGCCATATTAGGTGCATCAGAAAAAAAATATCTATACTTAACTGTTTGACGGTGGGAGGTAACATATGGTGGCTAAATTTCGGCAGACTTCTAATATTAAAGCACGAACAATATTTTTAAAGAGAATTTATAAGCTAATTTTCATGAAAAAAGATAGCTTTCAAGATGGCTTGCATAATCAAAGCATGTATACAATATGGTAATACTGAAAAAAGGGGAACAAATTATGGTATAGAAACTAAAGGCAAAGAAAAGTTAGCATAAAAACTCTACACAAACCTAAAGAAAAATGCACCTTAGCAATGGTATTAGGCAAAAGGCATAATAGAAGAGCGAAGCAAGCATTCTATTTTTGTAGCCACGGGTCCCATCAGAGTACGGATATGCCATATTTCTCCAGTAAACAAAATCCGGGAGTCTGTTCTTAATATTCAGAAAGAAACAGGTTGAGTTTTGCAAGGGTATGCTGTTAAGCAAGACTGAATTTGCTTTAAGAAAAAAACAGTTCATCATTTTACAACTGTCCTGTTTAATGTGCTACCTTTGACTGTTCTCATTTGTTTTGAATGGTCTCTTTTGAGGTAGGAAGTAGTAGCACCCTTACTTATGAAAAGGCCCAGTTATACCCAGAGGCAACAGGAAAAAGCTAACCTCCTCCTAGGAGAAGGGGCCTCAAATTAATGCAAGTAATTTCCTGACTAATCTGTGATTCCCATCAGAATGTGGCTTCTGGCATCTAAGTAAAATGCCAGAAGCTGTCACCTGAAGTTCTAATCAGTAGATTAGCAACTCTCACATGTGCACTTGCTTTTACTTCCAATACTTTATATGAAAAAGACAATGGATTATATAGTTAGCAGATATCCTGGGAAGAAGCTGGCTGATCATACTTTCTGTCTTTGAACACACGAATAACAGCCAGAATCAGGAACTATATACTTGATCAGAGGATATGAAAGAACCAAGGCAGTCTGATGTATCATCTGTCTTTCTCCTCTCTGGAGAAAGTCATATTAATCTTTTTATATCCATCTTTACAATATGAAAAATAGCTGGGACCGAAAACATGGGAGTTTAAGAGATATAGGAATAAATACTTCCCAGACTATAATGGGTCTTGCCATTTCCTTGTCATTACGTGTCAGGAAAGAAAAATAGAATAGAATAATGTGTGGTCCTGGTGTTAAAGTTATATCAATAAAGCATTTTCTCACAATATCATTAATTTAATTCCATTAAAGCATCCTTATGGATGTGTGCATATGTTTAGATGTGATTTCTATAATTCCACAGGCCCCAGACTTTGGATATGTATAAATATTTCTGTTTATGCAGAAAACTGAAGCCAAATCAGATTCACCTTGCAATATTGTGCTAGATATTCGATGGAGAACCATATTATGATTAACATAATATGCCCTGAAATACCTGAACACTGTGTCAGTTTTAATTAACATTTATTGATACACATCATACTTGTACAGGTAGAGTTTGATGTTTGGTACTCTTTGTTACACACCCTCTTCCTCTCACTAAATGGTTTTTGGTTTAAGCATTTTGAAATAATTGACCTGGACATTGGTTAATTTGGGTATCCAATAGCAATCTGAGAAGACATCTACAATCAAGACAGGAAGGAGGCTGATTGGAGAGAATTATCTCCATCTCCTGTACCTTTCCCCTATCTACTACACAGAATTACCCATCAGAGATGCAAACATAGAGAGACATGAGATGTAGTGATCAAGGTATTGTATGATATTGTCCAAACATGATCGGCATATCATATAAGAAAGCAGACAGGCAGGCAGGCAGATAGGCAGGATCTGTCTCAGAAATACATTGGCTATAAATACTGCTTTCAGAACTTTATAAATATTCATTTTGGTTCAGATTCTTCCAGAAGTTATTTGATTGAAACCACATCTAAATTATAATTCTGTTTCAGAAAATCTGCACTTTTATGACATGTTGATATTAATGGAAAATGAACAAAAGGTCCTATTCTTTTTGAGAGAATTGGATGAAATTTTCAAGCATTGTATACTTTTTCCACAAGATTAAGCTACCTTCTATCAAATAAAAGTGTGTACGGAGAGTCACCTAAGCCTACTTGTAGAAAGTAGACTTCTAATAACTTTTGTTTCTATATTACTAGACAGAACCAGATGCTCTTTGTAAACATAATTATTCTCCTTAGAGAATAAAGTCTGCCAAATTTCAAACATTAAGATGCAACACAGCAGCAGGAGAAGTCTGTTAGCAGAGATGCACCATTGAGAACATGCAACCTCACTCATTTTGCTTCCTACATAATTCTGCCTTTACAGTCTGAAGATATTTTTGAAAAGAATTAATTTACCACACGTTTTGAAGATTGTTGTGGATACTTTGTATGAAAATAACCTATTTCCGGGACTATGTTTATATGACAGGTGCAAGAGGATTTGTGCTAAAATTTAAGATGATGAATTGCAGAACTAAAAAAGAAATTACAGTCTGTAAATCTTCCAAATTACGGTCTGTAAATCTACACTTTGCATCCACAGTAGCTTGCCTTGAATGGAATTTGGCATTGAGTGGGAGCAACCAACCAAATAAGCAGGAAAGAATTCTGATAAGTGACATCCACTTGTATGTGGCTGGGGAGGAGGATGAAAAGTCAAAATAGTGACTGTGATTGTACAATTATAATCCAACTGTCTTTAACAGTATGACATGTGACCATATACAAAAGGAGTGGGGCTGTGATCAAACAGCTGTGGCCACAATCTTGGGGGCATGTTTTGGTTCTCCTGTAAACATACAGATATGACAACATGTAGTGCTACTCCCCAAGATATTTTCAGAATTTCTGAACAGTGCTTCTGCTGCCATTGCAGCTGTGTGCTTTTTGATAACAGAGACAAAAAGTGCAGTGAAATTGTGGAAGCTGTGTGTGATTACATTTCTTTGATATTCTTCTACAAAGTCCACTGATAGAAAAATAAAGGTGGTTAAAATTGATATACTGGATCTCTCTCTCTCTCTCTCTCTCTCTCTCTCTCTCTCTCTCTCTCTCTCTCTCTCTCTCTCTCTCTCTCTCTCTCTCTCTCTCTCCTCCCTCCCTCCCTCCCTATATATCAAGATGCTTTCAGCTGGGTTTTTAATTGTGTGATCACACAGTTCCTTATTAGTGAACTTAACTGAGGGAGGGATGCCTTACATGAGTGATACTTTCTGTATACATTTCCCACAATTTCTTCCAATTTTTTCCCTTGCTTCCCCTCAATAAAAGAAATGCAAAAAATAAAGTAGGAGAAAATGGAATAGTTGCATAATAGTATATGTGAAAAGGTAGAGTTGTGTCTCTCCAAATAGGTCCCTTGTTCTTCAGGCTTCAAGAAATCCTAATTCAGTTTAGAATTATTTTGTTTATATACTACTAAAACTCTCATGTTGGTCTGTTTGTAACCTTCAATTCAACAGGGTGCAGCATTGATTGGGAGGATACATGAGAGTGTGAGTCAGGGATGGTATGCAAGGAAGGTATTCAGGGGTTAGAGAGGGCCTGGGAGGATATGGCATAATCAGGAAGATGTATGGGTGTGTGAGAGAGCAGAGGGACTTGGAGAAGCGTACACAGATGGGGGAGACTTATACAGGCAATTTACCACTTTCCCATTGACTTTTGGGAAGTTGGCAGTAAGGTTGCAAATGGCAATCATGGGATTATGAGGCATTGCAAATGGTCTTAAGTGTAAACCAGTTGCCAAGTGCAGAGATTGTGATTGTGTGATTACAGGGGTGCTGGGATGGCAGGAACCAGTCATAACCATGGCAGAATTCTGACCACTGATGCCAGAACGGTTATGTGATTGTGATTGCCAATGCTCCCTGCAAGTTTCCCATAAGCAAAGTCAGTGAGGAAGCCAGCAGGAAGCTGAAAATCCCTCCCATTCTTCTGTCATTCAGTTGATAATATCTTTAGAGAAGATATTTTTGAAACAATGAGCCAGTGGGTCATGGGTTTCCAGTAGATTCTAAATTTATTGCAGACAATACCAGTTCTGTCCAAATCTGCCCATTCTGGTTACTCAAATATGATGCATAACCAAAATTGAAAGATTGTTGTTGTTGTTAGCTGCGAAGTCGTGTCCGACCCATCGCGACCCTATGGACAACATTCCTCCAGGCCTTCCTGTCTTCTACCATCTTCTGGAGTCCATTTAAGCTCACGCCTACTGCTTCAGTGACTCCATCCAGCCACCTCATTCTCTGTCGTCCCCTTCTTCTATTGCCCTCGATCTTTCCCAGCATTAGGCTCTTCTCCAGTGAGTCCTTCCTTCTCATTAGGTGGCCAAAGTATTTGAGTTTTAGCTTCAGGATCTGGCCTTCTAAAGAGCAGTCAGGATTGATCTCCTCTAGGACTGACCGGTTTGATCGCCTTGCAGTCCAAGGGACTCGCAGGAGTCTTCTCCAGCACCATAGTTCAAAGGCCTCAATTCTTTGGCGCTCAGCCTTTCTTATGGTCCAACTTTCACTGCCATACAT
This sequence comes from Vipera berus, assembly GCF_964194415.1. Classification (NCBI taxonomy): domain Eukaryota; kingdom Metazoa; phylum Chordata; class Lepidosauria; order Squamata; family Viperidae; genus Vipera; species Vipera berus. The sequence goes on from NC_138207.1 coordinate 57,882,864, forward strand.
TGCAACTGGGAAGACCATAGCCTTGACTATACGCACTTTTGTTGACAGGGTGATGTCTCTGCTTTTTAGTGTGCTGTCTAGATTTGCCATGGCTTTCCTCCCCAGGAGCAAGCGTCTTTTAATTTCTTGGCTACAGTCCCCATCTGCAGTGATCTTGGAGCCCAGGAAAACAAAATCTGTCACTACCTCCATTTCTTCCCCATCTATTTGCCAAGAATTGAGAGGGCCAGATGCCATGATCTTGGTTTTCTTAATGTTAAGTTTCAACCCAAGTTTTGCACTCTCCTTCTTCACCCGCAACAAGAGGCTCTTTAGTTCTTCTTCACTTTCTGCCATTAGAGTGGTATCATCTGCGTATCTTAGGTTGTTGATATTTCTTCCGGCAATCTTAATTCCAACTTTTGATTCATCTAGCCCTGCCTTTCTCATGATGTGCTCTGCATATAAGTTAAATAGGCAGGGCGACAGTATACAGCCTTGCCGGACTCCTTTCCCAATTTTGAACCAATCAGTGGTTCCGTGTCCAGTTCTCACTGTTGCTTCTTGACCCGCATATAGGTTTCTCAAGAGACAAATAAGATGGTCTGGTACTCCCATCTCTTTAAGAACTTGCCACAGTTTGTTATGATCCACACAATCAAAGGCTTTAGCATAGTCAATGAAGCAGAAGTAGATGTTTTTCTGGAACTCCCTAGCTTTCTCCATGATCCAGCGTATGTTGGCAATTTGATCTCTAGTTCCTCTGCCTCTTCGAAATCCTGCCTGTACTTCTGGTAGTTCTCGATCCACATACTGCTGAAGTCTAGCTTGTAGGATTTTAAGCATGACTTTACTAGCATGAGAAATGAGTGCAATGGTGCGATAGTTTGAACATTCTTTGGCACTGCCTTTCTTTGGAATTGGAATGTAAACTGATCTTTTCCAATCCTGTGGCCACTGTTGAGTTTTCCAAATTTGCTGGCAAATTGAGTGTAGCACTTTTACTGCACTGTCTTTTAAGATTTTGAATAGCTCAGCTGGAATACTGTCACCTCCACTAGCTTTGTTGTTGCTCAGCTTTTCTAAGGCCCACTTCACCTCACATTCTAGGATGTCTGGCTCGAGGTCAGTGACCACCTCATTGTGATTATCTGGGACGTTAAGCTCATTCTTGTATAGTTCTTCTGTGTAATTTTGCCACCTCTTCTTAATCTCTTCTGCCTCTGTTAGGTCCCTGCCATTTTGGTCCTTTATCATGCCCATTTTTGCATTAAACGTTCCCTTCATCTCTCCAATTTTCTTGAAAAGATCTCTGGTCCTCCCTATTCTATTGTTTTCTTCTATTTCTTTGCACTGTTCATTTAAGAAGGCATTCTTATCTCTTCTAGCTATTCTCTGGAATTCTGCATTCAATTGGGCATATCTATGTTTTTCTCCCTTGCCTTTCGCTTCCCTCCTTTCCTCAGCTATTTGCAAAGCTTCCTCAGACAGCCATTTTGCTTTCTTGCATTTCTTTTTCTTTGGGATGGTTTTGGTTGCTACCTGTTGTACAATGTCACGAACCTCTGTCCATAGTTCTTCAGGCACTCTGTCTATCAGATCTAATTCCTTAAATCTATTTGTCACCTCTACTGTATATTCAACAGGGATATGATTTAATTCATACCTGAGTGGCCTAGTGCTTTTCCCTACTTTCTTCAGTTTAAGCCTAAACTTTGCAAGGAGAAGCTCATGGTCTGAGCCACAGTCAGCTCCTGGTCTTGTTTTTACTGACTGTATAGAGCTTCTCCATCTTTGGCTGCAGAGCATATAGTCAATCTGATTTCTGTGTTGACCGTCTGGTGATGTCCATGTGTAGAGCCGTCTCTTGGGTTGTTGGAAAAGAGTGTTTGCTATGATCATCGTATTCTCTTGACAAAATTCTATCAGCCTGTGCCCTGCTTCATTTTGTACTCCAAGGCCAAACTTGCCTGTTATTCCAGTTATCTTTTGGCTTCCTACTTTAGCATTCCAATCCCCCATGATGATAAGGACATCATTTTTGGGTGTTACTTCTATAAGGTGCTGTAGGGCTTCATAGAACCGGTCAATTTCATCCTCTTCAGCACTGGTGGTTGGGGCATAGACTTGGACTACTGTGATATTGAATGGTTTGCCTTGGATTCGAACTGAGATCATTCTGTCATTTTGAGGATTGTATCCCAGTATTGATTTTCCTACTCTTTTATTGACTATGAAGGCTACTCCATTTCTTCTGAGGGATTCTTGCCCGCAGTAGTATACCTGATGGTCATCTGAATTAAATTCACCCATTCCTGTCCATTTTAGTTCGCTGATACCTAAGATGTCGATGTTCAGTCTTGTCATCTCTTGTTTGACCACGTCCAGCTTTCCTTGATTCATGGATCTTACATTCCAGGTTCCTATGGAGAAAAAATCTTTACAGCATCGGACTTTCCTTTCACCACCAGACATATCCACAGCTGAGCGTCCTTTCGGCTTTGGCCCAGTCGCTTCATTCTTTCTGGCGCTACTAGTACTAGCCCTCTGCTCTTCCCCAGTAGCATATTGGACGCCTTCCGACCTGAGGGGCTCATCTTCCAGCGTCATATCGTTTTGCCTTTTGGTACTGTCCATAGGGTTTTCATGGCAAAGATACTGGAGTGGGTTGCCATTTCCTTCTCCAGTGGATCACGTTTTGTCAGAACTCTCAGCTATGACCTGTCCGTCTTGGGTGGCCCTGCACGGCATAGCTCATAGCTTCATTGAATTACGCAAGCCCCTTCGCCACGACAAGGCAGTAATCCATGAAGGGGAAATTGAAAGATAGGTAAAGGTAAAGGTTCCCCCGCACATGCGTGCTAGTCGTTTCCGACTCTAGGGGCCGGTGCTCATCTCCGTTTCAAAGCCAAAGAGCCAGCGCTTGTCCAAGGACGTCTCCATGGTCATGTGGCTGGCATGACTAGATGCCAAAGGCACACAGAACGCTGTTACCTTCCCACTGTAGTGGTCCCTATTTTTCTACTTGCATTTTTACGTGCTTTCGAACTGCTAGGTTGGCAGAAGCTGGGATGAGTAACAGGTGCTCACTCTGTTACGCAGCACTTGGGATTCGACCCGCCAAACTGCTGACCTTCTGATCGACAAACTCAGCGTCCTAACCCACTGAGCCACCGTGTCCCTAAATTGAAAGATACCCATAAATAAAGATGAATTATTGTGAAGGAACACCAAGATATGAATTTTCTGTAATGTGCTATATTGAATTTATGCTATGACTGTTTGGCATAAGAAACAGACACAGAATTGCTTGACTCCTGAGGACACAGAAGCCGAATAGAAAATGTTCAAGTGACATGCGTACCTTTATACTTTTTAAGAGCTTTTTGTGAAGTGGAAGTTCATTTCCACTTCAGGACAATGAAGAAGCTATTTCCATATCATAGCTTTGCAAACTTAGTGTTAAATCTTAACTCCCATAATGCAAAGTCAGCAAAGGGAGAAAATTGTGTTTTCACTCTTGACAGGAAATTCCAGAATTATAAAAGAAATGGGAAGTCCATTCACACATCCTCTTTCCAGGCTTTTATGTCATGCTTAAAGGCACCCTGCCCTAAATAATATTTCCAGCTTAATTCCAAACTCAGTTTTGACTCTGCCTCTCATTTATTTACCAGTTGTACTTCTGGCTGCTGTAAAAGAGGTAGGTTATTTTAAATAAGGCAGCATGTTCTGTTTTTATCACTGAGTACCATTGAGGAATTGCAGGAAGGGTTGGAAATTGCCTGAATCCTGCAGATTCCCCAAATGTATTCAAAAATCAGGATCCAAATAAGTAACGTTTCTGCATTTAACCTTCCTTTTAAAGTTTTAATAAATTCCCAAGAGTGATGGGCAAGCTCCCGCAAGCTTACTTTTGCTCAGAGAAATTAATTTGAGCTCATTTAAATATAATCAGGTGCTTTACAGAAAAAGGAAGCCTTGTTATGAGATAGGTAGAGATATACAGACATAAAAATCTATAGATGATATGGCTATAGATAGTTTAGATCATGAGTGTCAAACTCGATCGCGTCATGTCACCTATCATGATATATTGTGACATTTTTTGCCTTGTGGAGCCAGGGTGGGTGAATGACACATCCAGCCCATGGGCTGCTGGTTTGACATCCCTGGTATAGATCTGAAAATAACATATATTAAAGCACTGTTCCCAACTAAATATCCAGGAAAACAAATTCTCTCCTGGTTCCTCACAATAAACTTCTTTCTGAAACATGCCTGAAGATACAGCTAATGCATCTTTCCTGGTTAATATTAATTCTGTGGAAAGAAATTATATTAAATCCATGGAAACGGTCATATTTCTCCTTATACATGTGGCTTGGATCTAGTTTCAAAAGCAAAGATTAACCTAGCAGTTTCTTGCTAAACAAGCTTGTTACATATCTGAAATCAAGTCACAATGACTTGTAGTTTTTAACTTAGGGGATTCTAACTGCTTATCAGTCAAAACAGTGGCAACATCATTAGTCAACACCACTATACTAAGCTCCTAAAAAGGGATAAGCCATAGAAGGTCTTGCAGTACTGTCCTATTTAAGTAAACATTTCTTCATGTGACTGCATATCCATGTGCAATGAAGGAATGATTTTTTTTAAAAAAAGTCAAGATGGTAGCAATGTTACTGTGCATAAAAAAAGCTCAGGCTATTTTCACATGGCTGGGGCTACCATTTTGATACCACCACCATCCTAGATACCCCTGTCCACATGTATGTATTTAAGCACATAAATGAAGATTAAAAGCCTTGGTGGAGCAGTGGGCTAATGCCTCCTTAAGTAACACCAGCTGCCTGCAATTAGTGCAGGTTCGCATCCCACCAGGCTCAAGGTTGACTCAGCCTTCCATCCTTCTGAGGTAGGTAAAATGAGGACCCAGATTGTTGGGGGCAATAAGCTGACTTTGTAATAATGCCACTTGGGGGGGGGGCAAAAGCCCTAATAAGCAGGCATATACATAGAATGAAGGCTATTGCTAAGCACATTGATTTGTGCTTAGAGTGTAAGCCCCCCTGAGTCTTCAGAGAAGGGCGGGATATAAATGGGATTAAAATAAAATAAATAAATAAATAAAAGAATCCCTTATTTTCTAACTCACTCCCCATTTTTTTATATCAATCATTGGACAAATACAATTGTTAAAAGGTAAAGGTTCCCCCGCACATGTGTGCTAGTCGTTTCCAACTCTAGGGGCCGGTGCTCATCTCCGTTTCAAAGCCGAAGAGCCAGCGCTTGTCTGAGGACGTCTCCGTGGTCATGTGGCCAGCATGACTAGACGCCAAAGGTGCACGGAACGCTGTTACCTTCCCACCGTAGTGGTCCCTATTTTTCTACTTGCATTTTTACGTGCTTTCGAACTGCTAGGTTGGCAGAAGCGGGGATGAGTAACAGGCGCTCACTCTTTTACGTGGCACTCGGGATTTGACCCGCCAAACTGTCGACCTTCTGATCGACAAGCTCAGCGTCCTAACCCACTGAGCCACCGCGTCCCTTTTTATACAATTGTTACACTATAACAATAAAATTAATATCAGTACACTTTAAAAAGTAAATTTGCAACAACATATTGCAGCATATACTTATCTTCTAACAGGAACATCTTTACTAAGAATTGGTACTAGTTACCCAGCCAGCAATGTCCTCCTCTAGAATATTACTTTTTATAGTCTCTATTATGTTTTCTTTACTTTATTATTATTGCAATTAATATTCTATGACTTGCAAACATTTTCAGTCCTTCCTGAATTGTTTTCAAGGTTGAAATACACCCTTAATTTTTTTTGTGGGGGGGAGAGATATTTCTGATGTTTTACTATATTGATATTCACATATTGGTTACAATCCCATTGTCTCTTGTCACCAATCTATAGTGCACATATATTAATCTGAATAAAAACCCAATAATGATAATGTTTGTTTTAAGAATCCAGGACCTTACATTTCAGATTGTTTTTCCTGGACAATTTATTTCTGGAATAAATATCAAAAATTCACCAAATCACTTCTGCATGCGGAGAAAGGAAGTTAAAATGGCTCATTCAGGCACATGATGGATCTGGATTGTTTCCTGATGACATTTAGGAATTCCCCTATGATATCAAGGGAAATTGCAAGGAGTGTCTTCTTAACCAATGAAATATGGAAGTGACCAGTACTTTGTAAGTTTGTCCTGAAGAATTTCTTGCTACTTATGGGTCTCATATGATTTTCTGAACACTTTTAGGAGATTAAGTAATTGAAGAGAAGGATGGAACTAAATAAAGTTCAAATCTTGTAGTGAAAGAGTAGGAAAGTAGAATTCGTTCTCTACTTTTCTCTACTTTTATGGTATCTATGGAATGTTACCTAGCAGCACTGGTTAGCCTCAGGCCTTTTTATGAAAGGATGGGCTAAAATATTCTATTAGTGTTTATTAGGACCATCTCACCAGTCATCCATGTATCAAATTACTAATTGGAACCTGGGCATATAGAATTTGATTAGAAGGCAGAAAATACATTTTGCATCTTGCAATATAATCTGGGAGTGTTACTTGTGATGTTAGTTCTGCCATGTGCAGGCCTGCACCCTCATTCTATCTGGTTAAGGAAGGAGGTTGAGAGTGGGAGTCACTTGGTGGTGGGATCAGTCAACACCTTTCAGAATACGTGATGTTGTTCTAGTGACTTTGAAAGAGGCTTTGAACCACTCTTTTCAGAAAACCAGCCCACGATCTATTGGAAACGGACAACAACTATCCCATTCCCTTTTTTCTGTGAAGAGGGTTGCTGAAAAAGTGGTGGGATAAATACTACAAAGAGTTTAGGATGATATGGTTTCTCAGAATCCCTAGTAATTTAAACACAAGCTTGGGTATGAAATGAAAACTACAGTTATTGCTACAATAGACGATTCCTTAAATAGAGAGGGAAGAGTGTCTGTCCTAGGTTACCTTTGACAGCTGTCATTACTGTTAACCACACTATTGTTCTGGATCACTTTGAAAGCTTTGAGAATTGATGCTGACCTTATGCTTGAACACTTTGAGGGCTTGGATGGGATTTCTCAACTGAAGCAACGTTGCTCAACTGAAGCAACAATAGGTTCAGAAACCTATTGATTTTAGGATAATACCATCTTTGTTTAATGAGGAAGGGAAGAATTTGGCTCCAGCTGAAAAAGTAGGTAGAAATTCTAGATAGCCAGGTGGGCTTTCCCCCAGCTCCAGCTGGTGTACCAGATGTGGCCTTATGTAGAATATATGAAAGTCATTATGAACTTTATGGTTATATTACCGTAATTATCTACAGAGGGCTGCTTTTGAAGACCTGGAGTTCTCAGCAAGTCTAAAATGAAGCTGAGGTTCAACAGTGGTTACATGTTGGGAGCTGCAGCAGCTACTAGTATATTTTCAAATTCAACTCAAGGTACTGGTCAGGACACATAAAAACACTTATGGCTTAGGATCTAAGTATGTATCAGTCTGCCTTTTGTTGTTGCCCTAATAGTCTATTCCCCCTATTTTGCTAGGCTGGATGACTAAGGAGTGTCTTTTGTATATCCCCTCTTTTTACATGATTTGAGAAGAGAGTTCTCACAGTGGGTATGCTTTATGGAAGTCTTCTCTTTTGGGATGGTGTAACGCAGTAAGAAAGGCTTCCACTCAAAACGGCCTTCTCATGACTAGTAAAAATGTGCTTCTTTCAGAAGGCCTTTGGAGACTGAATATGTGGGGTCATTAGCCACAATTTTAACTCTTTTTATATTATTATCATTTTATGTTTGTTACTATTTTACATTTCATATAGAGTATAGAGTACTTGCATGGGGAGATTATCAATAACCTTATCAATAAACTAATTTTCAGACATGTTTATACATCTTCAATTCTGTATTCCCAAACCTCCAAACAAAGATTAGTGTTAATCCGACACATACCCCCACACACATGCTTATACTGGCACACACACAACCACATTAACACAATCTTGTAGTGTAATGGGAGAATGGAATAACAAACATTTTGGACATCTGCTCTTTCCATTGCAAAACAGCATTTGCAACTTTTAGATGTGTTACATTATACCTTAATATAATACAATTAATGAAATTACTAAGAGAAAAGGTAGGGTTACAGTATTTATGGCTCCTAAGAAAACAGGCAGAATGATTTCTACTTAACTGTTTTTTTCCAAATTAACCTCTATCGTTTTAACATTTGACATGTTTTGGAATAAACTCTTACCAGTGAACTCCAATTCAGCCTAGCCATTAAAAGAAGAATGTTTTTATTAGCAAAGTGAAGCCTCTCTGTTTCATTGTATCTTCTGTCCAAAATACATTTTGGAAGTGCAGGGCAGATGGGGAGTTGTAGTGAAGAGGGGAAGAATGCAGAAATACCCAGTGTGGAAATCTGTTTATTGAGTACTGGATATAGTCCTTTGTTGTAGCATTACCACAAGTTTCCGATTTCAGTAGTTAATAAATAGAATCATTCCCTACTTTACCAATTTGTTAGGTAAGGGTACCAGCTTTCCTAATAATCTATAAATTCACTTTAATTTATCACAGACCAGTGTTGAAGGGCAATAAATTATCCATGGTTTCCTGGCATCAACTGGCACTGGGTGTCTTAGACTTCAGTCAAATTATTCCATTTGTTTCTGAAGATATTTTAATCCCAAATGACCTCAAACTTCCCGTGAACTAGGGCTTGAACAAAAGGCCGCCCACTGTCTTTGCAGTAAATCTGTTGTCTCCCTTCTGGGTCCTCAACCTGGGATCATAGATCACCCCTGCCCAGCATCTTGCTTCAATTTACTCAATTAACTTGAGTAAAGCACTTGTAAGTTTGCAGATGTTGCTTTATTATCAAGGCCTAAAAACATACTAGAGAGTTCAGGAGCCTGAGGTTATGGGAAGGTTGTGGAGACGGGGGGAAGGGCAAAAGGGTGGAAAAAGAGTCCAAGCTCAGAATTGTTTTTTCAGGATAGACAGAAGGAGAAGAGGCACATTGTTTCCCTGACAAGTTTATTGAAATCATAAGATGCACCCAAGTCTTGCAAATGAAGGAATGTTTGATGTTATCTTGCAGGATGATGGGATATGAAGAATAGGTATTGCACCTCAAGATGAGTTACAGTTGTGATTAACAGATGTTTAATTAAGTCATTCATCAAGTGAGGAACTTGCCTAGAAGTCACTAAGGCTAAGTAAATTATTTCCACCCCTGCAGGTGTTGGGCTAGCAGTTCTATTACTCATGCAGAAATGAGATTTAGAAAATGTTTCAACAGCTCCCCCCCAAATATAATTTATTTCAATTGTATTGCCTTTTATTTCATATGTCACATACCGGAACATTTAGATTCTTTTCCTTTTGGGGGTAAGGGGTCGTGCTCTAGAGATGAACATAAGTATGGATTCTGAAAAATATCGATGACAGATTTTATTGCAAAAGACCTATTTGGAGTAAACCTATTAAAACCAGTGTTATGCTTTATGTGTGTTATGTTGTTGTGTATATTAATCATGAATAAATAACCCAGTAAATCAAAGCATATCTCTAAGCAAGCTATATTTCTTATCAGTGTTCTGATATATTTTTATTTTTAATCAGTTTTCTACACACAACCAGTTGTTAAATCTGTTTTTATGAGTTAGAAGATATCTGAAACAAGGAGAATTGTGACCAGTGCTTGGTTTCTTTGTTCCAGAAAAACATCTGCTGCGTTTGGAACAGAATAATCATATACCATGAAGGGCACTAGGAAAATTAACTGATCAGATTTTAAAATAAAGAGGACTGAATTGATATTGTATTTAGATTAATATAATACATCGAATCAAGATTTGGGTCAGATCTGCTATACTGAAACTATGGAATTTTGAACATACAAATTATTTATGTAATTGTTCTTATAGGCGAAGAAGCATTTTAGTCCCATTTATGTAGAAGGGAATAAGCCATGTAAAATGCAGCTATGATTTAAGCTTTGGGCAGATTACTGTCTGTCAGACACTGAAACTTTGTTTTCAAATGATTTATTTCTTTTAAAAATTTGTCATTTCCCAGTTTTAAAATCATTACTTTGTCCTTAGCATGACCTTCTAATTTGCTAATTTCACAGTTTAAGTGAGCAATGAAATATAAACATATATTAGATTATCTAAATGCCATTTATTTAAGTTACTTAGATAATGATTTATGACTAACAAATTACAGTCACCAATCAGTTTTAAAAGGCTGGGAATTCCCTTGTGGTCACTGCATAGGAAATTTCTGAAGACATGTATTTTGAATGCATTTGTGCATTACATTCTGAGGTGCTATATTTTGAATTTACAACTGTGATATCAAATATGACTAAAACAGTGGGGTAGTATGTTATGAAAGAGCTGTTACTGTCATCTTCTTTAAAAAGGTGTCTGTGTGCCTGTATTGGTACAGAAAGAGAGAAACATGAGTGTTGATGCTGCTGTAAACACATCCATCTTTTTTCCTATTGTATAATATCATCTTCCAGCTCAAGCTCAAGGAAATCAATTAAATGTGTTTGTAAGCAGCTGAAAGTTCTTGATTGGTTGGAACAATTTTCTGTCTTGAAATCACACACAACTGCTCCTCCTTGTAATCATTTTTCAGGTACCTGAAAATAAATACAATAGAATAAAATAGAGCTGGAAGGGACCTTGGAGGTCTTCTAGTCCAGTCCCCCACTTAAGCAGGAGAACCTATACCATTTCAGACAAGTGACTGTCTATCCTTTTCTTAAAAAATCTCCAGTGATGAAGCGCCCACAATTTCTGAAGGCAAGCTGTTCCACTGGTTAATTGTCCTTACTGTCAGGAAATTTCTTCTTAATTCTAGGTTGATTCTCTGTTCAGTTTCCAACCATTGTTTCTTGTTCTTTCCTCTGGTGCTTTGGTAAATAACATGACCCCCTCGTCTTTGTGGAAGCCCCTCAAATACTGGAATACTGCTATCATCTCTCTCCTATTTCTTCTTTTCTTTAGACTAGCCAAACCTTGCAGCCGTTCTTCGTATGTTTTAGCCTCCAGGCCTTTGATCATCTTAGTTGCTTTTTTCTGAATTTTTTTTTCCAAACTCTCAACATCTTTTTTTGTGATATGGTGACCAAAATTGGCTGCAGTATTCCAGGTGCGGTCTTACTAGGGTTTTATAAAGTGGTACTAATACCTCATGTGATCTTGATTCTATGCCTCTGTTTATACAACCCAGGATTCTTCTAATTAGGAGTTGAGGGTGTTTTGGGTAATTTTATTTTATTTTTATTTTTTACAATGGCTTTATATTTGATGGATCTTAAGTTTCTTCAGCATGTCCTCGCAATTTTCTCAGTTTGATCTTATTAGTGGTGGAGTATCAACAAGTTTATATTCATGCATTTATAAATATTACATTTACTCTTAGTCTTTAATTTTTACATGAATTTATTTATAAAATTTACAGGCAGCCCATCTTACCTCAAGGTAACTCACAGAAATAAATTACCTGCCTTTATTTAAGGAAAACAGGAACAACAAGAAATATACTATTTCTAGGATTAGAAGCAATTGTCATGTTACAAGAGCTAAAAAGATTTAGGGCACCTATGCCTTGCTTGTGATTTCACATGTGCAGATGGACTGATTTGAGTCCATCAGTAGCTGGGATGATGTGCATGAAACTATGAGAAACAGGATGTTGAATTTGACCCCTTGCAGTTCTCCCAGGTAAACCAGTCAAGAAACACAATTAGATGAAGTAATTCTACTTTATTGTAGGGCTACAGTGACAGAATATTGCAAGTCTGAAAGTACAAACTTCCCACCACCCCTTTTAAGTGCGGAATCCATTAAGGCTGCGTCCTTCCTAAGTTTCTTTCTTGGACTCTTAAGCCATTGGGGGTTCCTACCTTTCTTAGTATCTCTTTTTTTTCTTTAGTTCAAAATCATCCACACATTCCATTACCTCCCCACAGAGTTTGTTTCATATTGATAATTTATTTCGGGTTCATTTTTACAGCAGATCTTAGGGTCATAGATGTGTTGTGTTTTATTTAAATTGGGCAGCTCACCAAAAGGGAAATAACATTTAGCAATCAGACCACCAAATAGATAGATAGATAGATAGATAGATAGATAGATAGATAGATAGATAGATAGATAGATAGTTTTATTACTGCTGTTTCACTTTTACCTTTTACAGCACAACAATATATCTGAAAAAATATGATTTATGTGGAATTTATGCCCTAAAGGTTTGATTTAGATCATAATATAGGGTAGAGACCAAATCTGTAATAAAGTAATTTGAGAATTGGGCAGTGACTAGAATGGTACCTATGCATCTGAAGGTTACCAGTACAATCTTCTGTTTGGGTATTCTCAGTTAAGTCCTTGGGAGTTCAGTGTGTTTTATTTCCTAATAAGTGTGCTTCCTTCAATAGGATTGAAGCTCCTCCCAATCTAAAACCTTTAAGCAGTGAGTTAAAAGCTAATTATTATGGATATAGCCATACAACAATCATTCTTAATACTCTCCCCTTAAGAAATAGTGATTTAGTCAACCAATTATTGTATCTCTTTTAGGGATATTTTCTTAATTTGCAAAACAATCTACATATATAATCAGCAAGCTAAATACATGTGGTATCTTGTTCAGAATACCACATTCAGTAAAGATTGCAATTAACTGTCAAAATATAATTGTTTTCTCATATTTAATTTAAAAGGGCTGATTTGCATTGGCTTTTCATGCTTGCAAGCTAAAAGACAAAGCCAGTTACTAGCACAACTACTAGTTATTAATAATAAACATATAAAGCTTGAGGCTTTTCTTTAAAAAAAGAAGAAATAAAGTTGCTGATAGCAGACGGTATAAACACTATGGCATTCATTTTTATTTTTCCTACTTTTACACTCAAATCTTATGAAGGATAATTTAGATTTAATGAAAATGAGGATGGAAGGAAGAGAACTTCAGAAAGACAAAATGGTGCAGAAACAGGCAAACTCCCATAATCCTTCATCATTGTCAAGTTTGGAGGTGTCAGTCAAAATATCTGAAGGGCACCATATTGTGGCATACTGGGTTATCTAACGATGAGCTTTAATTCAGATGAACATTATATTTTATTTTGCATATATTTTATATCATGAAGTGTCTTGACAAACACCCAGTTTAAATATAAAAATAGCTTACTAAATATATAAAGGCATTCAATTCCTTCTTCTCAAAACTGTTTCCGTCAATAGGCATTACCACCCTTATATGTCCTTATATAAGGATTGAACTCAAGAGAAAATTCCATAAAATCTCCCTTGCTGAAAGCCTTTGCACTTGTGAAGTCAGGAGTATGGAATCATAGTTTCATCTTTTGCTTCATTCTGAGTTCTACAAAGATAATTTGTATATTTTTTTACCCACTTCCTGGACAGATAGAAGAATTCTTTGTACTTCTTCTTTTTGGCAGATAAAGATGCTAAAATATCTCTAGCCAAATCTAGATGATAGGTTTGTATAATAAATTAAATAATAAAATAATAAAATTTGAACTTCTTAACAGCAAAGCAGACAGGTCACAGACAAATATATCCCATGTGTTATATTGAATTTTGTGTTGTCTGGATCTGTGACCTGTAATAAAGATACTAACTCATATCAGGAGTGAATTTCCTATATGTTTCAGTTACCTGTTGTATATGGGATCTTACTCCAGAAACCCCCTTATCAGGGATAGCATTTACATTGTATCATTAATTTGTCCCTATATATTTAAATTACTTAAAATATTAAAATGCAGTGATTTTTCTTCCAAAAGTGTTTATAAAAAGTTATTTCTAGACATCTAAAAATACAGAGAAGTTGGCTTCTTATCTCTCTGTTACTTGGCACACAACATCGTATATCGTCTCCAAATGTCTTATATTATTAGGCAATAATACTGCACCTAAATTTACTTGAAAAGTGTCCAATCTGTGGGTGTACCATACATCTTCTAGGATTGGGTCCAGGAAAAAAAAAGCCCTAGGGACAGGTACAAGAATATGTTTTTTTAATTTGATCAAAGAAATACTGCTTTTTCCCTCCTTTCAACAAGCAGATGTGCAACGTGTCTTGGGAGAGAAATAGAAAATTCCTGAATGATTTATTTGATGAACTCTGCTTTAACCTAGCTTATTGCATGCCTGATTTCATGATGGTGGTTATTAGTTTCAAGTTGAAAATGACCAGATAGAAATCTGTTCACTTCATCAATATAATGCATTTATTGGTTGTCAGGAGAGTCACATGGCAATGGAAAAGTACATCTTCCAGTGCCATAAAGTGTGTTTCCCTATTATAAGGTTGCTTGGGTGATTAAACACTGACTCAAAAAAGGCAGGGGGAGATATACTACATCAGTCTTCTGATAGAAAACATTAAAAGCAGATGTATTGCTTGTAACTTTAGGAATTTATCAAATATCCATACTTGAATTAATTTTTTTGTTTTTCTTTTCCTGGGAGAAAAAATATTAATATTGTGCATGAAGGATATTGCTCTTCAGGAAATACCTCAAATACATTAAGTCTACAACTTATGGCAAATCCAAACTTCATTTCAAAAGATATTTTAAAAGATAAGTAATTTAGAAGGCATTTTCCAAATTTTAATATTTAAAATAGTCATGATCTAACAATAAACCTATAAATAAATTCCAAAACACAGAAGGTAATTACAGCTAAAATCTAAGGTCCATTTGCATTAATAAGAGTATATGATTATAGTTCAATTGGGCATTCTTAAATTTGGCAACAAATACAAGCTATGGTCAATTGAAAGGGATTTAATTTATAGAATCTACAGCTGAAATTTATAATCAACCAATTCAAATATTCATACATATGATCTTCAGACAACATGATGTTTCTATCCTGAAATCATCACACACAAACATACAAACTCATAATTTTGTTTAAAAGTCATTAGAAAAATCAAGAAATTAAATGAGGCATTTTGTTTCAGTTTTTAAAAATTGAAACCAGATGTAGTTTGTTTGCAAGAAATACGTATAAGGAAAAAAAAGCATACAAAACATTAGATCTTCAAAAATTAGCTATCTAGTAGCTACAAGCTGGGAAAACAGGAAGTCAAGTTGGCAAGATCTTCACCTGACAACCTTGAATGCCATAATTTGTTGTACCAACCTTGCTTTCTAAATATATCTTTTCCCCTTTGGGGGGGGAAAGAAAGGACAATAATTAATTAGTCTGTGAGTCTCATCATGTCTGAGCTCCTTGCACTTACCTAGCTAATTAAAAACAGTTGTACCACACCTTCTTCAAAAAGATCAAAAACGCTAAAAATAAAAATATGGAGAATATCTAAAAATGAGGGTGAAGGTTCGTTCTCTGAGCTTGCGGGTTGGTTTCCAAATGTTTCCTTACGAGGCTAGGTAACAAATTCAGTGGAGTTTAGGAGTTTTGGAGAATTCTTGCTGTCATTTCTAACAACCCCTAGAAATAGCAATAGTCCACAAACCCACAGCCACACTCCACCCGAAATTATCCAGAACCAAAGACAAGACATAGAAGGAAGAAAGAAACAATGTAATCAACTGTAACGATTGCAACCAATTCTAGGTGGAACAAACATCACATCAACAGGATCCACAAACACTGGCTGGCAGACAAATGCCACGATCCCAAATCCTTAATCTCTATCCACATCTACACCAAACACCAGTTTGATTGGAGCAACACTAAAATCATCGGCCAAGCTACCACCCACTATGCTTGTGAGTTCACTGGAGCCTGGCACTCCACAAGCAATTCCATCAACAGACACATTGACCTTCAACCAGCCTACGAATCCCTCAGAATCCAAATCAACTGCACAGCCAACCAGAGACAGCACCAACCCTCAACCAAGCCACGTAAGCCCCCTTCCCCCACCAGCAGTTCACCTCCCAATGACCCTGACCCGATGTAACCTTCCCATCACAAGACCCATCACACTGACCCATCCTAAGACCCATCCTAAGACCCTCACTTGATACACATACACCTGAAGCCCTTATAAACAAAAAAGCACTTACATAGACATCCCCTAAACACCACTGAAGGTGTTACCTAGCCTGGTAACGAAATGTTTGGAAACCGAACCACAAGCTCAGAGAATGATCTTTCATCCTCATCCTACACCCAAGCTACCGATATTATTGCATATCTAAAAATAAAAGTACATTAAATATAGTCTGAATACATGAATCCATGTGATGGCTACAAAGGGGAGCATTTAGAATGAATAAAGTATTAATGAAATCTCAGAGAAACTTGTTTCACAAATGTTTCTTAGAAATTAAAAAGAATGAGCATGTTCTAAATTGAGATGTGGGAAATCTGGAATTCATATTGCTAGCACTAATCAGACAGCCTCATCAGGATGGTTAACTCTCTGTTGTTGAAGCTAATGTTCTGGGTTCTCTTTTCTGATCCCCTGATAAATGTGGAGCAGCTACCATTGTAATTGTCCACATTATTCTGGAATGATGCTATATTTCTCTAGTGTATTAGGGACAAATGCCTTAAAAACTGCTGTGCACATCATAGAGAGACAGTTTAGTTGATTCTGACATCTGGCATATATAAAGAGGAGAAAAATGGACTTAGTGTGTTACATAATAAAATATCCTTATGGGATGCGTCATGGTTTTCTCCTTTCTCCATATAGTATATGATTGTGTGTGATGACACTCTTGCTTCATACAGGTCTGCTGTGAAAGAAAAACCTGGCATCTGTGTCTGCTTATCTTAAATTGCAAGATTTTGTTCTTAATTCCTTAGGTAGTAAAAAGATAGAAGCATCAGGAGACTGTAGCAAAATACAGTTGTTGGCTGAAGAATTGAATTAAAAATGATTATTATTGGGATATATTGTCATACAAGGATTTTTCAGTTTACTAATCAGGAAGCTAGATAGCAAAACAGTCTATGTGATAAAATTGAGCTATTTATTTAATAATAAATATTCATAAATTTTCCCATCATAATGAGATTCAGATAAATTCATCAACATTACATTCTGATAAAAATAAAATAAAGGCAAAAATCAAAGTATTTTTTTTTAAAAAATCATATTAATTTCTACCACAATATCAAAATAAATAAATAAAAACGAAGCAACAATGCATCATCTATCAGAACTTTAAAATATAGAAGATGTAATGCTGAATTGGCCTTCCTAGTGAATGACTTTTAGTGTTGGGGGCTAAAATAGAGAAATCCCTATTGATAGTTACCTTTTGAGGAAGAAATGGATCAAGGGGTCTTCAGATATTCCAGCCCCAAGCTTTAAAGAGAAACATTGCTTTTGGAAGATGCAAAAATCAAGATATTTTGTATTATCCCCAATGTCTAAATACTTTTTTAGAACAACCCAGAGTAGACCTGTACAGTAGACCTGTACACAAGATACAGGAAATATTTGACTCCACCAATTTACAATTAAAGCTAATGTCAACTAGTAATTAAAACAACACATTAATTTTGCATCAACTTTCATCTTTTAATTATAACTCTTGATGCTACTCAGACGTGTAAAGTATTCCTAGACAACATTCAGTTGATGATGTCAATAGCAAACTTCTACAAAGTTAAACAACAGCAAAGTTGTTACTGCTTCTAAAAATCATAGTGAAATGGGGAATGTTTATAAAGTGGATTGAGTTAATTAATTTGTTCATCTCTAAGGTCATGTTATCATTTAGAAAGCACAAATTACAATATTCTTCTATATTTTAAATTGCCTGAAAATTGCCTGAATCCTGCAGAATCCTGCAGAAAATTGGAAATTGCCTGAATCCTGCAGATTCCCCAAATGTATTCAAAAATCAGGATCCAAATAAGTAACGTTTCTGCATTTAACCTTCCTTTTAAAGTTTTAATAAATTCCCAAGAGTGATGGGCAAGCTCCCGCAAGCTTACTTTTGCTCAGAGAAATTAATTTGAGCTCATTTAAATATAATCAGGTGCTTTACAGAAAAAGGAGGCCTTGTTATGAGATAGGTAGAGATATACAGACATAAAAATCTATAGATGATATGGCTATAGATAGTTTAGATCATGAGTGTCAAACTCGATCGCGTCATTTCACCTATCATGATATATTGTGACATTTTTTGCCTTGTGGAGCCAGGGTGGGTGAATGACACATCCAGCCCATGGGCTGCTGGTTTGACATCCCTGGTATAGATCTGAAAATAACATATATTAAAGCACTGTTCCCAACTAAATATCCAGGAAAACAAATTCTCTCCTGGTTCCTCACAATAAACTTCTTTCTGAAACATGCCTGAAGATACAGCTAATGCATCTTTCCTGGTTAATATTAATTCTGTGGAAAGAAATTATATTAAATCCATGGAAACGGTCATATTTCTCCTTATACATGTGGCTTGGATCTAGTTTCAAAAGCAAAGATTAACCTAGCAGTTTCTTGCTAAACAAGCTTGTTACATATCTGAAATCAAGTCACAATGACTTGTAGTTTTTAACTTAGGGGATTCTAACTGCTTATCAGTCAAAACAGTGGCAACATCATTAGTCAACACCACTATACTAAGCTCCTAAAAAGGGATAAGCTATAGAAGGTCTTGCAGTACTGTCCTATTTAAGTAAACATTTCTTCATGTGACTGCATATCCATGTGCAATGAAGGAATGATTTTTTTTTTAAAAAGTCAAGATGGTAGCAATGTTACTGTGCATAAAAAAAGCTCAGGCTATTTTCACATGGCTGGGGCTACCATTTTGATACCACCACCATCCTAGATACCCCTGTCCACATGTATGTATTTAAGCACATAAATGAAGATTAAAAGCCGTGGTGGAGCAGTGGGCTAATGCCTCCTTAAGTAACACCAGCTGCCTGCAATTAGTGCAGGTTCGCATCCCACCAGGCTCAAGGTTGACTCAGCCTTCCATCCTTCCGAGGTAGGTAAAATGAGGACCCAGATTGTTGGGGGCAATAAGCTGACTTTGTAATAATGCCGCTTGGGGTGTGTGTGAAAGCCCTAATAAGCAGGCATATACATAGAATGAAGGCTACTGCTAAGCTTGTAAGCCGCCCTGAGTCTTCGGAGAAGGGCGGGATATAAATGGAATTAAAATAAAAAAAATAAAAATATTCTGTATTTACAATGATTACATTGGCCCCATTAATAAGTAGTCTCATCATGGTCCTGCCTTTTCAAGGGCATCTTGCTTTTATTATATAGAATGTATATACCATTTGCACATACGACCTTATCATCATATTCCCCCACCCACCAAAAAAAATTGAGGAGGAAATACTCTAATAAGGTTTTACTGCTTTAGTCTCTTTATTATTACCAGATGTGCTGTTGCAAGGTTAAATTATTAAGTGAGATACAATAATTGTCTCTCATCCAAAGAAGACATTTTCATTTTAACAATACTCATGTGTACGTGCTTCAGGATCATTTTATAAGAAGCATAATTTAAGAAACATCTCTATAGGCTAGGTCTCCACCCGGCTGCTGCTGCTACTTTTGAACTCCACCAGACTGCTTTATATAAATTTCCTTCTCAAACAGCACAAGCACCGTGAACTAGTGATATATTTACATTGTGGTTGCTTCTCAAAAGCCGAGTTAATTTTCAGGAGGCAGCACACTTGTTGGAGCCTGGTATAGGAAGGCATACAATGGCCCTGTTTAGTTTGCAGGAGAAAATGATGTCATTTGCAAGCAAGCTTTCAGCTGTGATATTTTATAATTGTTTAGATGAAAACATGATAATCCTCTCCCCCTTCATATAAGCCGCAATCCATCTTTAAAACTGTGATAATTCATAAAACCTGCAGCTTAATAAACTAACAAACCCCAGGCCTGTGTTATTTGAAGGGAAGTCAATCTTTGATCAGCCAAGCTGAAATGGGACTGATAAGTGAAGGCCTTACGTGCAGGGAGCAGCTCTCCAGTTTGTTATTGCTATTTGCTCATCATCCTCAAGTGCAAAATAAGCACAAGTCTTTCCAAGCCCTGTCTTATCTCTTTTCACTTTCTTCTTGAGATCTCTGTCGCTTTAATCCAGCATGTCTGCTGCTGGTTAACAAGGAAATCCTATGTCAATTATCGCCAACAACTTCCCGCTGTGAAGCTGTAGGGAATTGAAGCTTTTGAGAGCCCTTTTCACACCAAAGAGTGGTGCTGGGCCTAATTAAATGGCCCTCATATCCTGCCAGCCTACCAGTGGCCAAATGATAGATAGCTAATGAATGATAACCTAATTTCTCCAAGAGGTGTTTGGATTCGTAGGGCCAGTTGGATTTTCAAGGCTATTGAATTGAGGCGCTTGTGGTTTGCAATTATGAGGGAAAATGAGCTGTGTGGAAAGGTAAAACTTGGAAAGATATCTGTCTCATCAGCTTGCTATGCACAAAGCTCTGTTTCGCCACAGTATAGGCCAATTGTATACCAGGAAGGATACTTGTTATATTTTTTTAAAAATTGCTCTGTGGAAAGAGGTTGACTCCTTTGCTCTGAGTGAATTGCTCTGCTGACTTTTGCTACTAGTGTGTGACAAAACTGTCCCATAAATAACTCATATAAATACAATCTCCCACAGTTATTATTTTTACAAAATTGCTCAAGGAAAGATCTTTGGTTGTTCACAGTAAATAAATACATGAAGCTTCCAGGTAACTGGGATTAAGGACTCTTTTTTTAAGCCAAGTGGCCTACGAATGTTCATGTTTCCATCAGACTTTCGTGTCTTGGTTTAAATCTAAAATACTAAACACTGATTTTAAATAGTGTGATTAAGCATAATTAATATAGTATTCGAATAGTATAGAAAGGAAAAACAAAAATGTATATTTGAAGATGGAAGAAAAAGACAAGGAAGGTTGAGATGTGTTTGAAAAAGGCAAGAAAGGTGTTCATTTATAACAGGGGTGTCAAACTGCCAGACCATGGGCTGGACGCGTCATGCAGAAGCCGCGCCCGCCCTATTGCCAGCAATGGCAAAACAGTCCCGATATGTTGCATGACATCATGTGACGTTGTGAGTTTGACATGTCTGATTTATAACATATGTTTATAACTATAAGTTATAGGCTGTTAATGTTGGTAATGGCATTTTGATTACTTTTTAACCATTGTATCAAGTGAAGAAGTTGTGTTGTTTGTTTATAGATTAAGATGTGGTGCCTTATTTATTTATTTATTTATTTATTTATTTATTTATTTATTTATTTATTTATTTATTTATTTGGTGTCCAGATCAAACCTTAAACTGCCAAAATTAGGCCACCTTTTTGGCTTTGTCATCGGCCAGATCACTTAATCATCATCTTCATTATGAGCATGGCATAAATTAAAAAATTCCCAAGGGATATCGACATTGGGGAAGCAGGGGGGTCATTGATGGGAAAATGAGGAAAAATGCATCATGAAACAAACACTGTGACTTATGTTCACAAAACCGATTTCAGGACAAAAGTACATAAGGGTAGGTTTCGTTCATGAAGTTAAGAGATACATGTCACTTCGGCAGTCTGGTGGTTTGCTATAGACACATTCAGAATGAATGAATGAATGAATGAATGAATGAATGAATGAATGAATGAATGAATGAATGAATGAAACAAAACTAGATATCATCTACATTTTGAAGAATAAGTGCTTGTTCTTTTTCTTTGAAACTCATGTGTAGATAAAAAGCAGGAACTAGTTGTTTCTATTTATGCCATACAATGAAGTAGATCTATCGTTTTTATTATGATTTCCTATATGTCTATAAAAAGGAAAGTGTGGTAATAGAGAACAAAGCTAGTAAAAATTGAAAATCAAAAGCATATGTAGCCAAGGTTAATACATATAGCAAAATGTTGACTGTTAAACAGATGAACCCACTGGAATGTAATATATTCCACCAAAAGCTTGGCAACTTTGAAATACTACACTTTGTATATTTCATCTGTTAATAATCTGAAGGAACTTCTCAGTTAAGCATATCACCTCACTGTTTTATGATAGTGAGCCTGATGACCTGTGGCGTAGCGTGGGTTGTCAGCACCCGGGGCAATTTGCGCCCCCTAACCCGGTGACGTCATGGCACCGCCGAAAAGACGCACCCCGCAGCGGCGTAGACGTTCCAAGAAGAGTCGCGCGCATGCGGGATGCTTCCGGGTCCCTCTCGAGGGCGGCTGGGCAGGGCTCCGACCTGCAAGAGCCGCTGCATTCAAGCTCGCACGTGAGCCCCGCTAAATAAAGCCACGCATGCGCACGAAGCTAGGCCAGCCGGCCGGCGGGTCCGTCTTCGCTTGGCCAAGCCTGCCGGGGCGCCTGCGGGGCGCTTGCGGTTGGCCTGAGCCTGGGCGGAGAGTTGGGCGCTTCTATTTATTTTATTCAGTTTATGTGGCCGCCCATCTCACCTGCCGGACTCGTTTCGCTTTGCAAGAAAGAGCAGCTCGAGAGCGGAGCCAAGCCGACTCTGTGCAGCCCTTGGGGCTCCCTGAGCAGCTCAGTGCGAGCGCGCCCCCCCCAGATGTTGCACCCGGTGCGGCCCACCCCCCCTGCACCCCCCACGCTACGCCACTGCTGATGACGCTTTATGTTCTGTTTTTTCCACTGACAAAAAAGAGAAAAGAGAGTGGTATAGTGCATATCATAATTGGACAGCAGGCATCAAATGAGGGATAGCTTCAAGAGAAAAAAGAAAGAAAGAAAGAAAGAAAGAAAGAAAGCTGAAAATGCAATCCAAAGAGAACATGACCAGTTAGGCAAATTGGTCAAATATTGAATCCAAATATTTCAAAGTTATATTTTCAGATAGAACATGTACTGAATTGCAGAAAGCATCAGACACATATAAAAGTACCTTGTTTTCATACAGTTGTTATTTAATCTATCTCATTATAATTAATCCTGATTGGATCCTTAGTGTTTCAGTCACAAGTTTTCTTTTTTTTTTATTAAAAAGTTTTAACATACAATTTTTCCCTTAAAAAATCCCCCTCCCCCCCTTCTCCCTCCCCCCCTTCCTCTCCCCCCTCCCCCCCTCCCCCCCCCGACTTCCCAGAGCTAAGTACAAGGTATATATAAAAAAACAATCATAAACAACCATATACTAACAACCATAAACTCTAAAATCTATCACTCTCTAGCTTATATAGGATATATAGGATAAAACAAACCTTAGTAATATTAAATATACATAAATATATATATATAAAAAAAACCCAATATAGAAAAAAAAATAAAGAAAGAAGAAAAAAGACTTATTCAAATATAAAACTTCTTAACCCTATACTTATTCTGAGTAAACTCAAGCCATTTTCTCCCTTCCATAATATAGCGTTCCTGCGAGTAATCTTTCAAATAGGCCGAAATCTTCACCATTTCGACCAAGTCGGAAACCTTTAAAATCCAATCTTCTATGGTCGGCAGTTCCTCTTTCCAGTACTATCCTATCAAAAGTCTTGCTGCCGTAATTAAATTCAACATCAACTTAGTATATTCCATCAAATTTTTATCCAAAAAGCCTTAACCTTTTTGCAGGTCTACCATATATGAAAATATAAAAATATATTACGTCTTTATCACCGCACCTCCAACATTTAGGCTAATAATTCAGATACATGCTTAGCTTTTTAAAGTCTAAATACCATCTATAAAACATTTTGTAAAAATTCTCTCTTAGATTTCAAACTTATATAAATTTTACATTCCTCATCCAAATCTTTTCCCACCTCCCACTACTTGGCTGTAAGTACGTTGTGAAAGTTCCATAGACTTCTGCTGATCTTGTTCTTTTATCTTTTTTGATCGTTTTAAAGCAGCACGCGTCACCCTCTGTTCTCTGGGATCATCCAAAAGTGTTATAACTTGATCTCCTGCAGCACCATTCTCCTCTATCTGTCCATCTTCAGCCTCTTGATATTCTCCTTCTCCAGATCCCTTTGCAGCTTCCAGAAGTGTTAATGGGGTTGCTTTTAAAACATTATTGTAAAAATCACGCGCTTGCATCACAGTAACCAAACGGTACCTTTTACCTTCATACATCACCATCAACCCAGCTGGAATCTCCCATCTGAACCTTATATCTCGTTGCTTGAGCTCTTGCACCAGAAATGTAAAATCCTTCCTTCTCCTTAAAATCTTTGGAGGAATTTCTTTTAGAACCAGAACTTCTTGATCAGCAATCACGACTTTAGTATCATAGGCAGCTTGTATAACTTCATCTCTAATTTCCCTTTTTGCAAAATAAACCACCACATCTCTAGGCAGCTTTCTCTGTCTAGCAATCCATGAGTTCACACGATACACTTTATCCATGCCTCCTTTTATTTCAGATGCTGGCTGATTCAATACCACTTCGAGAGCCTCAGAAACCAGCTGCTTTAAATCTTCCTTAATATTCTCCTTTAAACCTCTAATTCTAATGGCAAACTGCATCTGGAAATATTGAGCAAGACTTAATTCTCTATCCATTTTGTCTCTTAAATCTTCATTCTCCAATACTTTTGCTTCTAATATAGCATTCTTTTGAGTCAAATCTTTGACTTTTTCATCCAAATCTTCCACACATTCAGCCACTTTATACACTGAAGACAAAATGTCTACCTTCATCACGCTGAACTTCTGTTCCATCCTCTCTTCTATTCTCTCCTCCAATTTCTCCAATTTCTCCTCCATCTTTGCAAATTTATCATCCATTGATTGATTAATTGATTCCAAAAGTTTATCCAGAGCATCTCGTAAGTCCTTTGATGTCACTACATCAGGAGGATGTAATGCCTGCAATGATGATTGTTGCACCGGGGAAGTTCCAGCACTCCTAAGAGTTTTAGGGGGAGGTTTAGCCGCCATCTTTTACTTTCGATTGTGACGCACTTTCACTTAGAGTTTAAAAAATCCATCAAGCTCGAGAGTAGAGTAAAATAGTCCTCTTCACCTTTTCCTCTTGTACCGCTCTGCCTGCTCTTTTTATTCCATAGTCCTTCCTTCAGGCAGGGGTGGTCGCAGACGCCTGGCTCTGCTCCATAAAGTCAGGAGCAGAGGTGCTGGCCAGCTGGGAGCGACCCAGGCTACGGGGGAGTTCGATCCTTCGGCCGCCCAAGCTGCAAGCTCAGGCGGCCCCGGAGAACTCAACCCCTACCTGGGGCCTCACCCCCTCCTCTTCTCCCGAGGAGGGGGCTTCAAATTCGCCCAAACAGCTGATCGGCGCTGTTTCGGGCGAAAAAAAAACTCAGCTGAGCCGCGGGCAGCCCGGGAAGGCTGTCTCCGTCGCCGCGGAGCCACCGGAAGTCCAGTCACAAGTTTTCCAATCTTAACTCAAGGATTAATTTGCTATCTTTTGCACACAAAGCATGTTCTCCACCATTGAGCATAGATAAACAAGAATGCTAAGCATAACAGCTAGCCTGGAGCCTTGAAAACATAAAGACACAAGTAACCTGAGAATGAAGATGATTCTTCTGACTCAAAAACTCTTCTCTGCCCCCAGAATTTTATCATATGAAAATCTGAATATTCTAAAATATTGATTCTATCCAAGGCCTGCTGTCTTCTGACAAAATGGACATTGCAGCGACAAGAGGCTCTCAAATGTGTATGTGTACAGAAATTCAGAGCGATAATAAAGGAAGAGAAAGTTTCAACAGATATGGTTTAGTCCACATATAGTCCATGTGCTGGGTATACTGATTCTTCTGCTCTATTAATTTTTCTTCTGTCTGCTTTTGAAAAGCATGGTGAAAATCTCCACCTATTTCTTCCTGCAGCTTTTTTGTTACATTTATTCTGTATACATATAGAATGTAACTGCCCCAATATACACATTCTACAGTATATGCTATTTACTATAATATTTTATGGTAAATACAATATATGTGTATTTCATAAGCAACATTTTTCCATATCTTCCCCAAATACATTATTCAAATGTTTTTGAACATCTATTAGTTCAATATTGCTGTCAATTATGATGATACCCAGCTTTTCCTTTCGACCCCAAACCACCCCAGTGATGCCCTCAACGTGATGTCCCGTTGCCTGGAGGCGGTTCGGGTCTGGATGGGGAGGAACAGACTTCAACTCAACCCCGACAAGACCGAGTGGCTTTGCATACCTTCATCCCGGGTTTATTCGGACATTCCACCTCTTACTATGGGGGGTGAATTATTACCCCCCGTAGATAGGGCTCGCAACTTGGGAGTCCTCCTAGATTCACGGCTCACCCTGGAAGACCATATAGGAGCTGTGACTAGGGGGGCTTTCGCCCAGGTTCGCCTGGTGCGCCAGTTGTGGCCCTATCTAAGCCGGGATGATCTATGCACGGTCACTCATGCGCTCGTGACCTCTCGACTTGACTACTGCAATGCTCTCTACATGGGGCTGCCCTTGAGGACCACCCGGAAGCTCCAACTGGTGCAGAATGCAGCCGCGAGAGTTGTGTTGGGAGTCTCCCGATACTCCCACGTTACACCTCTGCTCCGTGAGCTGCATTGGTTACCAGTTGCCTTCCGGGTGAGATTCAAGGTACTAGTAATGGTATTCAAAGCCCTACATGGCAGGGGTCCGGAGTACCTGAGGGAACACCTGCTGCCGGCATCGACTTCCCTCCGCCCTGTGCATTCCCACAGAGAGGGCCTCCTCAGGGTGCCTCCGGTCAGAGAATGTCGACTGGTGGCCCCCAGGGGGAGATCCTTCTCTGTGGGCGCCCCGGAGCTATGGAATCAGCTCCCGGTTGAGCTCCGGACGGCGCCTGACCTTCGCTCCTTTCGCCGCGAGCTAAAAACATACTTTTTTGAACAAGCTGGCCTGGCCTGATGAGGGGATCGGGGGGTGGGTTTGCTATTGCTATTTATTAGGTTTTAAATATCTATTTTAGTATGTGGGCATTTATTTAATTTAGTTTTAACTTTTGTAATTTGTATTTTTATTCTTGCCCTGTTCACCGCCCTGAGTCCTGCGGGAGAAGGGCGGTATAGAAATGTTATTAAATAAATAAAAATAAATAAATTACTCAGTGTATTCTGTCCTTAAGAACCTTGTCATTTCCTTAACCCAGAAGTTTGCATCTTTTTTTTATACAGCTTACACATTGCTCAGACTGAATTATTCTAAACAGTATATAGTTAGAATTCCTAGAATGGAATCCCTAAATTTTATTCTATGGTTGCATCTACCATTATTGAGTAAATCTTCCGAGCCTTATGAGGGCTTTCTCTGTTATAAAGATTAATTTATGACATCAATTTATTTAAGTTTCTTTTTGTAAGCATTTAGTAAATACGTTTTATGTGAAACCCTAGATTACAGAATAAACAACAATACAGCAAAGGCAATGACAGACGAGCCCAGTTCAGATGGTGCTTCCTGCAAAATCTCAATACGTAAGCAGCAGTCAGCAGCCCCTTGCACTGATAATTTATACTTGCCCTCTGTAAGTACGGCACAACTACATCTGCCACACAGGATGAATTGGAACCAAATAATGCAAGATTTCAGTTTATTAATTGCAGATGATTGCATTGTATTTGCAGAACATTAGTTGTTCACTATTGTTGCAACCTGACATAAAGATCAATTGCTCACCACTCTTTGCATTTTGAATGCAACTAAGTATGAACTGAAATAGGTATTGAAGCTTACATGGACAGATCCAATGAATGTGCAGTGTAGAATAGGATTGATGGGAAAGCAACATTTGAAACCAGTACAAAAGAATAGTTGTGTTCTCTCTGTCATGCAGTTGTAACAGCCACTGGGAATATATAAATTTTCCATTTGCCTGAAAGCATCACTTTCACATGTACTCATGCATCCATTACAATATCATTTTTACATTGAAATGCAAATTTTAGATATCTCCAAAAGAAGTTATACAGCCTTGTTTAAATATTAAAATATTAAAACACACATTTTAAACCTGTTGTCCCTCTTCTCCTGCCCCATGCTGTATATATTCTTATATTAGTTAGAATACTGGAACATTTGAGAAGTGTGAGAGCTCTAATTTGTCCAAGGTAGAAATTGGCATTCTGATTCCTTCCGTATGTTTTAGATTGTAATTCTCATTAGCCTCAATCAGAGTTGTGGATCAGTTCACAACAGAATTCACAAAGACTGAATTTCCAAAGAAGAGGTTAGAGCTCACCTGATGAAGAAGAAGAAGGAGGAGGAGGAGGAGGAGGAGGAGGAGGAGGAGGAGGAGGAGAAGAAGAAGAAGAAGAAGAAGAAGAAGAAGAAGAAGAAGAAGAAGAAGAAGAAGAAGAAGAAGAAGAAGAAGAAAAAGAAGAAGAATTAAATAAGCAAAAACTACCTTCGACGAACATTCACGTGATCATAACTTATGAAAATTTTGTGGAAATCTTTAAAAATGAAAAACAGAACCAATAAACACTGGAATTCATTCTTTCAATTTTTTGCTCCATATTTATGGGAAGCTAAAGCAACAAGGTAGCTAAGAGAGTGCCGTTCTAGCTGTGTGGCAAGACTAAAATTCATAGATTTGTTGCTTTTTTAAAATCTTACATGAAATAGTACATCTTTCTTTCCAGCAAAGAAGAAAAAATTCAATGGATAATGTCTTTGCTGTAGAAAGAAAATATTTCTAAAGTGATTAATAATGTGTGTGTGTGTGCCCGTGCATGTGTGTATATAAAATTTGTCTCTCTGTGTGTGTTTGCAACTGTGTGTATGTGTATGTGTGTGTGTATGTATGCATGTATGTACGTATGTCTCTATATATATTTCAGGTGGAAGGAGAAGTAAGACAAATATTATTTTCTCCTGTACAAATTGTACATAAAGATTTGGATCCACACAAAAGGCAGAGCCTTTGCTTTAGCTATGGTTATGTTTGCATTTCCATAATAGCATCTATTTTCAGGAAATATATAACAAGAGATTGGGTTAATAATAAGAGTCAGTGGCGTAGCGTGGGGGGTGCAGGGGGGCGGGCCGCACCGGGTGCAACATCTGGGGGGGGCGCGCTCGCACTGAGCTGCTCAGGGAGCCCCAAGGGCTGCACAGTGTCGGCTTGGCTCCGCTCTCGAGCTGCTCTTTCTTGCAAAGCGAAACGAGTCCGGCAGGTGAGATGGGCGGCCACATAAACTGAATAAAATAAATAGAAGCGCCCAACTCTCCGCCCAGGCTCAGGCCAACCGCAAGCGCCCCGCAGGCGCCCCGGCAGGCTTGGCCGAGCGAAGACGGACCCGCCGGCCGGCTGGCCTAGCTTCGTGCGCATGCGTGGCTTTATTTAGCGGGGCTCACGTGCGAGCTTGAATGCAGCAGCTCTTGCAGGTCGGAGCCCCGCCCAGCCGCCCTCGAGAGGGACCCGGAAGCATCCCGCATGTGCGCGACTCTTCTTGGAAAGTCTACGCCGCTGCGGGGCGTGTCTTTTCGGCGGTGCCATGACGTCACCGGGTTAGGGGGCGCAAATTGCCCCGGGTGCTGACAACCCACGTTACGCCACAGATAAGAGTTTCTGTGTTTCAAACATCTGTATATCTCTTTGGGAGTATTTTCTGTTAAATATCATTGTTGCCCATTGGAACTTGATCTGGGATGAGAAAACACCATTTTTATTACAGAAATAATTATGAAGCCAACTATCTACTTTCATATTCTATCCGGCCAACTTTGCTTCAAAATTTATTGGGACCATTTTGAATATTTTACGTTGCCTAAGGGCTGACGACTCAAGTATATAATCACCACATGTCTTTCTCATGTGATTTCAGCCTATTCCTACTGTGGAACGGTTAAGAAAAAAACTTACAGTGACAGTTGTCTGACCTCTGAGCAGCTCACAAATAAGAAAATCAAACAAAACACCACCAAGAAAGATAAACAAAGAAGGGTTCAGCCCAACAGCTCTAGAGCATTCATTGATCAATGCAGACAAACTATTTAATTGAAGAAGACAATCTTCAATTAAAGTGTATTTGGACCCTCCATTCCTGTATTTTAAGTTTCTTCACTGGCAGATTTTGCTTCACACAAAAGTCAAACACCAAAAGAAAGACTCATCCCTAGTCCAAAATTGTGTGATATAGTGCCATATTACTATATCCTGTCTTCACTTTTCTCCTATCAATTTGAAAATTGCCTTCATAGAGAAAGTTATCATCAATAAATTATCATTTATTATAATAAATTATAAATTATCATTTATTATGACCTTGTCTTTCTGTTAAAAAACAATAACCCCAAACTGTTTACAAGAATTAAACAATACATGCAAGGTTAAAGAGAAAATAAGGGGAGGGGAGTAACTAAACAAAATACAGACAAAATAATGGCAGTACTAAATATCAGTTAAAAAATGAATGCTAGCTACCAGGGACCATTCACATATTGCTAAAGAGCAGAAAGTTGATTGCTCAAAAAATAGAATAAAGAAGCCCAACAATTTTCAAATATGTACATAGAAATTTAGAAATAACTGCTATAATTTAAAGAGATGTGCAATACAATCCAGTATAACCATACAGAAGTCAGATGACTTTGGCCTCCTTAAGAACTAACTGTTCATGGGGAATGTCAAAGTTCCAAATGTTCATCCTTATAATGCTTTAACTTTGAACTCAACTTGAATGAAGCAGTCTATATTTGACAGGCATCTGGGAAGTGCAAAATTGAGTCTTTCATTCATTTATTTAATTTATTCATTTATTATTAAATTTATATGCCACCCACTTCACTATCAAACACCTCTGGGGGGCTTACAATGTCATAAATAGCCCCTAAGATTTAGTCCCCAAGATAAAAATCAGAGGAGAAAGTTTCAGGAAAGTGTTGCATCAAATGAAAGAGTACTAGGGAGAAAATTATTTAGGCAACGTTGACAAGCCTTATACCTTTAGAAAGTTTTGACAATTGATCAATCCTTCAAGAGGGATATGTATTTTGAATATGCCTCTTTCAGTACACATATTATGATTCCTTTGCTAAAATAAAAAGGGTTATATAGGATTCCATCTAGAATATATCTCCGGTTCTCATTCGTATTATGCTAAGTCAAGAGTGAGAGTTATTGCTCTGATAGTGCCTTGAGGAATAAAATTTTAGATTAAACTAATAGTAATTTGGAATACTGTCAAGCATCAGAAACTCTAAGTGTAAATGTAATTAAATACCTATTTCAAGTCATTATCTTTATATGAACAAATCTTTATATTTGACAGATCTTATACATTAAATAAACACTCCCTAGATATATGTGATATTGAATTAACAACGGCCATAGAAATAAAACAAATAAGCATATAGATCTTTTGTGCTACACTTGTTTAAGTGTATAATGGAACTAGCAAAGATAATATTGAGATGCTCTGTTCAGGACAAAAATGTTGCATTTAAAATGTTTAAAATCTTGACATTTATATTTAGTCCATAAGGACATTGATGTAAATAACTTCATTTTATATACCTTTCACTGAGTTGGTTCACCTAGATCAGTGACTCTAATAATGATTCTCTAGAATTTCTGACTACACCAGTTCCTTTCATAACTACAATATTGTATAAGAAAGTGAACTAAAACATTCCATAAATACCCCTGAATTTTATTTCAGTAAAGAAGATGTAAATTAATCTAATTGAAATCAATCAAACCATAATTACCCACTTACTGAATACCAAGGAACTTTAAATACAAATCACAGCATTATGGCTTATATAATGCATAAACATCATAAATAATTATATGATGATGCCAAAGATTCTCTGAGATAATATCAAATGTTTTGTGAAATGTCTGTATAAATATTTAAATATATCTAGCTACTTAGAAGCTAATCTTGCAAATAATCTGCTAGCAGCTCTGCAGATGTTTTCTCTCTCAGCTTTGCAATGCAGACTTCTCATTTATCTGTAACATGCCATGGTAAATTTAGTAGCTGACATTTAATTCACTTTTCATTTTACCCAGTTGTATCCCACATTCAGCATTTTGCTTATTTGGATACAAATTTAGACTGGCTGAGGAAATAGCATCATTTCAATAATCCATGCATGTGTAGTCAAGTACATGTGGCAAACTTTAACTTATAATAGGCACTTAATCTTGAACTGTAAAATATTTAACTGTTTTGATGATATTAGTTTTTTTTTATTTCCAGACCCTGATTGATAATAAGAATGTGATACTATATCATAACAGTTTGTGATTTTAAAAATCCATGACATATTTTGCTACAAACTACTCTGATTTTTTTTTTTACATTCTTCTATGGGCTTACAGCTGTTTATGTCTGGAAGGGGCTGCAAACAGTACTGAGATAGCATAGTAATGGTAACATTTGCCTGACATACAGCTAGTGATTTGAAACTTTTCAGTATTTTGAGAGCCACTGTGATTTAGTGATTAAGGACTAGGAACAGAGAGGTGCTAGCCACTCTCACCTACAGAATCTCACTGAATGTTTTGAGCCGGTTGCTTTTTCTCAACTAAACCTACCACAAGGGTTGTTGATATGAAAAAATAAATAGGTTTTGTATAGCATTTAGAGATAAGCACATAGGATATAAAAATACTGAGTACTAGATCTAGCCTTACATATATTTGTGCAACACTGTATACATGTGAAAAACCATAATCTTTTTGCAGAATGACACTATTTTGTCCTAGATTAAATATACAAACAAAGCTATCACATCCTTCCCTTTGCAGTTTTTATCTGAACATACTCATTTTTGAGAGCTCATTTAAAGTTTTGCATTAGGAATCACCTATACATCTATATTTCTTATTTTCTACCTACAGTTGTTTCGTTTTTTTAAAAAAATGTAAAGGCAGAGACACATGAATACACTGCTTGAGTAGTTTTATAATTCTTCTTTGTTAAATTGAAAACAGGCAATTTTGGCACACTAGAAAGAAAATGATTGGTTCATTTGGATTTCTATAGCTTATTTTAACATTCTAATATGCTTATATTCCAATATAGTTTTTGTTATTTTGACTGTGAATCATGTATGGAAATGCACGGAATAAATGTATGACTTCAGGGCTAAAAGGGAAGAATGGGATATAACACTTTTCAAAACTGCAAACTATTTGATAACTAGTTTAGGTTCACACCTAGTTTTTACAATATTGTGAAGAATATGTTGTATGATTTGTGTAATAATCACCACTTTCACATCAGCCAATGTGATGATACAAATACTTATAATATCCAGCAGAGCATTCACAGGCACAAAGAAGAAAGTATATGTGCAACGTAAAAAGCAAAAAAAAAAAACACAAAACAAACCCAGAAACAAGCCTGGTTAAAAACACTGCAGGTCCATTTAAGACCTGTTAAGAAAATTGCCTTTAGGGCATTGCATGATTCCAGAAGGAAATGTAACTTTATAATAATTTTAAAACTTTTAATTACAATCAGCCTGGGTAAGTAGTATTTGAGCTTGGCAAGAAGTTGTAAAAGTTTTTGTCATTAAAAAAAAACACCAAAAAAAAAAACACCAAGTCAATTTGCTCTGATTTCTTTGAAGCTGCATCCAGAAATGTGACAGCATCATATTGCGAGAAGAAGCTTGATGTCCTAGTTCAGAGATGTATCATTTTTGGGGGTAAAAGCTGCTGAGCTGGAATTTTGTTTCCTTCCCCCCCCCCTGTGGTTGTTTTAAATGTTTTCTATATATGCTAAGCCTACCTGAGGCTTAATATTCCACTTTAGCTCAATTTTTTCTTTGCCCAGGTGACAAGAAATTGTACTATTTTATTCTGATGGCTTGACATTAGGCTTCAGTGATTACATTTTGGGATGGATGAGCTAAACTGATTTTTCACATTGATCATTTTTGATGTTTAGATCTTTGCAGCATGCCTGAACCTGCATGATCACACTTGGGTTAGCCCAATGTCTTCTTTATCCTGTAACGTATATAAGCAGGATCTATTGAACAGTATATACATACATGAACAATAGGGATTATTTCTATATATGCAAAATCATTCATTTATGGGACTATAGTCAGGCATAAATGTAAACACAATTTTTAAAAAGAATCATGGGATGATCATGGAATCAGAGTTGGAAAGTATCGTTTAGGCTGTTTGGAGAATTCTGAAAGTTGAAGTCCACATATCTTAAAATTGCTGAAGATGAGATATCAAGTTCAAATCTTTTTTGACAGCAATAATCCAAATGAAAGCCAGCTGAAGAGATGGCTGTTTAGCTTCCATTTGGTCACATCCAATGAAGGGAAGCTCAGAACCTCTATGGGTAATTGGTTCCTCTATCAAATTGGAAGTGTTTTCAGTCAGAACTATCCTTTTTATACAGATGTGAGCCTACCCTAGCTAGGTTAAAAAGTGCTCTATTATCAGGTATTATCAGGGCTTTTTTTGTCATAGAACACTCAGAACGGAGTTCCAGCACCTTTTTTGGATGGAACCTTGTAGGGTAGGCAAGGCAGGTTGTATGACATGTGTGAGTTCCGGCACCTTTTTCTTTTACAAAAAAAGCACTGGGTATTATGATTCACCATACAAATATTCTCCTGGTCTGTCAAGGAGCACAGGAAGACCAGAATTATTTTCTTATTTTGGTATAGCCATCTTGTGGAATAGAAGAGAACCCAAGGGATAGTTTTATTGATCAATGTACCTACCCCATACTCCAGAATAATGTGAATCAAATAAAAGTTACAGTATCTGTGTATTCTGAAACTGGGCAGTACATTTAAGTATGATATCCTAAAGGATTAATGTTATTACAGTCAATGCAAAGAGTTGACTGGTGATATTTTAGCATGAAACGTTGCAGTCCCCAATGCATGAGAAATGTAATCATTAGGTCTAAGGGTATTTAAACTGTCCCTTTTGCTTTTTAGTTGCTATTGCTATAGAACGATTCCAGCATTTTTGCACTTTGCAATTTGTAAGTGATGGTATATTACACAGCATCCACTGTGTAGGTTCCCTATGCACTCTTTGCTGCAGCAATCTCCTCATATTGTGGTATAAATTGGAGGGAGATTTTGAGAGAAACCTGTGGGATTTAGTTGCCCAAACCCTTTAAGGTGTTTTTAAAAATCCCATCCACAAATGTTAAATAGTCCCCATATATTCCAACTTCAAAACAGTGTGATAGGCAACCCAAAACTGCTCACTGGAGGGAGACGGGAGAAGGATGTCTGATAGTGATAATAGACTATTTAGAGGAAAGGGCTCCTGCTATCCAGAATATGATAATAGCTGCATTCACAAGAACGAGTTATGAGCCTCTAGCATTTACCAGCTGTAATGCTGAGCAGATTACACAGACAAATCAGGGGTAAAAAAAGTAATAGGCTTTCACCTCACAGCAAGAAACACCTAAGTTCAGGAAGAGGAAATATGTATTAAGAGAGCAGGTTAAAAACTGACATTATCCCTGACTTTCATGAAATCTAAATTATAAGCAGCGCACTAAGTTATTATAATGTATTTATTTATTGCCGCGATTGCTTTCATATTTAACTGATTTGGCCCATCTTGAGACTCGTTTTAAAATGCACCACCTTGTCCATCTTTTCCATTTTCATATGAAAAACAGGAAAGCAAAAACTAATTTACGCAGGGAGACACATCGACTGTTTGCCCGTTTATCTCTTACAGACCACCCCTCAGTCCAATGTTGACAGTACATGATATTCCATTAATCTGCCTAATGAAAATTTAACCAGTGTTATAAACAAATAATTGGCTATTATCCTCTCAAAGATCCCGAATAAATTACTTCTACTCATCCCTCCTCCTTCCTTCTACTCCAAAGCAAGCTTTTTCTGTACTGGTGATATAATAACTGCTGTCCTGCTGCTGCTGCTGCTACTGTTAGGGAAAAGAGCTGAGATAGGAGGCAGGTTTTCGTCAGGGGTAGCAAAGCCCCCATTCCTTCTTTTAGAAGCATCAAAATTATTTTTGAAATCTGAACTGGCATTTCAGAGCCGGTGTTTCCTTCCCAGTTTTTTCTCCTGAGCCTGCCTTCTTCTAGTTTGTGATACAATACTTCAAAATTCCCATTTTCCTCTGAAGCAACTCAGTCATCTCTTCTAGTCCCTTTTTGTTCTTCAACATCCCAAAAGGATAGTATATGTTTCTTCATGAAGTGAAAACTAAACAAAAGTTAAGATGCACGTAGCTATTTCGGAACATAAAGGTAAAAGTAAAGGAGTCCCTGTGGATTTTACTCTGCTAGTCGTTGCAGTCTATAGGGCAGGGGTCTTCAAACTTGGCCCTTTTATGACTTGTGGACTTCAACTCCCAGAATTTCTCAGCCAGGCATGCTGGCTGAGGAATTCTGGGAGTTGAAGTCCACAAGTGATAAAAGGGCTAAGTTTGAAGACCCCTGCTATAGGGGATAGTGTTCATTTGCATTTCATGGCCATTGAGCCAGCACTGTCCAAAGACGTTTCTGCGGTCATGTAGCCAGCATGACATCACAGAGGGCTGTTACCTTCCCACCGAAGTAATACTTATTTATCTACTTGCATGTGCATAGTTTTGAACTGCTAGGTGGACAGGACTGGGGCATGGAGGGGAGCTCACCCCTTTGCTGACAATTCCAGTGTCTTAATTGCCAAGCCACCGCACTGCTAGAACAATTGAACCCAAAGTTTCTGCTAAGCAAAGTACCTGTTAAGTGAGTTTTGCCCCACTTCACAATCTTTGTTGCCACAATTATTGTGAATCACTGTAGTTATTACATGAATCTTGTGGTTGTTAAGCAGATTTGGCTTTCCTCATTGATTCTGCTTTTGGAAGCCAGCTGGGAAGGCTACAAATTGTGATTGCATCATCCCTTGATGGTGCAACTGTTGTAAATACATGCCAAATGCCAAGCATCCAAGTTTGGATCATATGACCATGGGGATGTTACAATGGTCATAAGTCATTTTTTCCATGACATCATAACTTTGAATGGTCACTCAATGAATGGTTCTAAATCAAAGACTGCCTATTTGCTAGTTATTACAGGAACGCTTCTTAGAATTAAAAGAGCATAAGTTGCTTTATATCCAGAAAAAAGAAACCTTGTAAACATGACTGTTGAAAGATGTTGTCTCCATATATTTTCAACTGCTTTCTTTGTAATGTTTCCTGAAAATCAAGATTCCAGAAAAGCATAGATGTTGAGACTGAGGGATGTGAAAAATATTCCTCTTATCCTTTATCTATAAGCATATGGTCTTTCTGTAATTTTTTTACTAATCTATTCTTTGAGGAGAAGAACACTTAAAAAAAACTTTAATTATCCCAAAAAGGAGAAGATATTGTTATTCATAAATAGCAGAAGGGAAAAAATAGTATATGGTGCTTTAGGAAAAACACAAAGAAGCAATATCTGTATTTCCACAGGATAATAAGAGAAAAAATTGTCAGAGTCTAGGGTTATCGGTGAATGAGTAATATGCTGGTACACTCTGCTTCATTTATTTTTGCGGTATCATTTGCCAGGTTGTTCAGCTAAAAACTGCAATATAATAGAAAAAAGGTGGATGAGACATTAAGAACTAGAACAGGTTTGCTACCTATTTGCTAGTTATTACAGGAACGCTTCTTAGAATTAAAAGAGCATAAGTTGCTTTATATCCAGAAAAAAGAAACCTTGTAAACATGACTGTTGAAAGATGTTGTCTCCATATATTTGTCTCCATAGCCTTGGTGGAGCAGTGGGCTAATGCCTCCTTAAGTAACACCAGCTGCCTGCAATTATTGCAGGTTCGCATCCCACCAGGCTCAAGGTTGACTCAGCCTTCCATCCTTCCAAGGTAGGTAAAATGAGGACCCAGATTTTGGGGGGCAATAAGCTGACTTTGTAATAATGCCGCTTGGGGGGGGCGAAAGCCCTAATAAGCAGGCATATACATAGAATGAAGGCTATTGCTAAGCACATTTGATTTGTGCTTAGATTGTAAGCCGCCCTGAGTCTTCGGAGAAGGGCGGGATATAAATGGGATTAAAATAAAAATAAAAATAAAAATTTGGGGTTCTCATAAAGAATTCGCTTTTCATTTCATTTCATTCTCATAAAGGTAATATGTGGATAAATTTTTTAAAATGGGTTTCTGGGTTATGTTTATTGCTTATATTACATACATTTGCTAAAGAAAATTCTGCCAGAAATATCTTAATTTTCTTGTTTCTTTTTAAGAATGAATTCCTGAATGGATGCCTTTTCCTTCCATTAAGAACCAGATTAAAGACAAGCATAAGCCTTGGGATCCTATACCTTTAGTTCCAGACCATAGTTTATTTTATAAACATATGTCTTGAGCTGCTGCAGCTTCTAGTTATGATAGCTGAGTAGTCACAACCAGTGGTTTTTCCATTTTTTGTATAAATACTGATCTCTCATTGTTAACTTAGTTAAAAGCATATGTTATAGTCAGAGGTGCAAAACCACAAATGCAAAAGGGATATTTTGTATATTTCAGCTTTCTCCTGAAGAGCATATGGCAGGAAGAAAGAGTGCCCTAGCTGATGAATGGATCTCCAAAGTTTGAACATTAGCAATGCATTTCAGCTAAATGTAAAAGAGATCTGCCTTAAAACAATATCTGTTCTTTTTCAAATTAAGAGCATAAATAAGATTTTTAGCATACTGGCAAATGAATTCTTCCATTATAATTTCATTAAAATAAGCATATCCTATCTTTTAACAAGAGCTGACATATGCTTACACAGATACTACACACCCTGTAACCTAATCTGCTAGCCATCTTGAAGCAATTAACTCCTTCTAATCTTCAACTAACAAAGCCCACCATGCAAAGTGCCCCTGGAGACCATCAGTCTAAAGGCCTTGGTGAGCTCTCTTCCAACTGATTCTCTATTATTCAACATGTAGGAGCCAGCCAGAGTGTTTAGAGAGCAGAGATTCATTTGAAACAACAAAGATGAATGATTCCCGATCATAAGATCTTCATTAACTCCTTATTTCTCTACTAATTAACACAAAAGAAATGACTTGTCTGCTTGACAGGCAGTGAATGACCCACAGCTCTGTGGTTAATGGGATGCAAATGACACATAATGAGGCTCTCTAGCTGCTGGCTGGGCAATTGGCCTACCTGGTTTTCTCTGGATTCAAACAAAGATTGATTGGAGAACAATTCATCCTACATTTGAGGGTCCGAAGCAACCCGTTCCACATTCTGTTGTGTATACACTGCACACACACACACGCACATACACACACACACACACACTTATTCTAATTGAGGAGTTCAATAAACCTACATTAACCTAGATATAAAATGGAGGCATCGTGCCAAATTCTGGCATTGTGCAGAATCCTGGCATGTATGTGTGTATGTGTGTGAATTATCACCCAGTGAGGGAGGTGGGCAGTTTCTATATGGGACATATAAATAAATAAAATGATTTGTATATATGATATGCAAATATGAGCTCCGGATGGCCCCCGACCTTCGCTCCTTCCGGCGCGATCTCAAAACATTCTTTTTCGAACAAGCTGGCCTGGTCTGACGGGATGGGGTTGGGTTTTTAAAACTAGTTTTAACTTTATTATGTATTGATTTTATGGGCATGATGTTTAATGGCTTTTTAATTTTTGTATTCGATTTTTATTGTGTATTGCCCTGTTCACCGCCCTGAGTCCTTCGGGAGAAGGGCGGTATAGAAATCAAATTATTAAATTAAATTAAATTAAAATATATATTCCAGTTCTATTAAGTGTAATGACTCATTTTTTTTTGTAAAAAATATATCTTAATTTTTTAGGTCAATTAATAGTGAAAATGTTTTAGATTTTTTTAAAATAAAATACTCTGTCCATGAACCAAAATCTTCTATGTATAATTTAAAACAACTAAGCAACATGGAGTGTTCCTTTTTTAAAAAAAGTAATGCTTGAGAATTTAGGAGCCCAGCAGAAAGTTCTAATATCCAAATATCTACTATCCAAATATCTTTGGTGTATGAAAATTTTTATTTTCAGGCTTTATTGATAAAACATATAGTATTGACTATAGATTGACTATCATTCTGTAATACTCCTTGTAGTATACATGTCTGATTTTCTTTTACTATGAACTTCTAAAAATCCCATTCATATATGAGTATTTCCCTAGACTGGGAAATAATTCTTGTCAGTCAATAACACCTTTTGAGAAACAATAAGTCCATGGAATAAGAAAGACAGTTTTATAATAATAAGTTTCTTTATAAATATGTTTTATGCGCTATATCTACATTAAAGTGATGTTTTAAAAATCTTAAAGAATAACATTACTAGCACTTTCCCCCACTATTTATCAGACATGCACCTGCAGTTCTAATAACAGATTTTCAAATATGATAAAGTAAAATTATTGTTTTGAAGTTCTACTGCTGTGTTATGATTTTATTTAAAAGCACTAAAATAATTTTTAGTAGTCTTTAAAGATATTGCTTTCCACATAGGAAAAAGTTGAAACAAAATTCTGAATATATAAATTCTGACAATATTTTTCTTTACCATATACATTTTAAAAAGAGGTGGGGTTTTTAGGGTTTGCTGATATATGGATAACACAGATTTATTAATTATGTATGGACCCTGTCATTTAAATTTCAATGTTGAAAGTAATGTTACATTAACCATTAAAAAGTCATGCCATACTAATCTTATCTCCTTTTTTTTTTACTAAATTAATAGCTAGATTAAAGGAATGCCAGGATTATAAGTATATCTTGACCTCAACAAAACACACAGTAGAATCTTTCCTGATATCCTCATTAAGAAAATGATCGATTGATTTAATAAAATTTATATGGCCGCCCAACTCACTCTCAGTGACTTGTAGGCAGCTTACACAAATAAAAAATTCAATATAAAAACAATAAAAAGGAATAAATGATAAAATGTTAACAGTGAGAAAGGTGGAAAAAAGATGAACTGTGCAAAATAAATTTTGAATTTGTAGGTAAACTGGAGAGATTGTTGACATACAAATTGCATAAAGAAAAGGAAAATAATGTAATATTAAAGTTACAAGAAGGGAATACTGCAATAACAGAGAAGTCAAATATGTGAAATGTGTTTTATCAATATTGTACAACTTTATCCAAAGTTCAAGAAATTCCCTTGGAGAAAATAGATGAATATTTGCATAAACAGAATTCACTAAATTAGAGAATCAGAAACAAATTTTGAATGAACCTTTAACAAAAAGAAAACAGTGTAAAGCTGTCAAAGATTAAAATAGGAAAGTTACCTGATCCAGATGGGTTGCTGGCCTCTTACTACAATATTTTGAGGATGAACTTTGACAACCTTTAGAAGAATCAATGAATATTATTCTTCGGAATGGAAAGATTCCTGATAGTTGGAAAGAGGTTAATGCAGCCTTAATACTTAAAGAGGGACAAGATCTGAGTTAGGAAGAAATTATTGACCAATTTTTTTATTAAATATTAAGTATAAACTTTCTAACAAGATGGCAGAAAACTTGTAGATACTTTTTACAGGATTTATTCATGAAAATCAATGCAGGTTTTTATGAAAAGACAATAATATCAGGAACATCATAATGAAAAACAAACTGCATTGATACAGGTAGTCCTCGACTTATTACCACAATGGAGTCCAAAAATTCTGTTGCTAAGTGAGACAGATGTTAAGTGAGTTTTGCCCTATTTTATGAACTTTCTTGCCATAGCTGTTAAGTGAATCACTGCAGTTATTACGGTAAGTTAAGTAACATGGTTGTAAAATTTTGCTTGTCAGAAGGTCGCAAAATGTGATCGCATGATCCCAGGATACTGCAACTATCATAAATATGAGCCACTTGCCAAGCATGCGAAACTCGGTCACATGACCACAAGGATGCTGCAATGGTTGTAAGTGTGAAAAATGAGCATGTCAGTTTTTCAGTGTCTTTGTAACTTTGAACAGTTACTAAATGAAAGGTGATAAGTTGAGGACTACCTATATTTTTAGATGCAGAGAAGGCTTCTGACAATTTGAATTGGATTTTTTTGTTTAGAGTTCTGGAATATATGAACCTTAGAAATAGGTTTATTAAATGGATAAGATTATTTACTCAGAAAGCAAAAACAGTTAATGGACAGCTAACAATATTTCATGAGATTCAAAAAGTGACTAGACAAGGCTATCTGCTGTCTTCACTTTTGTTCTTGGGCTATTGAATATAGAGAGATAAGACAAGATGAGAGAATCATTGGAGTTAAGATTAAAAAGAAACTTATAGGTTAAAGATTTGTGGATGATTTGATATGAGTTTTAGAAGAGCCATTGGAGGGAATAGAAACATTAATGGAAAAATTAAAGGACTTGGTATGTTAGCAGGTCTAAAGATTAATAATGAGAAGACAAAGATGTTAACAAAAATGAGAAGTTAGAAGATAAAACAGAACTGATGGAGAAAATTGGTTTTAAGACTGAGAAAAATGTAAAATATTTGAGGATAGCTGTGACAAATATGAAATGTATGCTATGTCAAAATAACTATGTTAAGTCATAAAATGAAATTAAGAGGGAAATGTTATGATGGGAGAAATTAAAATTGTCTCTTTTGGGGAGAATCTCTGTGATAAAAAATGTTTTGCCAATGTTTGACAATAACATTTTTTGATAAGTGAAGTACCATTTAAACGATAGTAAAATATATAATCTAAATTTATATGGCAAAAGAAAAATGAATTAAATATAAAGTGTTACAAGATGGAAAATCATCACGAGATATTTGTTTTATTTTCTCTTGTAGCTGAGGGTAGTGGCATAATTAAGTGACTAAAATTATAGGGAGATAGATTCAAGTTAGCTGTTGGAAACAATTTTCATACAGAAACAACTAGTGAAATATGCTGCTTTATGATATAGTACATTTTCCTTTACTGGACACCATCATGCAGAGGTTCACAAGAGATGTGACTAAAACTTTAGTAAATCCTGCACCAAGCATTGATTGGACTAGATGAATTCTGAGATCATTTATACGATTCCATAACATAAATATAAACATGGTAAGATAAAATTTAATGACATTTATAGA
Source organism: Vipera berus (assembly GCF_964194415.1). Taxonomy (NCBI): domain Eukaryota; kingdom Metazoa; phylum Chordata; class Lepidosauria; order Squamata; family Viperidae; genus Vipera; species Vipera berus. The sequence goes on from NC_138207.1 coordinate 57,925,920, forward strand.
TTACTAAAAATATAAATAAAATCTTTTAGAAAAATGAAGCCAATATATAGAAATATTACACTTCATTATTATAAATAATGAGTAATGAATAATAAATAAATAAATAATAATAATAATTGCAAAATAGCTCAAGCACCTAGATAGAAACAAAGGTATATAGCAAGGGTGTCAAACTCAATTTCATTGAGGGCTGCATCAGCATTGCGGTTGCCCTCAGGGGGCCGGGTGGATATGGCCAGGGTGGGCGTGGCCTACTGTGTGGGCGTGGCTAGAGTGCGAATGGCCTACTGGGTGGGCATGGCCAGCTCTACATTGTTCGCATCAAGGGTGCTTATGGGGGCCTGGGCAGGAGTGGGACAGATCTGAGGGTCTCTGGCAGAAGGAGGGTCTCTGGGCCAGGGCCAAGGCAGTGGGGGCCATTCCCTCACTGTTTCCAGGATGGCTTCGCGGGCCACATGAAACCACTTCGCAGGCCGGATCCAGCCCCCCGGCCTTGTGTTTGACATGTCTGATATATAGGAACTGAACATAACTCAGCATTAGAACTAATGAGGTTTCATCCCACTTTGGAAACAAGTAAAAAGTTTTAAAAAGTCAGAATTTATTGCTTCACATTTAAAGGGAGGACTACACATCACTGGTGAATTTTAATCCAATTTTCTGATCATAGATTTGTTGGAAGTATTTAGATTAGTCAAAATTAGCTAAAGAGATAGTTGGAAGCAGTTGATTTTTTATTGTTATATGAGGGCAATTCAGAAATAAATCTCCGTTTGGTTATCAATGATAGACCAGAAGTCAGCATGCCCCGACGCTTGTTATGGATGGCTCATCTGAGTTTCCGTAACATTTCACAGTAGACTTCTGAACTGAGGGTTGAACCATGCTCCTTGAACTTCACTAGCAGTACTCCTTTGGCATGTTTACATTTGGCAGATTTTTCTATGGCACGACTTCTGGTGTGGTGTTGCAACATGATAATGCTTACTCGCACACCGTTAGATGCACCCAAGAACTTTTGAAGCAGTTCTGTTAGGATGTTTTCGATCAACCTCCCCCCCCATAGACCAGATTTGGCGCCGAGCGACGACTCCTAAGGAATTTCAAACCATTTAATTCGTTATGACAGGTGCCTCAATTTGAATGGTGATTATGTCAAAAAGTAATGTAATGTTGTAGTTGTCTAATGTGTATAATAAAGTTCTGTATCTGCGAGTGTCTGCCTTTGATAACCAAACAGAGATTTATTTGCGAAATGCCCTCATATAATGATTCTTATTTTGTGACTGAAGAATTCTGGAATTTGATTTTCAGCTTCTTTTGTATTCTGTTGAGAATAGTGAGTAAAAACCTTCTGTGTTCAACCCTGTAGATAAAATTTTCTTCAACATTAAGGAATGGATAAATTGTTAATATTTAGCCATTCTCCTTCATATGAGCTTTACTTAATGATAAACTTTGATTGGTTGAATGATATGATAAATACTGCCCAAAAAAGCACCTATTGCAGTCAGAAAATTACGAAAGGCACCTGGAATTTATAGTATGAATAAAAGGCAAAAGTCAGTTAATACTCAGATAATAGTGCTGAGGTTAAAATAATTGGATACAGTCAAGAGAATAAAAATATCCAGCACTATATAGGTAGTCCTTGACTTACGACCATTTGTTCAACAACGTTCAAAGTTATGATAATGTTGAAAAATTGGACTTACACCTCTCCCCAAAATTATTGCCATTGCAGCTTCCCCATGCTCAAAATCCCACCCACAGTTGCAATTTACAACTACAGGAGTGCTTCAACCTGCCTATCTCCTCCCCCCATTTATGTCCTTTTGTCCACTTGCATCCTGCCTTATAAGGCTCATTGGAGAAGCCAGATCCAAAAAGGAGACAGCAAAAGAAGTGAACACGAGTCAGCAAAAGCAGCAAAAAGCAGGCAGCAAAGGCAGCAAGATACATCTGCTTCGGCTATAGCGGCTAAGCACAACTCTCACAAAATGAAAAAAGGGGCTGATAAGTCCAATGCCACACATTTTTGGGGGGTGGCAGGTTTTCAGGATGTCTGATAATTGAATTTTAGGAGTGTGCATGCAGCCTGTAAGGCAAATCTAATTCATTTTGTACTTTGTTATTTCTGATTAACCCAGATTGCATTTCAGGTTAATAATAATAATAATAATAATAATAATAATAATAATAATAATAATAATAATAATAATAATAATAATAATAATAATAATAATAATAATAATAATAATAATAATAATAATAATAATAATAATAATAATAATTTGGAAGGGACCTTGGAGGTCATCTAGTCCAACCCCCTGCTAAGGCAGGAAACCCTATACCATTTCAGACAAATGCCTGTCCAGTCTCTTCTTAAAAACTTCTAGTGTTGGAACATTCACCACTTCTGGAGGCAGGTTGTTCCACTGGTTAGTTGTCCTAACTGTCAGGAAGTTTCTCCTTAGTTCTAGGTTGCTTCTCTCCTTGACTAGTTTCCATCCATTGCTTCTTGTCCTGCTTTCAGGTGCTTTGGAGAATAGCTTGGCTCCCTCTTCTTTCTGGCAGCCCCTGAGATATTGGAACACTGCTATCATGTCACCCCTCACCCTTCTCTTCATTAAACTACACATACCCAATTCCAGCAACCGTTCCCTATATGTTTTAGCCTCCAGTCCCCCAATCATCTTTGTTGCTCTTCTCTGTACTCTTTCTAGAATCTCGACATCTTTTTTACATCGTGGTGACCAAAACTGGATGCAGTATTCCAGGTGTGGCCTTACCAAGGCATTGTAAAGTGGTATTAGTACTTCACGTGATCTTGATTCTATCCCTCTGTTAATGCAGCCTAGCACTGTGTTGGCTTTTTTGGCAGCTGCAGCACACTGCTGGCTCATATTTAAGTGATTGTCCACTAGGACTCCGGGATCTCTCTCACAGTTACTACTATTGAGCAAGGTACCACCTATACTATACCTGTGCATTTGATTTTTCCTGCCTAAATGTAGAACCTTACTTTTTTCACAATTGAATTTCATTTTTTTAGATAGCGCCCAGTGTTCGAGTCTATCCAGATCCTCCTGTATCTTAAGCCTACCTTCTGGAGTATTGGCTATTCCTGCCAGCTTGGTGTCATCTGCAAATTTGATGAGTTCCCCATCTATCCCCTCATCCAAATCGTTAATGAAGATGTTGAAGAGCACTGGGCCCAGAACAGAGCCCTGGGGAACCCCACTACACACTTCCTTCCATGTAGATGCAGTTCCATTGAGGACCACACGCTGTGTATGGCCTGTCAGCCAGCTACGAATCCATCTGGTGGTGATGCTATCTAACCCATATTTTTCTATCTTATCAAGTAGTAGGTTGTGATCTACTTTATCAAATGCCTTTCTGAAGTCCAAGTAAATTATATCTACAGCATTCCTCTGGTCCACTAGTTTTGTCACTTGGTCAAAGAATGCAATAACGTTTGTCTGGCATGATCTGTTTTTGACAAACCCATGTTGGCTTTTAGTGATAACTTTGTTCGCATCAAGTTGTTCGCTGATTTGTTGTTTGATTAACTTTTCCAGAATCTTCCCAGGTATTGAGGTCAGGCTGATAGGTCTGTAGTTTCCTGGATCTATTTTTTCCCTTTTTTGAATATGGGAACTACATCAGCTCTCTTCCAGTCCTCTGGTAGTTCCCCAGTGCTCCAGGATCTTTGAAAAATATAGTTCAGTGGTTCTGAGATCACGTCTTCCAGTTCCTTGAGAACCTTGGGGTGTAATCCATCTGGTCCTGGTGATTTGAACTCGTCTAGGCTGGACAGGTGCTCACTTACCATTTTCTTGCCTATCTTAACTTGCGTTTCTATTCTGTTTTTTATGGCAGTGGTTTTGGTAGGTTGGACTGTTTTTTTCCCCTTTGTGTAAAGACAGATGCAAAAAATGAGTTAAATAGTTCTGCTTTCTCCCTGTTGCTTGTCACCTTCTTGTCACTTTCCCCCACTAATGGACCAATCATTTCCTTAACTTTTTTCTTGTTTCTTATATGTTGAAATAAGCTTTTTTTGTTATTTTTGACTTTGGTCGCAAGCCTTAGTTCATTTTGAGCCTTAGCTTCCCTCACTTCATCTTTGCAGGCATGGGCTGTTTGCTGATATTCTGCCTTAGTTATGTGCCCCTCTTTCCACTTCTTATACTTGTCCTTTTTATCTTTCAGTTTATCAGAGAGTTCTTTATGCAGCCATGCTGGTTTCTTTTGAAAGCTGTTATTTTTCTTCTTTGTTGGTATTGTGCTAGACTGGGCCTTTATTATCTCACTTTTCAAAATTTCCCAAACTTCTTGAGTTGTTTTCCCCTTTAGGATTCTCATCCATGGAATTCTTCCCAAGGTCTCTCTAAGTTTATTGAAATTAGCTCTTTTAAAGTCCAAGACTCTAGTTTGGCTGTATTCTATTGCTTGTGCTTCCATAATGTTGAATTCCAATATTGCATGATTACTTCCCCCCAAGGTTCCTGTGGCTTTGACACTTTCTATCATTTCATCTCTGTTAGTGAGAATTAAATCCAATATGGCTAATCCCCTAGTTCCCTTCTCTACTTTTTGGGAGAGAAAGTTGTCTGCTAGGTTTGTCAGGAATCTGTTAGATCTTCCACTAGGTGCAGAATTTGTCTCCCAGTTGATATCAGGGTAATTAAAGTCCCCCATTACTATTGTGATGCGCTTCCTACATACCTTAGTTAACTGACTAGCAAAAAGGTCATCTATTTCCTCTGCTTGGTTGGACGGCCTATAGTATACACCTATGAATGTCATTTTTCCCCCCTTTTATATTGACCCAAATACATTCAAGTTTACAGTTTTCATCATTGTTGTGCTCTATTTCTGTAGAGATAAAGTTATTTCTTATACTGTATATACAGCAACTCCACCTCCTCTTTTGTTTAGTCTATTTCTTTTAAATAATTTAAATCCCTCGAGCTGTGTGTTCCATTTGTGGGTTTCATCCCACCATGTTTCTGTAATGGCAACAATATCATATCCGCTCTCATTTACCTGAATTTCTAGTTCACCCTGCTTACTGTTCATTCTCTGAGCATTGGTGTACAGACATTTGAGTCCTTTATGACGGACCCTGTGTTTACTTGCTACATAACTTGTGTGGTGCCTAGGTTCCCCTATTTTCTTAGATTGCCGGGGACAGTGATGTTCTGTATCAATTAACTCATTGTCCCCGTTGTTTAGTTTAAATATTCCTTCAGAAAAGCTGTGAATTTATTGCCAAGTAACTCAGTCCCTTTCTTGGATGGATGCAGACCATCTCTTTTGTACATTTTTTCATTGGACCAGCTACAGACATCGTGTCTAATATAACCAAAGCCTTCTCCTTTACACCACTCCTTTAGCCACATATTAAATTCTGCTATACGCTGGCCTTTTCCATTTTGCTCCTTATACACTGGTAAGACCTCTGAAAAAGTGAGCCTACAGCCTATTCTGCTGAGTTCCTGCCCCAAGCTCTGGAAATCATTCTGCACAGAGAGTACATCATTTTGGGACAGATCGTGAGTGCCAAGATGTACAATAGCATCCACATCACAGTCTTTGCTGGCATTGTTGACTATTTTGAAAATACGCTTCTTGTCCCTACTGGCAGTAGCACCTGGAAGACACCTGACCTCTTTTGACACCTGACCTCTTTTACATTAACTGAATGCAAATGAATCCTTATTGCTGAAGAAAAATGTTTATTACTATTGGTTAATAAGAACAAAAAAAGTGGGCAACATATACTATATTAAAGAATATACTTTTATCATATATTTTGATCCCTAAAAAGATAACTGTAATGTTAAGAATCCATGTTTATTCTCTGGCTATATAGCGTTTTGAAATAAGAGCTCATACTATCAAATACTTAAGTTTCAAATTTAAATATTGCTATACAGTTGTCTAGTCAAATTTCATTCCATTCATGAGTTACACTTCAAAACACGGCATACACAGGGTTAACTCTGCCACATTTATTTCTCTCCCTCTCTCTGTTGTGCGTATATATGTATATGTATCGATGCACAAGTGTGCAAAAGGATGTATGATTCTTCTGGACGATTTCTCCTGAGGCATTTGAGGGATTAATGAAATGAAATTGTTTTCTGGACTTGCAGCACTTTTTTATCATTAAAATCCATAATGTCCCACAGAAGTGAATATTGAAGCCATTTATTCAGCAGTCTCTCATTAATTGTTGGCCTTTGGGAAAATGTACCTTGATATAAGCAGGAATGATATTATGCTGAATTCAACCACAGAAAAATTAGGGCAATTTGGTGTCACTTGGAATATCGTGACTCCATGAAAAGCAAATCTGAATGTTATCAATAAAACATCTGCTTTTCATGCTGTTATTTATATGTACAAAACCATGGATAAATATATAGAGAACAAATTCACAGAATCATCAGTTTTCCAGATAATCTTTGGGTTAAGTACATTCCCACATTAAACTGATAATTATCCCTCTCTTAGCTTCCTTTATCCCCAGATACCACACAATCTGGCTTTGGCTTCATGTATTATTTATGGAGCCAAATTAATATGCAGATTCAGAAAAACTAAAAATCTCATAATTATTCATAAAGGGCTTTAAGGTTACTTAGTACATATTTATGAAACTTTTATGTTTGGCTAAGAAGTGTGCTTGCAAGCATGATGGGAGGATATTGGATGAGGTTAATTATAGGTATGAAGAATCATCAAGAAATGATCAAACTCTTTGAATAAAAATATTTGTCAGCATTTTTAGCTATATTTAAGAGAAACAAAGAACATCGATACTCTTACAAATATATTCAAGAATGGTGGGCAAGGAGATTTGTATGTCTAATGAAAGCAACCAACGAGGGGGAAAATATCTAGTTAGTTAACTTTAATTATAAAGAAAGCATATGATAGCCATTTATCCTATTTACTGATGATCTGTACAGTAATTATGTTGGTTTAAATAAAAGCACTTGAAACTGAGGAAAATTTCAGTTATATGCTTACAGCCACAGCCATGGTTTGTATATGGAAAGCACTTGCTCAGTATTTGTTGTCAAGAAATTTCTTATTGCATGAATCACATAGAAACCATGTCCAGGTCTTCTACCTGTAGATACTACTCTTTCCTTTGGCCCCCCTAGGTCACTGGTGCTTCTGAGAAGTTCCAAAGGCAAAAAAAAAAACCACACACCTGACTTTTTCTAACCCATTTCTAACCCACTTCTTCTGAGAAGTTCCAAAGGCAAAAAAAGAACACCTGACTTTTTCTAACCCATTCAATCTGTATCCATATGACTATTGCAAATGAAAGCAGACATAACTCACTAGAATTGTGGAAAAGAAACAGATCAGATTTCCCACCACATACAACACAGTTTATCCTACAAGAAAAACTCATTGTGTTATATGTGGTAGGGAAACACACAACTACCATATCTGCTGAAGGGATTTTGCCTGATCTGTTTCTGCTGTGAAAAGGCCATTGCTTGAACATGGGTCATAGTTGCCAAATTGTAATCTCTCTCTATGCTTGCCTACATTTATATAGAAATAATGAATAACATATAGGGCAGAATAATGAAAGCTGATTGCACAAGAAGAATGCAAAAAATAATGTTGTTTTTGAGCATCTGATTTCATTACTGAAATATTTCTGGCATGGGCAAATATGAATTCATATTTTTTAAAAATGTTACATTGAGGAAACGTGTTTGCTTTCATAGTTCATTTGGTTATTTAAATCTTTTTACTATGCTAAGCAGTTTTTCTATTTCATCAAATTGAAATCTATTCTCACTTTGTTATTGCTCCAAATAAACAATATAAAGAGTGACACATTACCTTAGAACTGGCGTCTGAGTTTGCTTACTTTTATTTTATTCTCTTTTTTCCCTCTGGTGCTATGTCTTTTAGATTGTAAGCCCAAGGACTATTATTGTATTAGTTTTACATAAGCTGTACTGGAAGACTTTCAGATGAATACAGTAATTTGGTAGAGTATTATAACAAACAAACACTGACGGGAGAGTATTTTACATCAGAATTTATATTAGATCATCTAAAGATGCTTCTTTGTTTCAGGTATTTAATCAGGATATCCAATTGCTGCAGCTTATACATGTCATAACCATCATGGAAGACAAAGCATATTCCAAAGTATTGCATAACTCTGACTGCACAATAGAATCAGACATTTAGATTACAACACAATGTTGCTAAATGTTACCGGTAAGTTATGAGACCTGACACCCAAACCATATTCCAGAGACTGAAATATTGTTATAAATGGAAGTAATTATTTTTGCACAGTGACTAAGCTTAGAAAAATATCTTTCCATTGGAATCAATCAAAAATCTAAATTTCTAAATTTAACTGTATATAAATAACAAAGGCCTGAATTGTGAGGAATACTTGTTTCATAATAAATTATGTCTTATTCAAGCAATAGCACTCTTTCTTTGTTTTAAGTTTCTTATAAGGCTCTGTTTTGTAAAAAAAGCCCATGCCACATCAAATAATTGTAGACCAGTGAGGTATAAAATTTTTAAAAATCCACAAAATTTCTAAATAGAAGAGGAAAAAGATCTAGTCAAAATCTTCTGAGTTCCTTTTAATAGTAGTGAGAAGTTCCTGTTAATTAATTTGTGATTTTGCCTTCCTTATTTTTTAATATATTTAGTTTATCAAGAGAAACAAGAATTCAAACAGGTCTCCAAAACATCTAGATGGGGTCAGGTTGCATAAAACTGAAGAACTGGGCAAATTCAGAAGTTATCAACACATTATTAACCATAACATTGCATATAATGGAAATAACTTCAGTTAAAAGAACACTATGTTTAGATTCACACAGTGCTTTAAAATATTAACCATAATTTATAAGCACAATGGTTGGGTTTAGCCCAAAACAAAAAATAAATAAATTTGTATGTAGATGATATGTGAATAATTAAATTTGTTCAGAAGTAAAATATTTGTTAAAAATATATGTCACGGGCACTGAAAATGAATCTTGATGTTCCATGGAAAGAAAAGCTAAATAATGTCTTTGCCTTTCAGTTTCTCTATAACTTGACATTATAAACATAAACCACAGAATATATAAACTATACCAACAATATCATTTTAAGTTCAAGTCCATTTGATAGGATTTCAAAATGCCAATCAGTATTAGTTTCAATTCTATTTTTAAGTGTTTTTTGTATTAATCTAGAAAAATATAATTTATATTTTATATTTTGGCATATAAAAATACTGTAATAAATTGTTATTTATCTTTGTTAAATGCCAAAGAACAAATTCATGGTGGAATCATGCACATGTTGCTCACCCGGAAAAGAATGTATGCAAATATAACCAAACTCCGTATTTGTATCTAGAGATAGAGTCCTGTAGGAATTAATCCCTTCAATGTTACCATCAGTATTGTAAATTTTCACACCTGCTCAAAGTATGTGAAGTTTATCACAATATCTATATGTCTATAATGCCAGAGGCAATAGCTGATGCACAGACTATTATGATTAAGGACTCTAGGTATCTCTGTCTAAACCCAGGTCCTTGACTTACAACACTTCATTTAGTGACCATTCAAAGTGACAACAGTGTTGAAAAAAGTGACTTATGACCATTTTTCACACTTATGACCTTTGCAACATCCCCATGGTCATGTGATCAAAATTTAGATATTTGGAACCTGGTTCATATTTATGATGATTGCAGTATCCTGGGGTCCTATGATCACCTTTTACGACCTTCTAACAAGCAAAGTCAAGGGGAAGCCAGATTTATTTTACAACTGTGTTACTAACATCTGCAATGATTTACTTAACAACTGTGACAAGAAAGGTCGTAAAATGGGGCAAAACTCACTTAACAAATGTCTCACTTAGCAACATAAATTTTGGGCTCAATTGTGATCGTAAATTGAGGACTAGTTGCAATGGGTTCAAATCCTAGTTCATTTCTGCAGAGGTTATGTCTACACTTTGAACGTTTAGTTTTTACAATAAAAGAAAATCAGATAATGTTCAGGAAAGAGAAGTATATTGTAGCAATTATTTAAGATTCTTCAGTGGAACATCATGGACTATAAATTATATAAATCCAGAGAAAGCATATGCTGGGACATTGGCAATTCATATTATGCTTTGTTTCCTGTTTTGAAGAGAGAAGAAACAAGCAGATGGCTATTTATCCTAATCAAGCAAAGGAGAATTTAATATGCTAACTTCAGATTGCAATAGGAGTTTTTATGATTTTATGCCACTGTTAAAACTTAAAACTGTTTGAACAAAATGACCTATACATCATTTAATATAAATGATATAGATAATGGCATTATTATGCTGTTAAAATATGCATGAACTAGTTGATGCAAAACATTACATTTTCTTTCATTATTATGTCTTACATTTGCTAAGGCTATGGTACGGCATGAAGAACTGAGCTTCCTAAACATTAAGATCATAATTGCTTGCACCTGTATTTTTGTTTGCCATGCAAGTACCTGGAAATTTGCAGCACATCAGAGGGATGAACGGTGCCAAGGGAGAACTGAAAATGCTATTCTATATTATATGACATTCTGATCATACATTAATATATTAGCACAGAATAAAGAAACATTTATGATTCAACAGCTTGGGCATGTGCTTAACTTACTGTGGGCCTGGGAAAGTGCTTAATTTTCCCTGCATTGTATCTAAGAAATTAACAAATCATTACCAAATTGACAGTTCGGGGCAAAAACTACATGTGACAATTAAATGCATCTTTTTCATTAAACAGACAAGATTTTCAAAATGCAAATTTTATCAGCTAAGGATGGCCAGTTAGAGCAGAAGAATAATTTAACTGTTTCCTCTCTTGTTCCCTTGGAAAGAAAAAAAAATGAAAGCAAGGTCTAAGTTTGGAAAGAAGGCACAAATCCCCATATATGGTTTTGCTCTGTTAATTATACACTCCAGTTGATACAATTTATATATTTTCTATAATGTCTAAATTCATCCTGGCTCTTGTAAATGAAATCTGCATCTCTCCGGTAGCAGCAAACCTAGGACTGCATGTAGAACAAGAATTATTTTAATTTTCTGTGATAAGGGATAACTTGTAAAGTAGTTTTTAACCTACAAAATAAATGCATTTAGATCATAAATATGTAGGCTAAACCTGTCAAATTCCTTTCTTCAAGACAAATTGTTTTCTGACATATAAATATCCATTCATTCCTACTGACTTCCATCTTTAGTTTTAAGGGAATTTCTGATGAAGAAAATATAAATGAAGAAACTGAAGCAAAAATATTAAAGATTCTGAAAATAAACCAATAAAAGCAGAGACAAAGACATATAAAATCACCCTTGGTATTCTTTTATCTCTGATATTTTAGAGTCACAGACCTTACAAAGACTCTTACAATTAACTTTAAAAATCTACTATAATAGAGTCTGGAGTTTTTCGCAAATATTATCAATATTTTTGAGTTCACAATCAAGCCTTTGACTGTTGACTTAGAGCATCTACTTTAGTTCATGCTGATAGTTATGTTTACACTTTGGAATCTATTATGCATAGGAAAAAAATTAAGGATTAACTCCAACCTAGGTGCCACATATTTTCATGCAAAACTAAACAATAGGGTTATTTATTCATTTAATCATATAAATCAATTCCATATATTTGCCATCAGCACTACACTGAACAGCCCTGATTCCCTCTAAGGTCAAAATCAATATCATATTTCTCCAGACAGATTCTAGCTTTCATTGCTAACATAACTAGCCTGGTTGGCATTCCATCAGCATTAAGCTCACACACCAGGTTCTATGCAACCAGCATTATCTTTTCACATGGGTCATCTATTATACAACAGCTGAATCAAGATGAAAGGCAAAAACATTAGTCCTAGAAGACATACACTTCAAAGGATGGGCCTTTATAAGGCAAAGACTTGATTTATTAATTGTTGCAGGGAGGACTGGATTCACAGGTGTTCTTTGTGAAGCTTTGTAAACTGCTCACAAACTGGTATCTAAATAATATCCAAGATACAAAAATGGGGATTCAACTCATATATCTTACAGGTCTCTTCTTTAGCATATCAGAAAGGTTTAATTTTTAAAAGCATACAATAAAACAATATTACATAATAATCAGATTGGAAGATCCATGATATTATGGAGGTAAATTCATGCAAAAATAGAATAACAGTAATAAATCCTGTAGTTTTGATAATTAGGCCACACACTCAGAAATACTTAATCCATTGCTATTTCTCTAGATCAGAGGTCACCAATTTCTGGGCCATGGAAATGGCGGGCAGGTGTGCACGCATCCCCACTTGTGTGAGCATTGGGCAAACACATGCATTCGGGCTCCATTTGCATGAACAGTGGGCTCGTGTCCATACTGCTTGTGCAAATGGAGCTGTGCACGCGCCTTCCAGCCACACGCTCAGAACCATCCCCACTCCCCCACTCCCTCCGCCGGTCCACAAAGCCAGAAAGGTTGGAGAACTCTGCTTTAGGTACTTCCCTATTTGATCAGAGAAAATCACAAGAAACAGAAATAGCAATGGATCAAGCATTTCTCTCTGTGTGGTACTTGCCTATTTCTTCTTTTCCCTTGATAATTTGTTGCCTTATATTCTCACTGTTATCATTAAGGACTAATCCAAAACAATGGTGAGATGGAAAGCCCATCTATACTTAGCTCACTGACCAACAGTGGTTTCCTCTTATCTCCTCCTGCCTCTCACTTCTCTCTTCCACCATTAGGGCTGCCTAAAGGTAAAGGTAAAGGTTCCCCCGCACGTGCGTGCTAGTTGTTTCCAACTCTAGGGGCCGGTGCTCATCTCCGTTTCAAAGCCGAAGAGCCAGCGCTCATCCGAGGATGTCTCCGTGGTCATGTGGCCGGCATGACTAGACGCCAAAGGCGCACGGAATGCTGTTACCTTCCCACCGTAGTGGTCCCTATTTTTCTACTTGCATTTTTACGTGCTTTCGAACTGCTAGGTTGGCAGAAGCTGGGACGAGTAGCAGGCGCTCACTCTGCTACGCGGCACTCGGGATTCGACCCGCCAAACTGCCGACCTTCTGATCGACAAGCTCAGCGTCCTAACCCACTGAGCCACCGCGTCCCTCTGAGCTGTCTAGCTTCCCCCAACTGCCAACTGCGTAAAAATGAGACAATAGACAGAGTGACACTGACTTTACATCTGGGTGACAGTGTTCTGTATACATAGGAAAGTTAAGACTGGCCAGACAAAACTCTACTGATAGGAACACCTTGTGTTTAAACAACAATGTGAGCTAGTTTTCCATTAAGATTAATTTGTCAAAATGCACTTCATGCCCAGTAAAGATCCCAATGCACCCTCAATGCTCACAATAGCAGCATGATTTGATGATGATCAAGTGATCATTCATAATGTGTGTGTTTGTGTATGTGTGTGAGAGAGAGAGGGAGAGAGGGGAGATGATCTTTCTCTCTGCAAGTACAACTACATTCTAACAAGGACAAAGCAGTAGAAGCTATAGCCTCAAAACTTTAAACCCAGCTTCTAAATTAAATGCAAATCAACTTGTGATGTGAATGCACTGCAATGAACAAAAAAGGAAGAATTTTAAGGATTGGAAATTTGGAATAAGGCGAGTTGATTTGTGGAATTAAATTGATTGGGGTGATAAGAAATTATAATGGTAGATAAACCAAAAACCGTGCAAACTTAGAAAAAAGTTCTAATGCCATCAATAGAATGGGCTTACTAACTGAATGTAGTTTGGGGTCAGAAGGCTTCTGGAAAGATTCTGAGGAATGCTTAATTTCAATTGAACCTTTGGCAAAGCTCCTTCTTCTCATTGATGCTTCAGCTGAATCCATAGTGGAACATCTTCAAGGCTACCTCTATGGACCAAAGCACCACTGCTTTGCATAATAATAGGGATTAATTTATTAACAAACTGGGTACCACATGCAGATAAATGCAGTTGCAATGCATTTGCAAAATAAATGCAAAATAAAACAGTATAAATTTAGTTCTTTCTTGACAGATAAGTAATCTACAGTTTTGCAAGAGAATCATTGCTATGCGGCTGTTGCAATCTTGTCCAAAGAATGACATGAAATTTCATTGACAGCTCCAAATTATAACTTTCTTTCCCAAAGTCCTTTGCTCTCAGATCTGAAATAAGGAATCAAACAGGTGCAAGATGGAGTTTTCACCATTATTCAGAATATGATGCCTATAATAAATAATTCCTCATACAAAATAATTTTAAAAATGATCCTGAGAGCTGTTTGGAAGAAATAGTAATATATAGCCCATCTCTACAACTGAAAGCCTTTTGAGAGGATAAAGAAAATTAGTTTTTCCCTGACCACTCTTGTAACATATGGAAAACCATTGTTAAAGTAGTTGATAGGACTCACATTTTATCTCCCCAGTTTTGTAGAAGTTTAAGAAACTGAGATACAAAAGTACTGAATTAATCCATATTATTTATTTTCCAGCAGAAATAAACTGCTTGTTAGCAGCTACTTCTTTTTAATCTTAGCTATTATCAATATACACATAATTTGTTCAGACATTATGCTAAAAAAAACCAGAACTATTGTGTCAAGGCTGTTCAAAGGAATTGTTGAAATCTAACATTCTCTGTGGGAATAATTTGCTTAATCTGAAATGGCAGTTCTCTATTATTTATTTTTTTAAAAATGGAAAGAGGATGTCTATATGGAATTCCTTTTATCTAATCCTGATTCATAGTTTCAGGAGCATATATATTCTGAGTACTAAAAGTGTCATGCTTTTGTGCCTGCCCACAATTTCCTGTCCTATTGAAATATTTTTGGATTTTTTTAAAAAATTAAAAATGTGAATGTGAAGCTAGCAGACTGCAAAGCAAATCATTAGCTTTAAGCATGAACTGAACCTCTGGATTCCACAAAACATTCTTAAAAATAAACGCTGGGTGTTGGAAATGTATTTCTATTTTATATGTGCTTTTTTAATCAACATACAAAGGCAGAGAGGGTCCCTAACATGCTCTAATGTTCCAAATCCAAATATACTCACTGGCCTAAAACAGATGTCCCCAAACATATGCCATTGAATATACAGTTTCACAAACATCATTTTGTACTCTTGTAATCACAATCAGAATCTTTGAGGCTCTTATATTAGAAGGGAAATAAATACAGCTTCAAAGACTGCCTAAAATAATAAAGGGCAGGCCAATCAATACATTCTGAAATTATAATCTGAGATATTCATATGGGTAATTTGTGGGTTGAAAGCATACAGTGCCATGATGAGATTTGTAGAGTTGGGAATATAAATATGGGTCTTAATACAGGTGGGGATGAGACAGCATATAGGGCAGAGGTAAAAAAACTATCCATATGGTGTAGTAACAACAACTTGCACCTAAACATCTGCAAGACGAAAGAGATGGTGTTAGACTTCCGGAGAAAAAAGGAGGAACCTGCCCCACTTCACATCGGAGAGAACTGTGTAGAGACAGTTTCCTCCTTTAAATTTCTGGGAGTCTACCTCTGTGAAGCTCTGACCTGGAAAGTTAACACAACTCAGGTGGCTAGAAAGGCCCAACAGAGGCTTCACTTTCTTAGGGTCTTGCGGAAGAACAGGGTAGAACAACAGCTAATGACCCTCTTTTACCGGTCTACTATAGAGAGTGTCCTCTCGTATGGTATTGTGGTTTGGTATGCTGGTCTGACAGCCGTGGATAGGAAAGTATTACAGAGGGTAGTGAGCACAGCACAAGACATTGTGGGCTGTTCCCTGACACCACTGGATGACATCGCCAGGGCTCGTTGCCTTGGAAGAGTGAGGAAGATTCTCAGGGATGACTCACACCCTGGACGGTATCTCTTTACTCTCCTACCATCCGGTAGGAGATATAGGAATATAGCCAGCCGTACCAACAGGCTGAAAAATAGCTTTTATCCGTGGGCTGTTAGGCTTTTAAATGGGACATAATCTTATGCAGAATTGACTTGGGAGGCTGGTGTGTGGTGTAGTTGGTTCACATAGTGTGGTGGGATGGAGGGTTTGTTGTCATTGTGTGTTGGGGGGAGAGAGCACGGGGGGAGGCTCAGCTAATCTCAATGTACACATGTTGTACTTTGATAATAAAGGTTTATTATTATGATTTGTTAACTTCAACAAGATCAGTTGTGGTGCCTATGGTGTGCCCTACAGATTATCATTCTAAGTATTTTCAAAAGAAACTGAAAAGACAAAGCTTATATATGCTACCAAAGTTCCCTTTGTAAAAAACAGAAGAAGACAAAAGAGAATCAGTTATATCTGACTTTATATTAATCAGCAGAGAAAACTTAGTAAATGGAAGTAGTAATAATGTTGATGACTATATAATGGTGGACTTCATGATTAGAAGGGAAATAAAGCTGTTGGCAACATTTGTATGACCTTCTCTGGGCAGGGTCATTCATGGTTAATAATTTCATAGGGCATTACTTGGAAATATCAAGATTGTAGGCTAGACAGTGAAGTCACAAAACATCCTTGAAGGTATGGCAAACCACCTCTATACTCTTATCAAGAAAACCCAAGCATGTGCTTATTAAGTCACCAGGAGTTGAGCTTGATTTGGAGGAGACTTAAAATGAAAGCTGAACATAATTGAATGCCTGTCTTGGTCTTCAAGAAAACAGATTTTAATAAGCCCCAAACTATGATAACTAGGATTCCATTATAGAGAAGCTAATGGAAAAAGAATCCAAGATGGATGAGTGTTCATAAAAAGGAAGATATCAAAAGCATAATAACAAACAAATCCGAAGAGGGGAAAAATGGAAGATGCAGAACAGGCCAGGCTCACTGCACAAAAGCTTACTGAAAATCTAAGAATCCATAAGGACACATATAAAATGTGGAAGAAGGCCAAGTCACCAAAGAAAGCTACATACAGGCACCCTGGATTTGTACAGCAAAAAAACATAAATGCTGAGGTTAGTGAAGGAAACTGAGTATTGTAGAGGAGCTTCAGCTATATTCAAAATAAATGGAAAAGAGAAGAATAAGTAGTGAGGAGAAGGAGGAGGAGGAGGAGAAGTAGGAGGAGGAGAAGAAGAAGAAGAAGGAGACAGAATGAATGATCCCACTCCTACTTTAGATCAGCGTTCTCTGAAAAAATGAAATATGTTCCACTACGTAATTATGAAGAGTTGAAGAGCTTGATATAAACAGATACAAATATCTGCTGACTTTGAATGACCTTGGCTTCTGAAGGACGGTTGAATGTCTTTCATTATTTCAGAGAAATCCTAGGAAACAGATGCGGTATCACGTGACGGTAGAGAGATAAATATAGTCAATCTCTATATGCAAACTTAGTTGAGAAACAAAATGGAAAAAGATAGGTTAGAGACCTGTCAAGGATTTATCAGAGGCTTTTTCATTGGAGAAGACATTGATTATTACAAAGAATAGAGAGTAATTGAAAAACAAGCTAGCAGAAGACAAAGTAGCTAGATACTATCATCGACAAAACAAGCAGGAGCATACAAGAATTTAAGGAACTATTATGAATAGATAAAGATCATATAGGAGCCGTGACCAGGGGGGCTTTTGCCCAGCTTCGTCTGGTGCGCCAGTTGCGGCCCTATCTGGACCAAGATGCCCTACGCACAGTCACCCATGTGCTTGTGACCTCCCGGCTAGACTACTGCAACGCTCTCTACATGGGGCTGCCCTTGAGGACCACTCGGAGGCTTCAGCTGGTGCAGAATGCAGCTGTGCGAGTTGTTATGGGAGTTTCCCGATACTCCCATGTAACACCTCTTCTCCGTGAGCTGCAATGGCTTTCGGTTGCCCTCCGGGTGAGATTCAAGGTGCTGGTAATGACCTATAAAGCTCTAAATGGCTTGGGTCCAGATTATCTAAGGGAACACCTGCTGCCGGCATCAACTTCCCATCGTCCTGTGCGCTCCCACAGGGAGGGCCTTCTTAGGGTACCGCCGGTTAAGGAATGCCGGCGGTTTATCCCCAGGGGAAGGGCATTCTCTGTGGGCGCGCCGGCCCTTTGGAACCAGCTTCCCACGGAGCTTAGGACCGCCCCCGACCTTCGCTCATTTCGTAGGGACTTGAAAACTTGGTTTTTTGAGTTATCTGGCCCAGATTGAGGGGTTTTAATTTTTAATTAATGGGGTTTTAGTTAAGTTCAGGGATTAATTTAATCTTAGTTTTAATCTTGGTGGAGCAGTGGGCTGATGCCTCCTTAAGTAACACCAGCTGCCTGCAATTAGTGCAGGTTCGCATCCCACCAGGCTCAAGGTTGACTCAGCCTTCCATCCTTCCGAGGTAGGTAAAATGAGGACCCAGATTGTTGGGGGCAATAAGCTGACTTTGTAATAATGCCGCTTGGGTTGTGTGTGAAAGCCCTAACAAGCAGGCGTATACATAGAATGAAGGCTACTGCTAAGCTTGTAAGCCGCCCTGAGTCTTCGGAGAAGGGCGGGATATAAATGTAATAAAAATAAAAATAAATAAATAAATAAAATCATTTTTAATTGTATATGATGTATTTTAACTTTTAATTTTCCCTGTAAACCGCCCTGAGTCCTACGGGAATAGGGCGGTATATAAATTTAAATATAAATAAATAAAGCTGGCATAATGCTTTCCATCAAGTACCAAAGAGACAGAAGAGATTCAATAACTGAATATCAACAAAAAAGTGCCAGCTCTAGCAGTTGGATAATGTCCTTTCAAGAATTTTTCTTAGATTATTAAAGACCAGTTTCAAATATCCCTGCCGGTAAACCAACCAACCATTTTTTAATATACAGCATATTGCAGTAAGTCCATGAAATGATTTTATAAAGAAACCTTCCACTCTACAGATAGAACTCACTTAATGATGGCCTTGTTTAGCAACCATTCAAAATTAGGACAGTACTGAAAAAAGGAACTTTATGATCAGTTCTTGCATTTATGAATTTCACAGGATCCTGTAGTCATAAGATTGCAATTTGCATGTCTCAGAACCAGCTTCCAACTAGCAGAATCAATGGAAAAGCTGGCAATAAAATCTCAACTTGTAGTCATGTAATGTTTCACTTAATGATTTGTGTTGGCTAGCTTAATAATTGAAGGGAAGTGATGTAGTAACTCCTTGCAGTCACTTGATATTCCCTTAGCAACTGCATTGCTTAGTGACAGAGTTGCCTGTCTAACTGTGGCCACTAAATGAGGACTAGCTGTAATATATTCTTAAAACCTAGTAAATCCAAATAAATACACATTTTCTTATTATTATCTTAGAATGTTGTTAAGGCATAAGTAGGCACTGTCCCACACATTTTTCCAGCTAAAATCAAGAATATTTGATTTGCATGCCAAAAAATATTAGCTATCAAAATGTATCCTGGCAAATAAAAAAGATGAGTAGATCGGTAGAGCTGGCTAAGGTGCTGACCAAATAAAAAAGGTGGTCATATGTGGGTATCAGCAATGAGCTAGGATTAAATCTTGGTTTCCTGCAACCTACCTAAGGGTAGAATTGAGTTGTTGAAGCTGATATTGCCTAAAATCCTGTCACAGTGGCAGGATACAGTCAATATTAAAAACCTTCTCTAGTTCATAGTACTCCTTAAGATAACTATTGGATCATCCAGAGTTGGCATCAAGATCATTTGAGGGAAGACAAAAAGTGACCCTTGCAGAAACAAACAAGTTCAAAAGTTATTTTATTTTTTCTGGCATTTAGATCATTGGTTTTATCCCATGCTCTCTACACTGTTTATTATTAATTCAAATTCCCAATATTAAAGGAGAGAGATTACCCATATGGTAGGCGTGCTGTTCAGTGTGTTCATAAATTTGCCAACATTTTGATTAATACTGACAGAAACCCTTTTGAAAACATATGGGCTTTATATACATCCTGTCATTTCAAATAATGGGGTACATTCTTCAGCACATTTGCCTATGATGATAGGTTCAGTCATATTTCAGAAACATGCTTAATACGTAGATAATTAGTCTTTTGAGGTTTATGAAAAAAAGAAAGGAGGAAAGAAAGGAAACATCTGAATGAAAATAAACTTTTGCTTCAGATGCTGTGAATGCTGAAGACAATTGGGGGACAGGAATTAAAAAAATATTTTTCTATGGATAATTATTATCTATGAGTCATTATCTTCAGATACATCTACATTTCTTATGCTAATTAGGACTTCTGGCTTGTTATTGAAAGGATTTAATTTTTGATGAGATGTTAGGTTCTTGGAGCATAAAATAAGTCTCTAAATGTCACTGGTTAAAGCAGTAGTTGGGTTTGGCTATATTTCAATCAATTGTTTTTACCTAATGATTGATGCAACCCTTTTATTGTTGGCTTCCGTGATCCATTTTTAGGCCTTAAACAAATTCTCATTGCTTTTGTATTAGATGTGAGGTTTATTACATATGAAAAAAAAGGTATGGCAGCTGCTCTGAAACATAGCCTCATGGCAAGATGGGAGGCAAATAAATTTAATAAATAAATAGTTCATTTTTTAAAATCAGACTGTAATTCTTGCTGTCATTGACCCGTCTTTAAGCAGATCCCATTTTATATATACAGGCTTTAAATAAAGTTATATTTAATTGAGTCCTTATTTATGGTTACAGTATTCAAGATAGACATAATCTATCAATATCAAACAAACTATCAATCAAACAATGGAGTTTTGATTTTGATTTTTATTATTTTTGATATTCAGCCATTGAATGGATGATCAATATAGGGAAACAGTAGCCTTCCTATGATCTACTGAATGGCATAATTAGAACATAGACTATATATTTTTTGTAGATTTTATTTGGGCATTTCTATATGACAGTTTTGTTCCAGCTCAAAACCAATTCTGTATCTCAGTGATCCCTTGATGAGTGCTTTGTTTGAAAATGGAATGGATTTTTTCCCTCTAAAATATTAGAAAGTACAGTAGAATTAGTCTGTGTGGTTCTTATTGAAACACTAGAACTCTGTGGAACTTACGAGCAGTTTGTTTCTCTGGAAATCATTGTAGCTCCCACCTCCTTCAGATGTTCTTGTAGGGTTTTCCAAAGAGAAAAATGTCTTAAGGATTCCATAGTTTTCACTTACTGTGACATTTTTTATGTCGGCAGACAAATATATACAGTATGAGCCAAAAATATGCATTGGATTATAGTGAGTGACTGCAATTTATTTTACTTTCCATTTTTAACATGAAAAAATGGCAAGAGAAGTTTTGGGGGAATGAGTGTTAAGGAGAAAAATAGGCATATCAAGATACATCTGAGCTGCAGAAATCCACACAACTACTAAAAGGGCAGCAATATAAAAATGTTAATACTTTGTTGCCAAGGAAAGCAAATTAACTCTTTATGTATCATTGTTTGGTTTCTTTCCAAACAAGTAACATACATACATTTTGTGATAAATAGGAATTAAACTACACAAAATTCACTAGCAGGTGTACTAATACTGTATTGGTGGAAAGTGCCAGGGTTGGATTGCTGACGAAAGCTTACTACAGTGCTTGCACGCTACAAATGTCAGGGCAATTTATTTGCTAAGGAAACCATAGACTCTATATCTGCAGTGTTGTATTTTCTTGTTTTTGTTTTTTGCTTTCTATCCTTTTTGTTTTCAATCTTTTTTAAAAAAAATATTATGGAACTTGATCTGTGTTCTAATTTAAAATAACCAAAATAAAATAAAACGGTTTATTGTTACAAGAGATAATTTTTTTTGCCTACTTGTCTGTTTTGAATTTTGGACTTATTCAAATCAATTTTCTACTTTAAAAGACAAATGTAATTGACAGACATGTTGCCTCCAAAAAAACAGCATTAAAAATGTGACCATTGTAGCATGTTAGGTTTAGAATTTAATATTGCATATCCAACCATGACACCACCATTATAAGAAATGGAACAAAACTTTGGACAAAGCCTGAATATCTAGGTCACGGGTGTCAAACTTGCCGCATCACGTGATGTGTCATGACGTATCATGATTTTTTTTGCATTGCAGGAGCTAGGGTGAGCATGGCCTCTGTATGATGCAACCAGCCCGTGGGCTGGCAGTTTGACACCCTTGATCCAGGTCAATTCCAGACACCTGAATCATTTCTGGGATTCCTACTGTCAATTTCCTTTTCAAAAAATCTGAAGGCCCTGATTCTATATTTATTTATTTATTTTTATTTTAATTCCATTTATATCCCGCCCTTCTCCGAAGACTCAGGGCGGCTTACAAGCTTAGCAGTAGCCTTCATTCTATGTATATGCCTGCTTATTAGGGCTTTCACACACACACCAGCGGCATTATTACAAAGTCAGCTTAATTGCCCCCAACAATCTGGGTCCTCATTTTACCTACCTCGGAAGGATGGAAGGCTGAGTCAACCTTGAGCCTGGTGGGATTCGAACCTGCACTAATTGCAGACAGCTGGTGTTACTTAAGGAGGCATTAGCCCACTGCTCCACCAAGGCTCTTTTAGCTGCAGATCATACAGAAAATGTTGTTAAGATATTCATGTTCAGAATACTTGGTTAAGGATGACAGGCTGCTTTTGACTTAGAATGAGGTAAATATGGTGAGAAGCCAAAAGAGAGATTGACATGCAACTTAAAGTCATGAACAGAGATGAAGGACAGTGTTAGGAAAATCTTACAGGCTTTGGTTGCTTTCTTCAACTAAACTTGACAGAGAAGTTATATGCATTGTAAACAAAAACTATGCCTGAATCTATTATTGAAAATACAATGGAAAGCTGTGCCCAGAATCAAGCTGGGAATTATGTGCCTGGAAATACTCCTCACCCCAAAAACGTCTGTTCTTTTGAACTTCAGTCTCATTGCTCGTGCTATAGGAATGATCTTCTGAGAATGAGAAAAGGCATTTAGGAGGAAAATCGAAAGCAAGATGGGCAGAGAGATTCAGGTAAAGTTAGTTAGGCATGTAGGGAAGGCAAAGAAATCAAAATAAAAGAGGAAGGGGTAAGAAGCAATGCCCTTTTGGACATCATGATTTTAACCATCGAAGAGATCTCTTCATGCGTTTCCTTCTCTAGCCTGGAGTAGAATGGAGGTCATAGAAGGATGCAGCAAGAATGGGAAAATCAGCAAAAATTACTTTTATTTTTCTGATGATAGAAGATGATTTGCTGTTACCAGATCAAAGAACTTTTATCATTTAAGGATACAACTGGATGCCCCCAAAAATAAAATATGCTGTATTCTGAATTTATACTGCCTATTGGTAGGTCTTCGGTATTTTTGTTAGTAATTTTTTCCAATTCTATCAACAAATGTTAGAGACTGCATGCACAGCAGATTTTCTACTGTACAGCTGTGGTATAACCCTTTTTAAGGGATATTAGAATTGAGCCTTCTCTACCTGTGAGGTAAACAAGTAATCAAATGAATTCTGTGAAGCTTCATTTCCTAACCTTAAGCAAAATAAATTTTAATAAGCATATGGAATATATAGCATATAGATTGACTTCCAATTTCCTTTTAAAATGTAATCCAAGTTGTTAATCTATAAAATTACATATGGAACCTTCTGTATTTGCTGTTTCACATTGATTTTTCATGGTCATTATGCTTATAAACAGAGTTCCTACAAAGGAGCCCAGGTTTATCTAGGAAGTAAAGATAACATACATAGAGCCATGGTGGCGCAGTGGTTAGAATACAGTATTGCATGATAATTCTGCAGACTGCCAGCAGTTTGATCCTGACCAGCTCAAGGTTGACTCAGCCTTCCATCCTGAGGTTGGTCAAATGAGGACCCAGATTGTTGGTTGCAATATGCTGACTCTGTAAACTGCTTACAGAGGGCTCTAAAGCAGGGGTCCCCCACCCCCAGTCCGTGGACTGGTACTGGGCCACGGCAAAACCTTTCTCCACAGAACCGGTCCCTGGTGCCCAAAAGGTTGGGGTACCTCTGCTCTAAAGCACTATGAAGCGGTTATATAAGTCTAAGTGCTATTGCTATAATACTCTTTTCACCATTTTCCTCCCTAGAACAGTAGCATAGATTGATCTTCAGGATACTTGAGCCAAGATAATCCAGCATACGGAATATAGAAGTTGACCATGATAAAGATAGATCAGATCTGTTACTAAAGCAACAAAGGGAAAAGCATGGATTAACTCCAAAATAACAAGAAAGCATGCACAAAAGACTCAGGAAAACACCCCTCTAATTCATATTAACATAATGGAGCAAGTGGGTAAAGCACAGCCACACTTGCAAAATACTGTTACTGTAGCCATTATTAATAAACAGTTTTAGTCCTTGTATAGAACTGATCTCTTATCTTGGTCTACACAGTAAATCTGGTACCTGGTGAGCTTCTATAGCTAAAAGTGAACTTGAACCTCAGTGTTTCAGATCCTAATTCAACACATGGACAATTAATTACACCATGCTGGCTTTCTGTCTGATAAATCTGTTTATAATATTACCTAGCTAGTATGTCTAATGAAGAACAAGGAAGCAGACACAAGGTTTTCTCATCTATACCTCTCTAATGATAGTTTGAACTAATTTGGGCTAATCAAAAAATTGTATCCTGAGTATTTCAACTTAATGTAGATTTAAAGCACGTTTTTCAGTCCAAGTCATTCTCAGCACTAATTTTCACACACCCCTCCCCCCTGAAGAATATGAAGTGTGCATGACTTTCTGCAGATGTTTGGAAGAAAGATCTCAAAGACATGAAGTGACAAATTTTACCCATAACATTCAGAATGCATTCATATTCATGTTTACTTGGAAGTCTGACCCATCATGTTTAACAGCACTCACTTGTAGCCTTAGCAAATATTAGGTTCATGCAATGCAATTCCTAAACACAAACATTATTAAAAAGAAGGCAGATCAACTTGTACATTGGAAGGTTATGAGGATGCTTCAGCCTAGAGAGGGACATGGTGTTTTTTTTAAAAAAATGATATTAATTTCACAGAAATATAAAATGAAAGTTCTTCTGTATGTTTGTATATATTGCTTCTTTTAATCAACTTTTGATATGTTGGAATGTATTATAGAGTTAAACTTTACTGTCTTTGCTCATGATACTACAGTAATATTTTCCTAGGCTTTCTCTTCATTTTGTTACATTTATCTAGCTAACCAGATTCACACTCCCACAGTAACCATATGGAGGAAAAGCCACAAAAGCTGTTAAGTACATTTAATTGCTGTTTTGATGAGCTCATATTTTAATTATGTTTATTGATTCTGCATGTGTTGAAATAGTCTTAGCATTTCAAGAAAAAAATGAAATCAATATGCTTTAATTATGGGACAGCTTTATGATTTTTTCCTCATGTAATTAAAACTTTCATATAATATTTTAAAATACTTTTAAATTAATCCTTTGGTTTGGGTGGCTTATATTATGTACTGTGCTTAGGCAAATTTTAATTGTCATTCAGACTGAGCAGAAATTAAGCTTAGTACTAAGGTGTATTTGAAAGCACAGATTCACTCTCTCCTAGTCCACCCTAGTAGAAGATTGAAGATAGCAAATGTAAAATATTTACCAACACAATCATACTTGTGGTACAAAGATAAGAGTGGTTTAAGCTTTATTGCACATGCTCAGCTGCCAAAACTGGCTAGCATTTTGACTCCAGCATCAATCTGTTGAAGGGTAACAGGTCTTCCTAAAAGATGCCACCATCTTATTTAATTCAGTCATAGGCATCTGGTATACTGCAGCAAGATAGCATTCTTAGCTTCAAGGAAATATGTACATAAAGCCAAAGGTTTCCAAACATATTTTTAAAAAAGCATATCTTGGTTCTTAAAAATTTTAACTTGTTCCCTAGGAGTGAAATCCTAGTCAATTTGGTACCACACCAAGTTTTTTTCAGTTGAACAGCAGTGGGGCAGCAAAATAGCATTGCTATCTAGCCTGTTCTTCAAACATACAGAGAGATAAGCATCCTCAACTCAAGTGACATCATCAAAACCACATGCTGTCAAGGTGCTGAGTAACTGCTGAAGCATCATAAGAACACTGAAGTGAATTGGTAAGTGGTGTGAAAATCAATTCTATCAACACAGATTCCTGCTGGTTGAAATAGTTGAATTGCTTTAGCTGGTACTATTTTCTATAGTTAGCTTTAACAAAAGTGCCAACTGATCTCTGTAGTGCTTGTGTAGCCTTTTAAATATCAGTTCTAAGTAAGGACAGATTTGCCTATAGGGGACCACGTCATTGTTTCAGCCATGGCCAATCCAGAGACCATTGTTTAGAAAGCTTTAAATGACAACACTAATAAAGTAAGATTAAATGCACTCACATACATTTTAGGGAGAAACACACTCTTTTGTACTCTCTGTGGATAAAAGATGGGGAGGGAGAGAGAAGGGGATCACATTTTTTTTATGGCAGCTGCTATTTTTTTGGTGTCTTTTCCTAAAAGACTAGAAGGATTCCATCTTCCTAGCCTGATATTATACCAACTATATCAGTTACAGTTAATGAAACAAATTGTTTTGCTCAGTTTGAATGGAATGACAGATAGGAGAGATGAGAAGATAAGATTCCTTGGACTTCTGCTGTTGGAGAAGACAGCTTTGTATTCCTTGGGCTGCTAAGAAAACAACCTGTACTATACTGCAGTAAATCGCACTGGATGTTCAGTGAAGTCATGAAACAAAACCTCATCCTTTGGACCAATGACACCATAAAGTTTAATACATCTCTGCAAAGACTCCAATGTTGTATAAGGTGGACAGGAGAAGAGCACATGGGGTAGACAGACAGAGTGCTAAATACCATAGACATGTAAGTGTAAGAAATACATATCATGGCAAGAGACAAAATGCTGGGAGAGCTGTTAGCTATAGCAGGGGTGGGAAAATGTGACTTCTTTATGACCTGTGGACTTCAACTCCCAAAATTCTGAGCCAGCCTAGCTCAGGAATTCTGGGAGTTGACATCCACAGGTCATAATGATGGCCTGTGGAGTTGACATCCACAGGCCATCATTATCTATCCTTGATCTATAGAGTCATTAGGTGTCAATTACAACCCAACAGAACATAACAGCAAAGACATAATAAATATTGAGGATTAAAAGTAACAAAATCTAATACCAGTCTCAGGTCTCATTTAATGGCATTTGAGCCCTATTTGAATTCAAAGTAATTTGTTGCTAGTTTTTTCAAGGGAGTTTTTCTAGTTTGCCTGACTGGCCCTGGGATTTTTTCATGATCTTCCACCCTAATACTTACCAGGGACAAACAGGCACAAATATGCCTATTACAAAGATTAAGAGTTGTTGTTGTTGTTAGCTGCGAAGTCGTGTCCGACCCATCGCGACCCTATGGACAACATTCCTCCAGGCCTTCCTGTCTTCTACCATCTTCTGGAGTCCATTTAAGCTCACGCCTACTGCTTCAGTGACTCCATCCAGCCACCTCATTCTCTGTCGTCCCCTTCTTCTATTGCCCTCGATCTTTCCCAGCATTAGGCTCTTCTCCAGTGAGTCCTTCCTTCTCATTAGGTGGCCAAAGTATTTGAGTTTTAGCTTCAGGATCTGGCCTTCTAAAGAGCAGTCAGGATTGATCTCCTCTAGGACTGACCGGTTTGATCGCCTTGCGGTCCAAGGGACTCGCAGGAGTCTTCTCCAGCACCATAGTTCAAAGGCCTCAATTCTTTGGCGCTCAGCCTTTCTTATGGTCCAACTTTCACTGCCATACATTGCAACTGGGAAGACCATAGCCTTGACTATACGCACTTTTGTTGACAGGGTGATGTCTCTGCTTTTTAGTGTGCTGTCTAGATTTGCCATGGCTTTCCTCCCCAGGAGCAAGCGTCTTTTAATTTCTTGGCTACAGTCCCCATCTGCAGTGATCTTGGAGCCCAGGAAAACAAAATCTGTCACTACCTCCATTTCTTCCCCATCTATTTGCCAGGAATTGAGAGGGCCAGATGCCATGATCTTGGTTTTCTTAATGTTAAGTTTCAACCCAAGTTTTGCACTCTCCTTCTTCACCCGCAACAAGAGGCTCTTTAGTTCTTCTTCACTTTCTGCCATTAGAGTGGTATCATCTGCGTATCTTAGGTTGTTGATATTTCTTCCGGCAATCTTAATTCCAACTTTTGATTCATCTAGCCCTGCCTTTCTCATGATGTGCTCTGCATATAAGTTAAATAGGCAGGGCGACAGTATACAGCCTTGCCGGACTCCTTTCCCAATTTTGAACCAATCAGTGGTTCCGTGTCCAGTTCTCACTGTTGCTTCTTGACCCGCATATAGGTTTCTCAAGAGACAAATAAGATGGTCTGGTACTCCCATCTCTTTAAGAACTTGCCACAGTTTGTTATGATCCACACAATCAAAGGCTTTAGCATAGTCAATGAAGCAGAAGTAGATGTTTTTCTGGAACTCCCTAGCTTTCTCCATGATCCAGCGTATGTTGGCAATTTGATCTCTAGTTCCTCTGCCTCTTCGAAATCCTGCCTGTACTTCTGGTAGTTCTCGATCCACATACTGCTGAAGTCTAGCTTGTAGGATTTTAAGCATGACTTTACTAGCATGAGAAATGAGTGCAATGGTGCGATAGTTTGAACATTCTTTGGCACTGCCTTTCTTTGGAATTGGAATGTAAACTGATCTTTTCCAATCCTGTGGCCACTGTTGAGTTTTCCAAATTTGCTGGCAAATTGAGTGTAGCACTTTTACTGCACTGTCTTTTAAGATTTTGAATAGCTCAGCTGGAATACTGTCACCTCCACTAGCTTTGTTGTTGCTCAGCTTTTCTAAGGCCCACTTCACCTCACATTCTAGGATGTCTGGCTCGAGGTCAGTGACCACCTCATTGTGATTATCTGGGACGTTAAGCTCATTCTTGTATAGTTCTTCTGTGTAATTTTGCCACCTCTTCTTAATCTCTTCTGCCTCTGTTAGGTCCCTGCCATTTTGGTCCTTTATCATGCCCATTTTTGCATGAAACGTTCCCTTCATCTCTCCAATTTTCTTGAAAAGATCTCTGGTCCTCCCTATTCTATTGTTTTCTTCTATTTCTTTGCACTGTTCATTTAAGAAGGCATTCTTATCTCTTCTAGCTATTCTCTGGAATTCTGCATTCAATTGGGCATATCTATGTTTTTCTCCCTTGCCTTTCGCTTCCCTCCTTTCCTCAGCTATTTGCAAAGCTTCCTCAGACAGCCATTTTGCTTTCTTGCATTTCTTTTTCTTTGGGATGGTTTTGGTTGCTACCTGTTGTACAATGTCGCGAACCTCTGTCCATAGTTCTTCAGGCACTCTGTCTATCAGATCTAATTCCTTAAATCTATTTGTCACCTCTACTGTATATTCAACAGGGATATGATTTAATTCATACCTGAGTGGCCTAGTGCTTTTCCCTACTTTCTTCAGTTTAAGCCTAAACTTTGCAAGGAGAAGCTCATGGTCTGAGCCACAGTCAGCTCCTGGTCTTGTTTTTACCGACTGTATAGAGCTTCTCCATCTTTGGCTGCAGAGCATATAGTCAATCTGATTTCTGTGTTGACCGTCTGGTGATGTCCATGTGTAGAGCCGTCTCTTGGGTTGTTGGAAAAGAGTGTTTGCTATGACCATCGTATTCTCTTGACAAAATTCTATCAGCCTGTGCCCTGCTTCATTTTGTACTCCAAGGCCAAACTTGCCTGTTATTCCAGTTATCTTTTGGCTTCCTACTTTAGCATTCCAATCCCCCATGATGATAAGGACATCATTTTTTGGTGTTACTTCTATAAGGTGCTGTAGGGCTTCATAGAACCGGTCAATTTCATCCTCTTCAGCACTGGTGGTTGGGGCATAGACTTGGACTACTGTGATATTGAATGGTTTGCCTTGGATTCGAACTGAGATCATTCTGTCATTTTGAGGATTGTATCCCAGTATTGATTTTCCTACTCTTTTATTGACTATGAAGGCTACTCCATTTCTTCTGAGGGATTCTTGCCCGCAGTAGTATACCTGATGGTCATCTGAATTAAATTCACCCATTCCTGTCCATTTTAGTTCGCTGATACCTAAGATGTCGATGTTCAGTCTTGTCATCTCTTGTTTGACCACGTCCAGCTTTCCTTGATTCATGGATCTTACATTCCAGGTTCCTATGGAGAAAAAATCTTTACAGCATCGGACTTTCCTTTCACCACCAGACATATCCACAGCTGAGCGTCCTTTCGGCTTTGGCCCAGTCGCTTCATTCTTTCTGGCGCTACTAGTACTAGCCCTCTGCTCTTCCCCAGTAGCATATTGGACACCTTCCGACCTGAGGGGCTCATCTTCCAGCGTCATATCGTTTTGCCTTTTGGTACTGTCCATAGGGTTTTCATGGCAAAGATACTGGAGTGGGTTGCCATTTCCTTCTCCAGTGGATCACGTTTTGTCAGAACTCTCAGCTATGACCTGTCCGTCTTGGGTGGCCCTGCACGGCATAGCTCATAGCTTCATTGAATTACGCAAGCCCCTTCGCCACGACAAGGCAGTAATCCATGAAGGTCATAATGATGGCCTGTGGAGTTGACATCCACAGGCCATCATTATCTATCCTTGATCTATAGAGTCATTAGGTGTCAATTACAACCCAACAGAACATAACAGCAAAGACATAATAAATATTGAGGATTAAAAGTAACAAAATCTAATACCAGTCTCAGGTCTCATTTAATGGCATTTGAGCCCTATTTGAATTCAAAGTAATTTGTTGCTAGTTTTTTCAAGGGAGTTTTTCTAGTTTGCCTGACTGGCCCTGGGATTTTTTCATGATCTTCCACCCTAATACTTACCAGGGACAAACAGGCACAAATATGCCTATTACAAAGATTAAGAGTAGCTGCTGCCTATTTCTTCCGCAGTTAAATGGCCTTACTCACTAATATCCAGTCCACTGCTTCATGGACACATACTAGTGTCATTTGAATTTAGAAACCATGTTATGCAAAATATTTATTTAACAAAGATACATATAAAAAAACCAGTGTAAATGGCACACATCAGCAGAAATTGCACACAAAAGCAAATGATGATTTCCAAATAAAGCAAAGAAATTTTGTGGTGGAGATGATAAAGTGAAAACAGGCAAGTGTGGCATTGAATTTAGAATTATCCATTCATCTTAGCATATAGACTGCTTTCAGTGGGCCTTTGTAGCCTCAAATTCAAATTGCTAGTAATAGCTGGGTGTCATTCATGCAATGATCTTAATCCTGTGTCTACTCAAAAGAAATAAACTGAGTTCAGTGGGATTTATTTCCAGATAAATATGTACAAAACAGTAGGTATAATTCTTTGCCAATAGTTTTTTTTCCACAGATAGTTTGTGGCTTGTATTGAGCACCAGTTGTGAAATCTAAGGATTGAAGTGGGTTTTTTTTCCCTTTAAGGATTCTCCCAAGGAACAAGACACAAGGGATTAAAGGAAAATCAAGTTAAACAAACACCAGGACTCTCAGGTACAAACTAATTAAATGTTTTGTGTTTTCAGCTAAATTGCTATTAAAAAAAAGAGAGATTACCTGGTGGTCCCTCTTCTGCCTTTCCTGCCTCCCCCACTTTCCAGGTTAAGCTCCAAGGAGGTCACTTTGGGGAAAGGGAAACAAGAGTGTTCATGACGATAGAGGAAATCAGAGAGGTTACAAAGTTTCACTGAGCTGTAGATTAGCCTAAATTGAATAGAGTGGTCTGCTAAGGAGTCTCAGTCTTCAGGGCAACCTAATAGCTAGTCTAGAATCACAGTCTATCTAGGTACTAAATTGATGGCAATGAAAATAATACTCAGACACAAAAGTACACTTGTTTTCAGATTAATGCAACCTGAATGTGAGCTTTTCAACTCTTCCCTGAATGAGTCAACGTGTGCGTGCTCACCTGGGCAAGGAGCTGACTTTGAGCCTCATTACCCGGAAAAAAGTTTCCCATAAAGCAGGCTGTTTGGAAGGAGGTGGTGTAAGAGGTAAGGGTGGGAAGAGGAGAAGAAGCTTTCCGGGACACAAAAGTAATAACAGTTAAAAAATTAAATGGAGTGTGGATTTCATTTTCAGCCAATCCACACAATTATATTTAGAGAGCGTGGAATCTGAGAAGACATTAATTTAGGAGGATATTTTGAGGGGAAATTTGGTCCATATCTTTCATTAGAACAACCTTCCATAAACATTAGTCATGCAAATAACATCCAACGTATCAGGAAGGTACCAGGCTGGGGAGGGTTGATCTGGAATATACTGGAACATTTTTGATTCACTGGTGATAAATTTGCTTGCTTCTTTTTGTAACTACTGGAAGTTACATATTTATAAACTGGTCATATGATTGTGGTTTAAAACTGAACATGGACTACTGCAATGGTTTGTGTGATTTTTAAGAAACAGTAACCTGTTTTCCCAGAGATGTTCTGGGAAAAGTTTCCCTCGAGAACTTTAAAAGATTGAGCCCAAAATTTCTGTTGCTAAGTGAGATATTTATTAAGTGAGTTTTGCCCCATTTTACAATCTTTCTTGGCACAGTTGTTAAGTGAATCGTTGCAGTTGTTAAATTAGTAACATGGTTGTTAAATGAATCTGGCTTCCCCATTGACTTTGCTTGTCAGAAGGTCACAAACAGCGATCACATGACCCGGGACACTGCAACCATCATGCCAGTTGCTAAGTATCTGAATTTTGATCACATGACCATGGGTATGCTGAAATAGTTATAAATGTGAAAAACATGTCACTTTTTAGTGCCATTGTAACTTTGAATGAACTATGGTAAGTCAAGGACTATCTGTATTTATAATTACTTGCATGCTGCTTTCTGCTGTACTGACTAATCTTGGCCAGCATGTGGCTGCTACATTCTCTGCCACTTGGAACTTTTGATTCATTCTGCATCTTACAGTGGTTCACTTCTTTCTCCATGTTGTTCCAGTCAGTGTTGGTCAGTGTTGGGTACCTCTTTTGTGGGTGCCCCAGGGTTCTACTCTTTCTGTTAGGTAAAGTCATCCACCAATCTGGGGTTTAGTATCATTAGTGTGTCAATTATATTGTTCAAGTGAACCTGACAAGGTTCTGTCCAAATGTCTGAAGGCTTTGGAGGTTTGAATGGGAAGGAGCCATCTCCAACTCAGTTCTACTAAGATCAAATGGTTGTGGGTGTTTGGACTATATAGATCTAGGGATAGTCCATCTTTGACCTGCATCAGGTAATATTGTACATTGCCCTTCAAACTTGGCATGCAATCTTGCAGTGTTCCTGGAGTTGGGACTCCAGCTTGAAGAACTGTGAACTGCTGTGGCCAGAAAGGCTTTTGCACAATTCCATTTCATCCACCAGTTGCCCTTCAGATAATCACTCATGTCCTAGTCACCTTGTGGCTTGACTATCGCAACACGGGGAGCTGCCCTTTAAGACCACCTAGAAGCTTCAGCTGGTCCAGAATGTAACAGCATGGGTAGTGATGGCCATGCCCCAGTCTGCCCATGTAACAAGCTGCACGAGTTGCCAGTTTCTTTCAATGTGAATTTCAAGGCTGGTTGTTACCTATAAAGCCCTGCAGCAGGGGTCTTCAAACTTGGTCCTTTTATGACTTGTGGACTTCAACTCCCAGAATTCCTTTGACTTTACAGTATGTTATCTTCTCTAATTCTAAATCAGGTAACTCTCTGATTTATGGCTTTTAAAACTATCCAAATGTTAAAGCTGTTAAATTAGATTCTGTCTGGTACCCCTCAATTGTCCGGGATGAGAATTCTGAGAGATACAGTCCCAGGGTCTCTGGGCAGAGCTAGACGTTTAGGAGGCTGAAATACAGCAAAGACTCCCAAAGCCATACTGATAGGTTTTCATTCCAAAAGACTGAATGCTGTCATAAAATCAGAAGGTGCTTCAAGAAAGTATTAGATTAAGGATTAGATTGCACCTTTAGATTGTATTAGATTAAGGATTAGATTGCACCTTTATGCAATAGCATTATTGTAAGTCTTTTATTGTTAGTCCACCTAAAAGATTTCAGTTTGTTTTTCAATTGCAAAAATTGTTTAGCTTGTATGTTATATTAAAGGTGGAAAGGTGGAAAGAATTCTGTAGTGATTTATCTTGATCTGATTTTTATCTGAAAAACCTGGCATTTTTACAGGGGTGTGTACACTTTCTATATTCGTGGTATATGTTTCAATAGGCAATGCATACATATATTTGAAATGATCTGTTAATATTTATTTCATCACCTCCCAATTGTTCCCTTTTGAAACCAAACAAATTTATATGATCTTTTAAATTATTAAGTCTATTTTCCTGTTTATATGTAATCCTTCAGATATTTGCATGGACTAATGCACAGGTCAGCTGAATTTCCCATATTCATGCCTAAATCAAAATTCCTGTTCTTGTTCAGGGTTATGAAAGATCTAAAATGTGGATTTTTGTAGTTTGGAATAATCTGCAACTTTGTGTCATGGAAAGAAGAAAATCAGATTATTATTCCATGTATATGTGTATGTAAATTACTTTCAACTGATAATTTGCACGTGGAGATGAACTGGAAAAGATTTAATGTGAAGACAAACTTCTGAAATACTCCATTCCATTTCAAACTCCATATTTTTCAGCAATAGGTGCTAATCCAAATGCATAGATATAAATGTGGGAATTCTTAGTTGCACAACTATTAATGTGTTACCCACATGAATTAAAGGAGAAATGTTTATATATATATATATATATATATATATATATATATATATATATATATATATATATATATATATATATATATATATATATATATGTATATGTATATGTATATGTATATGTATATGTATATGTATATGTATATGTATATGTATATGTATATGTATATGTATATGTATATGTATATGTATATATTTGAAGTTAGTAAAAATAAAAACGATGAACTCCAGGATATAAGAGAAAATTCTTCTTTATTGCTGAGCTTTCGTCAACAAGCTGTTGACATCATCAGAGCAAGGGCTGAATGATAAGGGAGTCAGTACATACACTTGTATGGCAGTTATAACGTTCAAATTGTGGAATGTGGGTGTGGCCTGTTCGTGACAAGCTCACTCGTTTATAATCACAGTGGTTCCGGCTTTGCTGAAAAAGGCCGGTCTCTGGATGATTTTTAAAAGTCGCGCCTAGCAGCTGCTTGGTGCATATCAGCTGTTAGGCGCGTAAGTCTCATCGCACTGCGTGTAGTCATACGCTGGCTGACAGGCTCTTCATTCAAAGTAGAGTCAAGGAAGTTGTCTCGTTCCTTTGCGTGCGGTCATCACAGGCTTGATTCTGCTGTGGAAGGGAGCAGATGTCCTTGTGGAGTGTGTAAGCAATTCGCTCTCCTTCGTGATTCTTTGCCTGGTTGCTGTAAAATCAGCTCTGTTGTGTGGTTTGACTTGTCGGATCTTAAGACTCTTTTAGTGTGTGGTTGTTGTGTGTGTCTACATCCAATTACTAGGTTTTTGCCTTCAAATTTATTTTACTTTTAATAACACCATATACAAACAAGTTAAAGGCACACCCATGGGATCACCCATATCAAGCATTATTGCTGAGGCTGTTTTGCAGAACCTTTAACAGATATTCATGTCTGATTACCAACCCAAGTTCTGGGTTAGGTATGTAGATGACACATTTGCAATCATTAAACGATGTGACACCACCAAATTCCTACAAAAACTCAACTCAGTACATCCGAGCATCCAATTTACAGCAGAGGAGGAAAGCAACAATTCCTTACCTTTTTTAGATGTAATGGTCCACCGACATCCAGATGGCAATCTTTCAACCACAGTTTACCGCAAAACTACTCACACTGATCGCATCTTACACTATTTAAGCAACCATCCAACTTCCCACAAAACTAGCTGCATAAGAACATAGTTCAAGAGAGTCAAAACACACTGCAGCACAGAGACAGCTAAATCCAAGGAGAAAGCTTACCTTTACCATGTATGCAAACAAAATGGCTATCCACCTAAATTTGTCCAACGATGTTGCAAGGATAATACACCACATTCAAACCGTGATTCACAGAACACCACAACCTGGGCAACCATCCCATATATCAACAGCGTCTCTGAAGCAACTGTTAGAATCCTGGCACCATATAATATCAACATTGCGCACAGACCCAACCAAACTTTACATTCTAAAGTAATGTGCTTCAAAGAACCATTATCCAAGGACAATTTAACATCTATTATCCACAAAATCAACTGCAACAAATGCTCTTGCAATTATATCGGAGAAACATCCAAAAGACTAAAAACCAGGATACATGAACATATTCTAGTGTCGGGCCTCGGGAGCCCGACACTCGAGGGGGGGCCCCTCCGCCTCCCCAGCACCCCCCGCCTGCCGCCCGCCGGACCTGCCTGCCTCCCCGGCAGTCCGCGAGGCTCCCGAGGTCGCGCCGGATGGGATCGGCTCCGTAGCGGCCCAGAAGGCTCTGGGGGCCGCGCCGCCGCCTCGACCGTCCTCCTCCACCGCCGCACAACAGCTGACTTCGCCTGGCGGCGCGTCGGCGGCCCGGAGGGTTCAGGAGGCCGCGCCGCCACTTCGGCCGTCTTCCTCCACCACCGCACAACAGCTGACTTCGCCTGGCGGCGCGTCGGTGGCCCGGAGGGTTCAGGAGGCCGCGCCGCCACTTCGGCCGTCTTCCTCCACCACCGCACAACAGCTGACTTCGCCTGGCGGCGCGTCGGTGGCCCGGAGGGTTCAGGAGGCCGCGCCGCCACTTCGGCCGTCTTCCTCCACCACCGCACAACAGCTGACTTCGCCTGGCGGCGCGTCGGTGGCCCGGAGGGTTCAGGAGGCCGCACCGCTGCTTCGGCCGTCTTCCTCCGCGGCACAGCAGCTGTCTCCGCCTGGCGGCGCATCGGCGGCCCGGAAGGCTCAGGAGGCCGCGCCGCCACCCCGGATGTCTTCTTCCGCGCCTCAGCTGACCGGCGAAGGCTCGGGCCCACTCACAGCGGCCTGGGAGGGTACAAGAGCTACGGCTGATAGCGGGACCGCCGTTTCGGGAGCCCGCAGCACGACGCCGGCCCTTCCCCAGTTTTGGCTACCGGGACTACGTTTGGCGAGGCAGGCCGAGACACTGGACAGTCGGGCGCAGGGCTGTATGGCCTGGGAGCCGGTGGGTCCGTTGGGGGACAGGCCCCTTCCCGCCGCGGTGCCTGGGTGGCTGGGAGACTCGGGCGTGAACGACCACGGGGGGTTTCGGAGTTGGGCGCGGCAGGGAGGTGGTGAGGGGGTGGAGCACGGTGGCGGCAGCGCGCGGGAGGAGGCTTACCTGGTTGGGCGACGGGCGAAGGGACTTGTAGGGGAGGGGTGGGAAAGTTATAGGGAATGGGAGGGCGTGGACGTGTTTGGGTGGAGTATGGGTGGGTGTTTTGGGTGTGTATATAACAGCGTTGGCAGCAGGTAGCGGCCAACGCTGGCTTTGTTTCTTGTTGCGGCTGTTGCCTTGGAGAATAAAGTGCTTGCAGATCGTAGCGGAGGTCTCTCGTTCCTGTGTTCGGCACTCTGCCCTGCTTGCTGCAGGACGAGTTTTGACAGAAAGCCAGCGTCGCCATAGCATTGCGGCCTTTCTGCCTTTCTGCTGTGTTTCGCTTTGAGTGCCATGGCAGAGGGCTTGCAAGGAGCCGCCTTGGAGACTGGATTGGAGGAGGCCGGCGTGGCCGGGGCGGAGGCAACACCACCCGAGGAGAGGGAAGTGGAGGACGCCCAGCCAGCTGTGCGGCCTAAGGTGTGGGAAGCACCACCAGCAGACCCCGCGGTGGAGTCCCAGGGTGCTAGCAGCCAGACCCTGGGGGGGGAGTGGTGGCTGAGCTCGGTCCTGGGCCGCACGGGACACGAGCAAGGGCGAACGGGCCGGCCCAGTGGGGCTCCACTGGGTTGGAGGGAGCGCCGGCTGACCGATGACGACGGCGAGGAATGGAGCTATTCAACCGCCCCGGGTAGCCAGACTATGGACGTGCTACGGGATAGGTTCGGAGAGGTCAGGGCACGTGACAGCGGTTCCTGGGCGGCCATGGGCCCTGAAGGAGACACAGGCCAGTGGTCTCTTGGGGGGCACCCAGTCAGCCAGCAATGTCTCGTTTCCGACTGGCCAGCCCGAAGTTCAAGATGCCCGGGGAGGGTGGCGTTCGGCCCTCATCCACACGAGCACAAGGGGGGCGAGAAGCATGGCCAACACCTGACCGGGCCCCTGGTCATCCGGCACCCAGGTCGGCGGGGGCATCCCAGGCCCAAGCCCCTTCATCTGTTGGGCATTGGGGTCTGGGTGTGGTATGGCGACCCCCACCGCTCACCGCAACCTACGATGGGCACCCTGACCGCCTGGCTATGTTCCTGGGTCAGGTGATTAACCATCTGGACGGGTATGCCCAGGCCCACACATCACAGTGGGCGATGGTGGTGGAGGTCACCGCATGCCTTCAGGGAGAGGCTGCGACCTGGGCAGCGGATCTTTACAGTGATCACGCCCGTGAACTCGGCGACGTTGGGCTATTCCTGGATGCCTTGCGCGTCCGGTTCGAAGATGTTTCCCGTATGCACCGTGCAGAAGCCGAGGTCTTAACCATCAGGCAGCGAGGACGGCCAGCGGAGGAGTACGTGCACGAGTTCCGCAGGGTTGCGGGCAGGTTGCGCTTGTGGCCCGAGCGCTTACTGGTGCACCACTTTCGGGCCGGCCTTGATGGAGCTCTCCGGCGGGCATGTGTGGTGCGGGGGGTCCCAGCACGGCTTCAGGACTGGTTCAGGGTGGCGGTGGAGCTAGATATTGGTTTGCAGGACACCCAGGGCAGGCCTGAAGCGGCCCCTGGAGCATGGCGGGCCGCGGGAGAGCCGAAAGCCGAGGGCCGGAAGCCCGGGCCGGTGGTGTCACAACCCGCCCCCCTACCAGCGCCCCGTCCAACGTTTCGCTGCTTCCGTTGTGACCAACCGGGCCACCGGGCAGTGGACTGCCCATTACCACCGCCCCGGCCAGGGCCCAACCCTCCGGTGGCACGGGTCCCAACTCCCAGGAGAACCGCAGAGCGCTCCAGAACGGCATATCAGGTGACCGACAAAACACCCCGAACGTCAACCCCGCTGCGCCCAGAGGGGCCGGCGGATGGGCGGACCGATACATCCGACGGGTCTGAGGACCATGAGTACGAGGAGGACCCGATGGTAAGTGCTCCAGTGTGCCCCTTTGTGTTGCCTGTGACGTTGATAAGCTCACAAACAGGCGAAAGGAGGGAATGTAAAGCTTTGATCGATACAGGTAGCACGCGCTGCCTTATCAGCCTGGAAACGGCAAGGGAGGCCGGCATCCCCCTTCAGCGGCTCCCCAAACCTCTCCGGTTCCAGCAGGTGGACGGGTCCCTTCTGGGCGGGGCACCCATCACGCATGTGACGGCACCGGTGAGGATGGAGTTAGGTACACACTGGGAGACCCTACGGTTTGTCGTGGTGCCGTCCATGACGGAGGCGGTCATCCTGGGGCTCGCATGGTTGGACAGATGGGGTCCCACGGTCTGGTGGGAGGGGAGGTG
Source organism: Vipera berus (assembly GCF_964194415.1). NCBI lineage: Eukaryota > Metazoa > Chordata > Lepidosauria > Squamata > Viperidae > Vipera > Vipera berus. The sequence continues at coordinate 57,965,542 of NC_138207.1, forward strand.
CCGACACCTTCGTCTAGGGACGGGGCCCCAGCCCCCTGCAAAGCATACCTTCATGGGTCCGGAGGGGGCCGGTGGGCCTGAGAGGGCCGCGGGGGTGGGAGCTGGGCGTGAGATACAGGTGCCACGGGAGTACGGCGATCTAGCAGACGTCTTCGACGAGAAAGAGTGTGATGCCCTGCCGCCCCACCGCCCCACGGACTGTGCCATAGAACTGGAGCCAGGGGCGAAACTGCCGAAACCCCGCATGTACGCAATGGCACCCCGGGAGATGCAGGAGCTTCGACAATACATAGATAAGAATCTGCGGAGGGGGTTCATCCAGCCTGCCCGGTCCAAGATGGCGGCCCCTGTCCTATTCAGGGAGAAGAAGGACGGGACCCTAAGACTGTGCGTGGATTACCGGGGGGTTAACGCGGTATGTGTGGAGCACTTGTACCCCCTCCCTCTGGTGAAGGACCTTTTGGCCCATTTGGCTACGGGCCGGGTGTTCACCAAATTAGACCTCAGGGAGGTGTATTACCGTGTCCGGATCAAAGCCGGCGACGAATGGAAGACGGCTTTCAATTGCCCGTTGGGGAGCTTTCAGTTCAGGGTAATGCCGTTTGGTCTGCAGGGAGCCCCCGCGGTCTTCATGCAATTGATTAACCAAGTCCTGCATGAACATTTGTACCGGGGGGTCCTGGTTTACCTTGATGACATCCTCATATACACGTCAACGCTGGAGGAGCATGTCGCCCTGGTTCGGTGTGTACTAACCAAACTGAGGGACGCCCAATTATATGTGAAACTCTCTAAATGTGAGTTTCACAATTCCCGGCTGGACTATTTGGGATATCGGGTGTCTTCAAACGGGGTGGAGATGGACCCAGGGAAGGTGGAAGCCATCCAACAATGGCAGGCCCCACGAACCCGGAAACAGTTGCAGAGTTTCCTGGGTTTCGCTAATTTTTACCGCCAGTTCATCCCAAACTTTGCTTCCATCGCCTTGCCGCTCACAGATCTGCTGCGGACAAAGCACTCAGCAACACCACCGCGGCCAGGGCAAAAGCTGGCGTGGACCACTGCGTGCCAGCAGGCTTTTGAGATGCTCAAGGCACAATTTGCTAAGGAGCCCGTCCTACGACTCCCGAACCCTGACCTGCCCTACGTAGTGCAGGCCGATGCGAGTGACGTGGCTGTTGGAGCTGTCCTTCTGCAGCGGCATGCGACAGGGGAGCTACGGCCCTGCGCTTATGCTTCCAAGAAACTGACCACCGCGGAGAGGGCTTGGGCTATCTGGGAGAAAGAGGCTTTCGCGGTCCACTAGGCCTTGGGGACGTGGAGACATCTGCTTGAAGGGGCTAGCCAAGAGTTCGAGGTATGGACGGACCATAAAAATCTGGAAGCCTTACAAACGCCTCGCCGACTGTCCCCGAAGCACGTGCGGTGGGCCCAGTACTTTCGGCGCTTCCGGTTCCGGCTCAAGTATGTGCCCGGGGGTAGGAACTTCCTGCCAGACGCCTTGTCCCGGCTACCTCAATATGATTGCCGGAAAGAGGAGGTGGTACAGGCACTGGTACCGCCACCCCGCCCGGTGGATGGGGCGGAGCACAAGGCCAACGCCTTAACAGACAACTTCCTGCAGGCCTGCGAGGGGGCACTGGCAACTGATGAGTGGATGCAGGCGCACCCCGGTACTCTCACGATGCGGGATGGCTTAGCTTGGCACGGGGCCAGACTGTATGTGCCTGCGGTGGTACGGGATCGAGCGCTCTATCAGTGCCATGACGCCAGGCAGGCAGGCCATTACGGATTCGTAAAAACCCTACATTTGGCTCGCCGCCAGTTCTGGTGGCCAACCATGAGGCGAGACATCGAGAGCTACGTGCAGAGATGCCGCGTTTGCGCAACCACCAAGCCCTCCACCAACAAACCGGCAGGCCTTCTGCAACAGGTGGCGGACCCCATACGGCCTTGGCAGGACATTGCCATGGACTTTGTGGTCGAACTACCGGAAAGCAAGGGGTACAACGTTTTGTGGACAGTAGTAGACTTATTCTCGAAACAGGCCCATTTTATCCCCTGCAAGGGGTTGCCTTCGGCCCGTCGGTTGGCCTGGCTGTTTGTCCAACACATTTACCGTCTCCACGGGGTGCCACGACGTATCATCTCGGACCGAGGGGTGCAGTTCACGGCCCGGTTCTGGAAGGACTTTGTGCGTTACATCGGAGCGACACAGGGCCTGAGCTCGGCGTACCACCCAAGCACAAATGGGGCTGCGGAACGTGCAAACGTGGCAGTGGAGCGATACCTGCGTTGCTACGTCTCTTACCAGCAGTCTGAATGGGTGGATCTGCTAGCCTTTGCGGAAGTAGCCTACAACAACGCGGTGCATAGCAGCACTGGGTTCTCCCCCTTTAAAGTAGTCTCAGGTTATGAATTCGTCCCCATCGCAGGTTGTGATCAGGGTGCCCCTGCATCCTGCACACCTGGGGAGTGGATGCACCGGTTGGAGGAAGTATGGGGGGTGGCAAAGAAGGCGTTAGAGCGGGCTGCAGGGACATACAAAGAGCAGGCAGACAGAAAGAGACGACCTTTCGCACTCCCTAAAGTAGGTGATCTTGTATACCTCTCCACGAAGTACCTGCGGCTACAGGTGCCCTGTAGGAAGTTAGGGCCCAAATATCTCGGGCCGTTCCGGGTTATACAGGTGGTAAACCCTGTCACCGTCAGGCTTCGGCTACCCCCCCTCCTTGGGAAGATACACCCCGTCTTCCACAGTAGCCTGCTGAAGCCTGCTACAACTGCCTCTGCGGCAGTGGGGGAGGGCGGCCCAGGGCCTGTACACGGCGACCACTATGAGGTTCAGGAGATCCTGGACTCCCGAAAACAGAGGGGGCGGGTGCAATACTTGGTGCTCTGGAAGGGATACCCCATGGAGGAGGCCACCTGGGTGCGGGATGGGGATGTGTGCGCACCACGCCTTCTCCGCGCGTTCCACAGAAAACATCCAGGGAAGCCGGGAGGGACCCAGGGGGAGACTGCAGGTCACATAACGGAGCACTCACCTCTCTCTCCTTGCTTTCCAGGTGGGCCCCTGGTAGAGGGGGCAGCATGTCGGGCCTCGGGAGCCCGACACTCGAGGGGGGGACCCTCCGCCTCCCCAGCACCCCCCGCCTGCCGCCCACCGGACCTGCCTGCCTCCCCGGCGGTCCGCGAGGCTCCCGAGGTCGCGCCGGACGGGATCGGCTCCGTAGCGGCCCGGAAGGCTCCGGGGGCCGCGCCGCCGCCTCGACCGTCCTCCTCCACCACCGCACAACAGCTGACTTCGCCTGGCGGCGCGTCGGCGGCCCGGAGGGTTCAGGAGGCCGCGCCGCCGCTTCGGCCGTCTTCCTCCACCACCGCACAACAGCTGACTTTGCCTGGCGGCGCGTCGGCGGCCCGGAGGGTTCAGGAGGCCGCGCCGCTGCTTCGTCCGTCTTCCTCCGCGGCACAGCAGCTGTCTCCGCCTGGCGGCGCATCGGCGGCCCGGAAGGCTCAGGAGGCCGCGCCGCCACCCCGGATGTCTTCTTCCGCGCCTCAGCTGACCGGCGAAGGCTCGGGCCCACTCACGGCGGCCTGGGAGGGTACAAGAGCTACGGCTGATAGCGGGACCGCCGTTTCGGGAGCCCGCAGCACGACGCCGGCCCTTCCCCGGTTTTGGCTACCGGGACTACGTTTGGCGAGGCAGGCCGAGACACTGGACAGTCGGGCGCAGGGCTGTATGGCCTGGGAGCCAGCGGGTCCGTTGGGGGACAGGCCCCTTCCCGCCGCGGTGCCTGGGTGGCTGGGAGCCTCGGGTGTGAACGACCACGGGGGGTTTCGGAGTTGGGCGCGGCAGGGAGGTGGTGAGGGGGTGGAGCACGGTGGCGGCAGCGCGCAGGAGGAGGCTTACCTGGTTGGGCGACGGGCGAAGGGACTTGTAGGGGAGGGGTGGGAAAGTTATAGGGAATGGGAGGGCGTGGACGTGTTTGGGTGGAGTATGGGTGGGTGTTTTGGGTGTGTATATAACAGCGTTGGCAGCAGGTAGCGGCCAACGCTGGCTTTGTTTCTTGTTGCGGCTGTTGCCTTGGAGAATAAAGTGCTTGCAGATCGCAGCGGAGGTCTCTCGTTCCTGTGTTCGGCACTCTGCCCTGCTTGCTGCAGGACGAGTTTTGACACTAGCAGTTAAAAGACAAGAACAACGCTCCCAAGTCTGGGCCCATATAGAGGAACATGGCGATACCTTTGATTTCAAAGGAGCTATAGTCATCTCTCAAGACCACACTAAAGGTGGCTGCCTATTGATAGAGGCTTGGTTGTCTGATAATTGTCAATTAATAGACATATCGAATTATTACCACCATACCAAACTCTGAGAAGGCATTTACAACACAAAACATCCAAACGCTTAAATACAATCAACAAAGACACAAAAACACCACTCCACCCACCATATCAACACAGCAGATGAGATTATTATAACACAATCCATTCCAATTGAACTAAACAACAGACAAAATTCTAACACAACAATGATAACCTGCATAACCAACACACCATCTGACACTTCTACACGTAAAGGCAACACCACTTCTGACCACAACACCGCAGACACAAATCTTGCAACTTCACTAAATAACCACACACAACAAAACAAACACACACAACACCCAAACAACAACAGAATATTGAGACCATGATCAAAACTGAAATCTGTCCCACCATGCACAATAAAACAAAAAATAACAAGCCAGATCAAACATCCCACAAAATCACTCACAACTGACAACCACAACACTTACTTTCATTCAAACACACCAAACAACCATGCAAAACAACGCACACACACACACACACAACAACCGCACACTAAAAGAGTCCTAAGATCCGACAAGTCAAACCACACAACAGAGCCAATTTTACAGCAACCAGGCAAAGAATCACGAAGGAGAGCGAATTGCTTACACACTCCACAAGGACATCTGCTCCCTTCCACAGCAGAATCAAGCCTGTGATGACCGCACGCAAAGGAACGAGACAACTTCCTTGACTCTACTTTGAACGAAGAGCCTGTCAGCCAGCGCATGACTACACACGGTGCGATGAGACTTACGTGCCTAACAGCTGATACACGCCAAGCAGCTGCTAGGCGCGACTTTTAAAAATCAACCAGAGACCGGCCTTTACCAGCAAAGCCGGAACCACTGTGATTATAAATGAGCGAGCTTGTCACGAACAGGCCACACCCACATCCCACAATTTGAACGTTATAACTGCCATACAAGTGTATGTACTGACTCCCTTATCATTCAGCCCTTGCTCTGATGATGTCAACAGCTTGTTGACGAAAGCTCAGCAATAAAGAAGAATTTTCTCTTACATCCCGGAGTTCATCGTTTTTATTTTTACTAACTTCAAATGTCTACACCCGGGATTCCAGTTTTTAAATTTATTATATGTATATGTAACATAAGTACCTATAGTAAGTTTGATAAATAAATACTGCTCAGAGTCACTCTGAGAATGAGATAGGCAATAGGTAAATTTGATAAATAAATGTGTGTGATTGTATGTGTGATTCACAAATTATATTAAATATATGAGTTATATTTAATGGATTTTCTGATGCATATAAAATAAATGTGCAATGGTGATGCATGAAACATTGTATTTCTTTTCCTACTTCTATATAACAGCAAAAATGGTCACAAAAGGGCAAGAGTGTGTTTCAAATATATCACTTTTTCTTAAACGAAACAACCATAAGAGAAAAAAACTCCTTGCTTTGACTTTGTATATGTTATCATGGTAGATTAGAATTTAGCTAATCTTTCATTCTGCCTATATGACTTTAACAGAATCTATATGAAATATTTACTTTAGGATTACACAACTGGTATTTTGTCACTTTGGGCACCTTGTGAGTTGTGATCACTGAAACAAGTTATCCCCATGTGAATATTCATCAGAACCCATTGCTCAATTTGACTATTTTAATTGAAGAGAAAAATTCAGCTAGTTTTGTTTCTACTTGGAAACCACTTCTGCATTTTGTGCTTGAAACTGGAAAAAAAAGATACTTCATAGATTTTGATGACTAGAATGTCTTTGTTGTTATAGGCAACAAATATATAGAAATGTAAAGGAAAAGGTTGAAGTTTTAACAGGTGTGTGTAGACTTTTGTATTCTACTGCACTGAAGAAAGTCAGAAATCACCACTTTTTTCCTTTCTTTTTCTGTTTGCACCTTTTTTTCTTTAACTTTCCTAATTTTGTTTCTATCTGTATTTTATTTGATGATAAACTTTAATAAAACATTTTAAAGAACTTGTTGCCCAGTGTAACAGAATGCATATGTAAAAACATGTACAGAATGTACAGAAACTATTAGTACTGTAATTAGTGTCAAGGTAAAATGAATTTAGCAGAATGAATTCTAAACAGGGGTTTAGTAGTGAAAAATGGTTTTGATTGTCCCTATGGGCATAAATACATTTAAATATAAATAGCTTCCAAATTTGGTGACTCTTGCCTAAATAAAACTATACATTCTGCAAATGCACTAAAAGATGCTGCTCGAGAATATATCACATATAAAAGAAACCTAAATTGAAAATTATCAGGCAATACTAATCTTATATGAATAAATAAACAAATTGAAAAACAAAAAGTTGTAGGACTATGTGCACTTACTATTCTCTTTCTGTCCAGAGTTTAATACTGGACAACCTCAAGGGAATGATTATTACAATAGTTCTAAATTTTATTGCAAGTTCTTGTGATTTGGGTTGAAATCTGGAGTTAAAATAAGAATTTTACAGTTTATGGGTATGCAAAGCCTGGAATTAATGTTATTTGTAAATAACATCTTTCTCTTGTACTCTCTGCTTTTATTAGGATTAGAAACTTTTTGAAGAGCCAAAATGTAAGCTCAGTTATGCTTGTTCTATGATCAACTTAACCACAGATGCATTAGTGTATGCTCTTTGATCTGCCTTGACTCAGGAGTGATTTAATTTCCCAATCAGGTCTATAAAAATAATTAAAAGTGGATAATAATCACAGCACTAATGCCTTCAAATGCTACTGATGGGCAATGTGTTTCAACAATATAAGGGTTAGATTCATAGTACAACCATATTAAACAAACACATGTTTATCTGCCAACCACTAGACCACAGACCAGAACTGATCCCGCTGGAGAGACAGGGTCCAAATAAAGAGCCATTGTATTTTCATGAGACACACAATTGCCATGAACTTGCCAAGAGTTCAGGGATAAGTATAGCTGTATTTCCAGTGGCTGCAAGAAAATCGGACTCTGCACCCTTGTGTTCATGCATCTGTTTGGTACAGCCTTTACAGGAGCCCAGCTCTATTTCGCTCAAATAATTTAGCTATTCATGAACAATGAGGTTCAAATTGTACTTTTCTTCAACACAACATTAACTCTCAAAGAGCTGGAAATTCAGTATTCTGTTCCTTCAGCTTAGATTCCAAATGAGCCACAGAGAACATTATATGAGCCATAATCCCATTAAATATATCATCTTGCAAATATCTAAATCCAGTTAATTAACTTGTATTGCAAAAGAGCTCTAAGATAGCGGGAGCTTGGTGAGTTGCCATACATTTTAGCTCTCAAGCTTGTAAAGCCTGAGTAAATGTTAATATGCTCCTACATTTAATTCGTAAAAGGAGAAAAGGACAAAATTATCATAGAGAAATACCTTGTATTTATTATTTTAAGAAAGAAATACAAATATTTAAAAGACATTATTCATTTCAAAATGTTCACATAATTTTTATCCTTTGTCATATTTCTTGGATTATAACCGCACTAATAACAACCTGACCAAGAACTATGCTGGCAAGGATTTATGGGAATTATAATCCAACACATCAGAAGGATTCAACGTTTTAGAAGCCACCAGTATCACAGTAAGTCTTACATAGCAAGGTCCATTGGCTTTATCCTCAAGTAAATGCATAATGTGGCTTTCCCCAACCACATGCACTCCAGGCGCACTTGGTTGAAATCATCATCCATTTTAACCAGCACAGTTGCTGAGAATAATGAGATTTGCAACACAACAAAACAGGGCACTAATTTGAGTATATAGGATTGCAGCCTACGTAAAAGATTATATGACTAGTAAATGTTGGAACAAAAAACCTACCCAAGAAATGGAATAATACTGTACTGATTAAATTGCAAAAGAAAAAAAAAATGTTATTTCACTGTTTTAGGGCTGATTAATTTTGCTTGTTTGCTCTTGCAATATTTTATTTAGTTTTTTTTGCTTGCAATACTTCTTTTACATGTAAACCCATTGGCCTGACCTCTCACTTGATGGGCTTTGGACAATACAGCTAGTCCTTGACTTACAACAGTTTATTTAGTGACCATTTAAAGTTACTACGGCACTGAAAAAGTACTAATGATCATTTTTCACACTTACAACCATTGCAGTATCCCCATGGTCACATGATCAAAATTCAGACACTTGGCAACTGGCTCATATTTATGACAGTTGCAGTGTCCCAGGGTCCTATGGTCACCTATGATCACCTTTGACAAGCAAAGTCAATGGGGAAGCCAAATTCACTTAACAACACTGTTACTAACTTAACAATTGCAGTGTTTCACTTAACAACAGAAATTTTGGGCTCTTTTGTGGGTGTAAGTGGAGGGCTACCTGTACTGATTTTCAAATACTCCAGCTAATAACAATAGCAATGCAAACTATATTAAAATTTTAATTTGCCTTTAAATCAAGAATATCTGAAAGGGAAAGACAAAGTTTCTAATTTAGCACAATCTTCCTCAAAGGACCTTTGCCTTAAATTAGCACTCTTTCTTTAGCAAGAGGAAGGTCTATGCCAGGGGTGTCGAACTGCCGGCCCACAGGCCGGACGCGTCACAAAGAAACCGCGCCCACCCCATTGCTGGCAATGGGGGAAAAGTTCCGATACGTTGCGCAACGTCACGTGATGTCGCAAGTTTGACACGTCTGGTCTATGCATATCTTTCACATAGTTTGCAAATTAGTTTGGAGAGATTGAAACTTGCAGAAAGGAAAAATTCAGGGAGGTTGAGGCCTAAACAGACTCCAAAGGCTTGCCAGTGTTTCTCCATGTGGCCCTAGTCAACACCTACTGTGCCACTTTGGGAATTTTCTCACAGTGTAATTTGTAGAAAAGTGGGAGGAAGATCAGAAGCTACTTTCTTTATAAAGGATTGGTAGAAAATTTGTATCAATCTTGTCATATAGAATTGCAGTTTAAGATGATTTTTAGTTGTAAAAAGAAAAATAGAAAACCATGTGAAGTCCTTTAAGCATACTTTTAGATTACATTATTGATTTAGGCTATCCAGTTAAGCTTACTACCAAAGAGTTAATGTCACAGACTTTTCTGTGCTATGTACTATCATGTTACTGTCAGAAACCAGCTGCATCCATTAAAAGAAATATCCTAATGACCATATAATTAAGAGCATCATTGTAGTAATGACATTTTTGATCTGGAAAGAAAAGTCTTTAATATAAAAAAGGCATTTATTGGTCCAATTTCAGCTGTCTGTCTATGATATTTCACTTTTATTCCCTCAGCTGTTATCATAAAGGTAATGCTGGGTGTTTGACAAGGGCCTCTGACTTTACGCTCATCCAATTAAAGAGAAAAAGCACTCCAAATTCTTGTGGCTGATTTTATTTTTAAAAAAAATACTTCTCATTTATCTTGCTTAAAGATTTACCTGACTTGATTACGAAAGGGACAATAGTCCTCTTGTTTGCATAGTTTCCAGTCACTTGGTTCAGGGTCAGCAGACACAGCAAGAGGTGGCCATCGCTAAAGTTCATCTTCCCCTCCCCTTATTTTAAAATCCAAAAGCCTGACAAAGTTCTTGATTTTTATCAGCTATTTAAGACCAGAAAGAAAAGGTGAAACTTGTCTTGATTTGTAAACTTTATTTAGCAATTATTGGCTTGTTTAAGTTAAACTTTACTCAACAAACTTTTCCATGAAGTCACAAGAAGAATTAGAGGTGAATGACCACTGGGCAATTAAAAATAAATAAGATGAAATAAGGCTTGCATCTTGTAATTTAAAGGTGCACTTAGACACTGAAGACAGATTAATTGAAATTGTTTCTGGCAAAATAATAAATTTATGGAAAATGAATAGAATGTAATCACTTTTATCCATTTTTGAAAATCCAAGGAAGGACCATACTGGGTCCTGATCCTTCTGCCTGCTTCAAGTACAATTATGGATAATGTCTGAGAGTCAAAGGAGATATTATTTTGCCATAGCAAAGAAGGAGACATGTTTGCTAAGATAGCAGAGATCCCTCTGGGCTACTGGTATAAAGCAACATGGCGCTACCTATACAACAGTTGTTGAGTCAGAATTTGAACTAAGAGTGCTTTAGATTCTCCAACATACAAAAAAAAGGTTTAGCCAATTTAATTATTTTTCTTTCCATACCAGTTAAATAAAAAACCCAAAGAGAAAAGAAAACAGAAAAAAATGAATTTCTTACAAAGATAGCATGCCATTCTTTAGCCTGGCAAACATGAATCTGGAAATGATGGGGAATAGTTCACATTTGGTGGTAATGTTACCTTTGTTGATATTATTTTTTTTACTAATATCTAAGATGCATTCAGAATCTTTATATGTGCAGGACTTGAGACCATGCTGCCAATCAGCAGGGTATCTACAAAAACAGAAGTGGACCAAATTTAGACAGACCAGAAAAATTGCTTTGAGATGGAACCAGTGAGGTCTAGAAAAGAAATCTCCCAATGCAACCCTATAGATGAGGCAGTTGGACAGTTGCTTGGAGTGTTGCTGACCACTCTCACTTCTTTCTAGTCACATGATCCAGAGTATTCACAGCCTAAGCCCATGCACAGATTATTCAGTCACACTCAAATATAGCACAAGCGGAAAGCAGAAGTACATACTATTGTTGCAGATACAATGTACTATTTCATGTAGAAGAAAAGAGATCTATTGTTCTTTGTTTTTTAATTGTTCTTTGTTTTTTATATTGTTCTTTGTTTTTTATACCTTGTACTTAGCTCTGGGAAGCCGGGGGGGGGGGAGGGGGGAATGGTGGGGAAGGGTAGGGAGGGATAGGTAGGGGTGGGGGGAGGGGGGGATTGTTAAAGACAAAATGTATTCTAAAACTTTTCAATAAAAAAAAAGAAAAGAGATCTCCCGTGGACACTGCTGATACAAGAATTACAAACAATTCCAGAAGCCATGCTCTCCATACTTTTTCTACTTTATGGGTATGTGCATTTTAATGTGATCAAAAGAAATTGTTTACAACAATGCAGATACTGTATTCATAAAAATGTACAAAAATGCATTGCATCTGACCAAATTGTGAATCTGTGTTTAGAGAAATGGACACCAAAATACATAAAAATTCTACTCTAAATTTATAAATAAATTACCAATATCAACTACTTTTTAATTAAAAAGATGAGAAATTGAGGCATGTATGAATTAATACATTTGTAGGTGAGAAACATTGAGAAGCCAAAACTGATTGATTTTTTTTTCATCTGTGTCTCATTTTAGCCTTTCTCCCAACAACCATTATAGGACTATCCGATTTCTAAATTCATATTGAAAATAACTCTAAATACTCCAGAGTGAATATTTATTTATGAATTGTTGGGTGGCTTTTACATGAGTGTTGAGAATAAATACTCTAAGAGGTCATTCTGTGTTGTTATCTTTCTAAATAGTAGGTGGAAGCTCTTAAAAGCCTTTTAAGGAAAAGGTTTTGGAAATCAAATTAACATACAAACATACATTCATTAAATTAACTACTGCTTAGCTTTGATCTGACCATTTTATGAATTATATACTAACTTGGCCTTACAAAAGGCTTTGATCATACAAGCGCTCCATCTTACCTTATTCAGAAATCTCATTGAGGTAAAACTGATCAAAGCAAAGACAAAAAAAGGTAGATTAAATGTCAAAGAGGTAAGAAAGGAGATTGGCCTTAAAATTGGGCCTGTCATACTAAGTGGGAGAATTAGCAGGGTATATTGTGACCTGATTTTTAGCCTCAAAGAGAACAATCTTTGCTTTTTCCAAAATCTGGCTTCTTTAATGCTCAGCACCATCTCTGAACAGCAAATTAGAATACCGTATTTTCCGGCGTATAAGACGACTGGGCGTATAAGACGACCCCCTACATTTCCTGTTAAATTATAGGGTTTGGGCTATACTCGCCGTATAAGACTACCCCTCTTCCAACGCACACCAAATAAAAATAAAAAAAAACCATCAGATTTGATTTTAATATGGTAATTTTAATTCAAATGCTTATGACATTCAGGTGCTTAGTAGGAAAACTGTCACTTATAAACATAAGGCTCTTTGTCATCAAACATGTAAACATAAAACAGTGCAAGTGGATTAAACTATAATAATAATAATAATAATAATAATAATAATAATAATAATAATAATAATAATAATAATAATAATAAGAAGAAGAAGAAGAAGAAGAAGAAGAAGAAGAAGAAGAAGAAGAAGAAGAAGAAGAAGAAGAAGAAGTTGGAGGGGACCTTTGGAGGTCATCTAGTCCAACCCCCTGCTAAGGCAGGAAACACTATACCATTTCAGACGAATGGCTGTCCAGTCTCTTCTTAAAAACTTCCAGTGTTGGAGCATTCACCACTTCTGGAGGCAGGTTGTTCCACTGGTTAATTGTTCTCACTGTCAGGAAGTTTCTCATTAGTTCTAGGTTGCTTCTCTCCTTGATTAGTTTCCATCCATTACTTCTTGTCCTGCTTTCAGGTGCTTTGGAGAATAGCTTGGCTCCCTCTCCTTTGTGGCAGCCCCTGATTCCAGCAACCATTCCCTATTTTCCTAATTCACTTTTTCACTTTTCCTAATTCACTCTAAAGCTTTCCCTGCACAGAGCCTTAAGTAACACAAGCTGCCTGCAATTAGTGCAGGTTCGCATCCCACCAGGCTCAAGGTTGACTCAGCTTTCCATCCTTCCAAGGTATGTAAAATGAGGACCCAGATTGTTGGGGGCAATAAGCTGACTTTGTAATAATGCTGCTTGGGGGGGGGTGAAAGCCCTAATAAACAGGCATATACACAGAATGAAGGCTATTGCTAAGCACATTGATTTGTGCTTTAAATTGTAAGCTACCCTGAGTCTTCGGAGAAGGGCAGGATATAAATGGGATTAAAAAAAAAAGACTAAATGGGAGATCCGCTCCAGGTTTTCCAGCCAGCCCGCCCAGTTCCTGAGTCAAATGTGTCCTTAGAGCTAAGCCGCTGCTCTGACTGCTGCCTTCCCCACCTGCCTTTCAAGCTGGGATATACTACAGCTGCTCTTCAACTTTAGAAGAAAAGACGCCCAGACCCCAGCCTGTAAAAAATCACAGACTGCAGCTTCTTCTCCAATTGGTCCCGCTTTCCCTGCGCAGACTAAATGGGAGATCCGCTCCAGGTTTTCCAGCCAGCCCTGTCCCTAAATTTTCAGCACCCGGCGTATAAGACGACCCCTGACTTTTGAGAAGATTTTCATGGGTTAAAAAGTAGACTTATATGCCGGAAACTACGGTAGAATAGAATAGAATAGAATAGAATAGAATAGAATAGAATAGAATAGAATAGAATAGAATAGAATAGAATAGAATAGAATAGAATAGAATAGAATAGAATAGAATAGAATAGAATAGAATAGAATAGAATAGAATAGAATAGAATAGAATAGAATAGAGCTGGAAGTGATCTTGGAGGTCTTCTAGTCCAGTTCCCTGCAAAAGCAGGAGAACCTATACCATCTCAGACAAGTGACTGTCTAGTCTCCTCTTAAAAATCTCCAGTGATTGAGTGCCCACAATTTCAGAAGGCAAGCTGTTCCACTGGTTAATTGTCCTCACTGTCAGGAAGTTTCTCCTTAATTCCAAGTTGCTCTCTCTTTGATCAGTTTCCAAATACTGCTTCTTGTCCTCCCCTCTGGTGCTTTGGTGAATGATGTGACCCCCTTTGTGGCAGCTCCTCAAATCCTGGAATACTGCTATCATGTCTCCCCTATTTCTTCTTTTGTTTAGGCTAGCCAAACCCAAGTCCTGAGCCATTCTTCATATGTTTTAGTCTTCAGGCCTTTAATCATCTTAGTTGCTCTTCTCTGAATTTTTCCCCAAACTCTCAACATCTTTTTTGTGATATGGTGACCAAAATTGGCTGCAGTATTCCAGGTGTGGTCTTACTAGGGTTTTATAAAGCGGTACTAATACCTGATGTGATCTTGATTCTATGCTTCTGTTTATACAACCCAGGATTGTATTAGCTTTTTTGGTTGCTGCTGCACACTGCTGGCTCATAGTCAAGTTTCAGGCCTGGATACAGCACGGAGACGGCATTGGTCGCGCTGGTGAATGATCTCTGGAGGGCTCGGGACAGGGGTTGCTCCTCTGTCCTGGTCCTATTAGATCTCTCAGCGGCTTTTGATACCATCGACCATGGTATCCTACTGCGGCGGCTCAGGGGGTTGGGAGTGGGAGGCACCATTTTACGGTGGTTCTCCTCCTATCTCCTGGGCCGTTCGCAGTCGGTGTTGACGGGAGGGCAGAGATCCGCCCCGAGGCCTCTCATTTGTGGAGTTCCTCAGGGGTCGGTTCTCTCGCCCCTCCTGTTCAACATCTATATGAAGCCGCTGGGTGAGATCATTCGTGGTTTCGGGGTGGGGTATCATCAGTACGCTGATGATACCCAACTTTTTCTTTCCACCCCGAACCAACCCAGCGATGCCCTCACCATGATGTCCCGGTGCCTGGAGGCGGTCCAGGTCTGGATGGGGAGAAACAGGCTTCGTCTCAATCCCGCCAAGACTGAGTGGCTGTGCATATCGGCATCTCGGGTTAACCAGAGTATTCCATCTCTAATGATGGGGGGTGAGGTGTTACCCCCCGTTGATAGGGCTCGCAACTTGGGCGTCCTCCTGGACTCACGACTCAATTTTGAAGACCATATAGGAGCCGTGACCAGGGGGGGCTTTTGCTCAGGTTCGCCTGGTGCGCCAGTTGCGGCCCTACCTGGACCGAGATGCCCTACGCACAGTTACACATGCGCTCGTGACCTCCCGTTTAGACTACTGCAATGCTCTCTACATGGGGCTGCCCTTGAGGACCACTCGGAGGCTTCAGCTGGTGCAAAATGCGGCCGCACGAGTTGTGATGGGGGTCTCCCGATACTCCCATGTAACATCTCTACTCCGCGAGGTGCATTGGCTTCCGGTTGCCCTCTGGGTGAGATTCAAGGTGCTGGTCATGACCTATAAAGCCCTACATGGCTTGGGTCCGGGATATCTGAGGGAACACCTGCTGCCGGCATCAAGTTCCCTTCGTCCAGTGCGCTCCCACAGGGAGGGTCTTCTCAGGGTGCCGCCGGTAAGAGATTGCCGGCGGACGACACCCAGGGATAGGGCCTTCTCAGTGGGGGCGCCTGCCCTTTGGAACCAGCTGCCAGTGGAGCTGAGGACTGCCCCCGACCTCCGTTCATTCCGCCGGGACCTGAAGACCTGGCTCTTCGAGCTCTCTGGCCCAGGCTGAGGATTAATCTTATTTTAACTGGGGTTTTATTTATACAGGGACAAATGTAATTTTTTTAAACTTGTTTTTAACTTTTGTATCTGGTTTTTAATTACCCTGTAAACCGCCCTGAGTCCTTAGGGAAAGGGCGGTATATAAATGTAATTAAATAAATAAATAAATAAATAAATAAATAAATAAATAAATAAATAAATAAATAAATAAATAAATAAATAAATAAATAAGTGATCGTCCATGAGAACTCCAAAGTCCCTTTCACAGTTACTGTTTTTAAGCCAGGTCTCGCCTAATCTGTATTTATATCTTTGATTTTTCCTGCCTAAATGTAAGACTTTGTTTTTCTCCACATTGAAGCTCATTTTTTGGGATAGGGCCCATTGTTCAAGTTTGTCAAGATTTTTTTGGATCCTGAGTTTGTCTTCTGGGGTGTTGGCTACTCCTGTCTGTTTGGTGTCATTTGCAAATTTGAAGAGTTCCCCTTCAATTCCCTCATCTAAGTCATTGATGAAAATATTGAAGAGTACTGGGCCTAAGACAGAACCTTCTGGTACCCCACTGCTTACTTCTCTCCATGTGGATGTAGTGCCGTTGAAGACTACTCATTGAGTACGGTTTGCCAGCCAGCTATAAGCAAGAAAATTTTTGAGGAATGAATAGAAGAAGAACAAAGGAAGAAATGCTGAAAGTTTCAGACAGTGAAAGCACCAAATTTGCCCAAATGCTATGTTTTGTTTTGTAATCTAACTCTTGTATTTCAACTACACAGCACAGTCTTACACATTTTTTCAAAGTTTTATGCAGCTGGTTTGTATTACTAGATTACTAAAGAGGAATTAATAATAAATGGTTCCAACTTCAATTCTGCATTGGTGGCCAAGAAAAGTAATGGATCAATTTCTGTCACAATCTAATAATAATAATAATAACAATAACAATAATAACAATAACAATAACAATAACAACAACAACAACAACAACAACAACAACAATAATAATAATAATAATAATAATAATAATAATAATAATAATAAATCCACCAAACTGTAGAAGAAGAAAGATGAAGTTTGAATGACTATGTAAATCAAAGTACAGAAAAATTGCTGCAGGCTGTGAAAACAGAGAGCAGTATAAAAATAACAGAAACAAAGGCACAATATAAGGAAAAATGGCTGGATGACAAATTAAATAGATGGAAAACCAAAGCTTTGCATGGACAGCATTTGAAAAACATTGAAGGAAAATGTGATAACAGCTTGACATGAGCATGGCTTAAGATGGGAACCATCAAGAAAGAAACGGAAGGCTTAATACTGGCTGCTCAAGAACAAGAACAAGCACTACAAACTAATGCCATGAAAGCGAAGATACAAAAATCTACTGACAATCCAAATTGCCGACTTTGCAACGACAATGTTGAAACTGTTTCACATTTAATATGTGAGTGCAGCAAAATCGCGCAAACTGATTACAAAGCTAGACATGACCGAGTTGCTAAACTAATCCACTGGGCATTGTGTAAAAAATATGACTTGCCTATGTCCGAAAGTCATGGGAACATAGGGTGGAAAAAGTTGTTGAGAATGAGAGGGTGAAGATCTTGTGAGACTTGTGAATACAGACAGATCACCATTTGCAACACAACATGCCAGATATCTCAGTCATAGAGAACCGAAGCGTACAGTTGATTGATATCGCTGTACCAGGAGATGCCAGAGTTGAAGAAAAAGAACTGGAAAAAATTACAAAATACCGCGACCTGGCCATTGAAACTGCACAATTATGGATGAAACGTGTTACAGTGATACCCATTGTCATTGGGGCACTGGGAACTATGTCCAAAAACTTTGCAAAACACATCAGGAAATTGCAGCTTCCTGCAATAACTCCAGCAAAGCTACAAAAAACTGTGCTACTCGGAACATTTTACATTTTAAGGAGATACCTGGTTGATACCTAGGATGCTGGCAGCAACCCTTGTCAACCATTAGTGCCAGTCATTTTGAGTGTTCAGTTGATTGAGGTTCATGTTTAATGAATAAAAGTTTTATAATAATAATAGTTTGAAGGGACCTTGGAGGTCATCTAGTCCAACTCCCTGCTCAGGCAGGAAACCCTATACCATTTCAGACAAATGGCTGTCCAGTCTCTTCTTAAAAACTTGCAGTGTTGGAGTATTCACAGCTTCTGGAGGCAGGTTATTTTACTTATTAATTGTTCTAACTGTCAGGAAACTTCTCCTTAGTTCTAGGTGGCTTCTCTCTTTGGTTAGTTTCCATCCGTTGCTTCTTGTCCTGCATTCAGGTGCTTTGGAGAATAGCTTGACTCCCTCTTCTTTGTTGCAGCTGCTGAGATATTGGAACACTGCTATCATGTCACCCCTCGTCCTTCTCTTCATTAGACTAGACATTCCCAATTCCAGCAACCATTCCTTATGTGTTTTAGCCTCCAGTCCCCTGATCATCTTTTTTGGTCTTCTCTGTACTGTTTCCAGAGTCTCAACATCTGTTTTACATTGTGGTAATTAAAACTGGATGCAATATTCCAAGTATGGCCTTACCAAGGCATTGTAAAGTGATATTAATGCTTTACGTGATCTTGATTCTATCCCTCTGTTAATGCAGCCTAGCACTGTGTTGGCTTTTTTGGCAGCTGCAGCACACTGGTGGCTCATATTTAAGTGATTGTCCACTAGGATTCCAAGATCCCTCTCATAGTTGCTACTATTGAGCAATGTGAGAAACAGTTGCCGAAGTCATAATTGTGGTGGAGCTTGTACCAGCTATAACTATTTTACATTAGTATAATATCATTGATAGCTATTACATTTGTCTTCAAAGCTCTTTGGAGAGAAAAATTTCCTCATGTTGTTGAATTATGCACAGTTATTTATGGGTGTGAAGTTGTAATAGCTGATGCTAAATTGACACCCATAATTGACCTGATTATGAGTAAATAATTTAACACATCTTCCTCTGAGTGAACCTGCCTTGCAAAATAAGAAAAACAAAGACATTATGCTACACCTGAACAAATTCCCCCTATTCTTGTATATATTTCAACTATTTCAATAGAAAGGAGAGAGAAAGAGGAAAAACTGAAATTACTATATTATTCAGTATTATGGAAATAATTCAGCCTAATTTGAATCTTGAGTACATGCAATATTGATTAAGGTATATATTTGTATACATAAAAAGCCAGATTATCAACAAAAAAAGGAACACATCAGTGATCAAATATTGAAAATCAGGATTGCTCTATATTTCTATCACTGAACAATAGTATTTTTTGATAGCTAGCCCCATGACCAATAAATCCATAAATTGGGTATTTTTTCATATAGAATTAAACCATATTACCCAACTGATGGATATTAAACCAAAATGAGATAAGAGTGGGACATGATTATATGATTAAGTCGTAAACATATATTTCATGTAAGAAAATATTTTATGTAGAATGGAATAGATGAAATTTAAAGATAAAATATTGAAAGAAATCAACACTGGCAATTCATCCAGCTGTAGTTTCAAGGCTTTACACACACATTTGAAAATAAGTCCTATTCAACTGAGAAATTACTTTTGAACAGTTTTGTATTGTTTCACTATAGAGTCAGTTCTCAGGTTGAAATTGTAGAGAACAGATGGTATTTGTGTGTGTGCACCCACACATCCATAAAACACCCATACAGCCATTTTCTTTTAAAAAAGAAATTTTCCAATAAAGTATGCAAAATTCCAAAAGTAGAAATTATAAAATATTAAATCAGGTGAACAACAAAAGTATAAGAAAAAACGGCAGCACGGTTACTGGTGGGACAATATTGGAAGAAGGATAGTTTGCCCACTGTAGAAGAATGGGTGTTTAAAGTTTCGAATCTTGCAGAAATGTCTAAGATTTCTGCTTATCTAAAGGATCATTCACAGGAAAGATATATTTCAGTTTGGAGGAGATGGATAAATTATATTCAAAACAAATATGGGACTAAAAAGTATCATTTAGCTTATGAGTAGATTTTAGTGGGATATTGTTATTGGTACGTTGTTTGTAGTTATGTTAAAAGAGTTAAAGCGCATTATGAATTTGGTTAATTGTATATTATGCATAAGGGACGCGGTGGCTCAGTGGGTTAGGATGCTGAACTTGTTGATCGGAAGGTCGGCAGTTTGGCGGGACGAATCCCGAGTGCCGCGTAACAGAGTGAGCGCCTGTTACTCGTCCCAGCTTCTGCCCACCTAGCAGTTCAAAAGCACGTAAAAATGCAAGTAGACAAATAGGGACCACTACGGTGGGAAGGTAACAGCGTTCCGTGCGCCTTTGGCGTCTAGTCATGCCGGCCACATGACCACGGAGACGTCCTCGGACAAGCGCTGGCTCTTCGGCTTTGAAACGGAGATGAGCACCGGCCCCTAGAGTCGGAAACGACTAGCACGCATGTGCGGGGGAACCTTTACCTTTACCTTTATATTATGCATAATTTTTATTTAGAATATGATTATTGTAACTATAATCCTGTATTTAGCTCTGGGAAGTGGGGGGGGGAAGAGGGTGGGTTTGGGGTGGGAGGGATTTGGGGATATATTGTAAAATTTTGTTTTTGTAAAACTCTTTAATAAAAAAAAAACAAAAGTATAAGAAAATCATTTTTTAATGAAGAAGAGAAGTGATAATAATCAAGGATTACAATAAAAATATTGTTCACATTCATTCCTTATCTATTGCATTCTGTACAAATGTAATCCTATACCTACATACTTGCAAATAAGTTATTCTTATACAGATGTGCAGATGCCTTTACTGCATATTGGGTCATTTTGAGGAAACTAATACAAAGCATTTTTTTTATTTATTGCATCATATCATAGCAGTTACTGTTAATATTAGCATAGTGCAATGTCAAAGGCATTTTCCACTGAAGCCATTGCAAATCACTATATATGTTTCAGAATATTCTCCCAGCATAAACTGCACTTATTCTTTGTGTAAACACATATTACACAGAGAGCTGTCTTTCCTAAAGAGCATATTTGCTATTCAAACCACCTCTTCAGTCTTAATTCAGAAATAACAGATTTGGGCAGTTTTAATTTTCAAAGATGAGGTCACTGTTAGTGAATTGGTGAGTAAATCCAAACCTTTCCCAGAAACCTGCAATTACCTCCTGGAATAAAGAAATCACTGTCGTGATTTGAGAAATAATGGCTAATGATATGTCTACCAGAAGGAAATGGCGTTATTAATTACCTCACTGTGAACACACCATTTATTGACAGCTTTGAGGGCCATTCCTCCAATTAAGTTGACTGAGTAAAACTTCAATTAGCCCATCTGCACACTGCTGCAGTGCACAAATATTACAGCATTGTCTCCCAACAGGTGCAAAAGGAAATTTGAAGGAACACAACTGGATCTGATGGTATTACTCCACACTACATGAGTGCCTCTTCTTTAAGAAAAATTGCACACACACACACACACACACACACACAGAGAGAGAGAGAGAGAGAGAGAGAGAGAGAGAGAGAGAGAGAGAGAGAGAGAGAGAGAGAGAGAGAGAGAGAAAGAGAGCGCATATAAATTCAGTCTGGAACATGTGGAATGTGTTTGTTCTTACAATCATTGGAACAATTTAGAGAATTTGTCAATTGTCCTACATATTTTGCATTACTATACAGGTAGTGCCTGACTTATGACCACAGTAAGGTAAAGGTAAAGGTTCCCCCGCACATGTGTGCTAGTCGTTTCCGACTCTAGGGGCCGGTGCTCATCTCCGTTTCAAAGCCGAAGAGCCAGCGCTTGTCCGAGGACGTCTCCGTGGTCATGTGGCCGGCATGACTAGACGCCAAAGGCGCACGGAATGCTGTTACCTTCCCACCGTAGTGCTCCCTATTTTTCTACTTGCATTTTTACGTGCTTTCGAACTGCTAGGTTGGCAGAAGCTGGGACGAGTAACAGGCGCTCACTCTGTTACGCGGCACTCGGGATTCGACCCGCCAAACTGCCGACCTTCTGATCGACAAGCTCAGCGTCCTAACCCACTGAGCCACCGCGTCCTTTACTATGACCACAACTGAGCCCAAATTTTCTGTTGCTAAATGAGACATTTGTTAAGTGAGTTTTGCCTGATTTTATGACCTTTCTTGCCACAGTTGTTAAGTGAATCACTACAGTTGATAAGTTAGTAACCCAGTTGTTAAGTGAATCTGGCTTCCCCATTGATTTTGCTTGTCAAAAGGTTGCAAAAGGTGATCACATGACTTTGGGACACAGCAATGGACATAAGTATAAATCAGATGCTAAGCATCTGGATTTTGATCACATGATCGTGGGGATGCTACAAAGGCTGCAACTGAAAAATGGTCATAAGTCACTCTTTTCAGTAATTTTGAAGAGTCACTAAATGAACTGTTGTAAGTCGAGGTCTACCTGTAGATTTAATTCATTCATAAGGAAAACCCAAATGGTTTCTGATCTAGCTCCCCTTTCATGAAATAGATACAAGATATTGTAATTCTAGCATGGGAACAGCATTACGTTTGACAATATTCAGCTTAGCTAACACAGAAAACTTGCTTAAAGTCTTGCTTAAGCAAAATTTCAAACGAAGAAGAGGGCCCAATGAGCTAGAAATTTTATAGCCTAATATGACTTTTACCTACTCTGCCAGGCTTCCCAAAGCTGAGTACCTAAAGGAGAGTGGAAATTCCAGGCAACATGGCAATTGCTGACAATGCTGAGAGCTGAAGTCTACATCTGTGGAGATTGCCCAGGTTTTAAAAATTGTTAGATAAGCATACCTGATACTATATACTTTTTCACAATTAAACTTGTTATTCTAAATGGTCTGGGACACCTCTCACTGATGACTCACACCTGACCCATCACAAGACCCATCACAAGACCTTCACTTGACACATCCACACCTGAAGCCCTTATAAACAGAAGACCACTGACACTGACATCCCCTAAACTCCACTGAAGATATTACTTAGCCTGGTAACAAAATGTTTGGAAACCAACCCACAAGCTTGGAGAATGAACCTTCAGTCTCATCCTACACCCAAGCTACAGATATTTGCCACTACTGCAAATGTATGAATAGAATAGAGCTGGAATGGACCTTGGAGGTCTTCTAGTCCAGCCCCCTGCAAAAGCAGGAGAACCTATACCATCTCAGACAAGTGACTGTCTAGTCTCCTCTTAAAAATCTCCAGTGATTGAGTGCCCATAATTTCAGAAGGCAAGCTGTTCCACTGGTTAATTGTCCTCACTGTCAGGAAGTTTCTCCTTAATTCCAGGTTGCTTCTTTCTTTGATCAGTTTCCAACCATTGTTTCTTATCCTTTCCTCTGGTGCTTTGGTGAATAACATGACCCCCTCATCTTTGTGGTAGCCCCTCAAATATTGGAATACTGCTATCATGTCTCCCCTATTTCTTCTTTTCTTTAGACTAGCCAAACCGAAGTCCTGCAGCCCTTCTTTACACACACACACACACACACACACACACACACACACACATTCTTTCGAGATCGAGCATCAGAATTTCATTTTTAATGTGTGCCAGTGTGTTTACAGAAAAAAGTGACAATAAAGGTTATTTTATTCTGTCTTGCCTTGCCTTGCCTTGCCTTGCCTTGCCTTGCCTTGCCTTCTCCTCTCCTCTCCTCTCCTCTCCTCTCCTCTCCTCTCCTCTCCTCTCCTCTCCTCTCCTCTCTTCTCCTCTTCTCATCTTATCAATATAAGCATTCTTAAATTATGATAAATTCCATAATTTTGTGCTAATGATACAGATTATATAATTTTGTTATTTGCACAACATTGTCATGATAAGTGTGATGTTACTCAACTCTGCCCCCAACTCCAGTTTAGAATGTAAAATATAATATTACTGATTTACAATTAGACAAAACATGTGAAGCACTGAAATACTTCAAATCACTGTACCCATTTAAATATTTTTTTTATGACAAAACATTCCACATGCACAAAAAGAGAAAAGACTTGATACTGATAGGTTTTCACAAAGCAGAGTGTTAAATATGATATGGCATATGTTATAATGAGTTTAGCACATAGTTAAAAGCTTCACGAAACACTATTCCACAATATAAACAAATTTTCAAGGAAGTAATCAGTTTATGTAAACCCACTCAGAAATCATCCAAAGGCCTTCCATCTTTAGCTCTTGCACTGCTTCTAATCAAATAATCAAAATTAATTAAAAAGCAACTGCTAAAGCATCTGTCTAAAAGACTGAGACTCAGCATTTAGTGCATCCACTATGAATAGCTATCAAAGGCATTTTTTCTAATTCAAGTGACCAATTATGGCTAATAAGCAGGCATATACATAGAATGAAGGCTACTGCTAAGCTTGTAAGCCGCCCTGAGTCTTCGGAGAAGGGCGGGATATAAATGGAATTAAAATAAAATAAAATAAAAATAAATGCAGCAGCAAACTAAATCAGACCACGAGACATACCTGGAATGGAAAAACTATATATAATTTATATAGATAATGTTTATTAATTACACGTTCTAGCTTCAACTATCATAGGAAAAGAGTAACTCAAATATAGCCTATTTCAAAATTACTTGATTTTTAAGTGCCCAAGTCCACAAATGCTGATTGAATTTTTAGAGTTTTAGATTGGAAGTGAATAATGAATTTTTAAATAAGTCATATACAGGTAGTCCTCGACTTAGAACTACAATTGACCCCAAAATTTATGTTGCTAAGTGAAGCACTTGTTAAATGAGTTTTGTCCAATTTTATGACCCTTTTTTGACATATCTGTTAAGTGATTCACTGCAATTGTTAAGTTGGTAACATGGTTCTTATGTGAATCTGGCTTCTCCACTGAATTTGCTTGTCAGAAGGTTGCAAAAAGTATCACATGACCCCAATACACTGCAAACATCATGAATATAAATCAGTTGCTAAATGTCTGAATTTTGATCATGTGGAATGCTGCAACTGTCATTAGTGTGAAAAATGGGCATAAGTTTCTTTTTTGCCGTTGTAACTTTGAATGGTCACTAAACAAACTGTTGTAAGTTGAAGACTACCTGTACACCAATGAATACACATAAGCACTGACAAAAAATGAATGAATACTATATACTCTAAAAATGATCACTGATATGAATAGAAGAAAGGACAATCAGATAAATGTACTTTGGGGAAGGACATATCTGGGGAAGATACATGCAGATTAGAGGTTTGGGGAAAATAATGACCCATAGCTTCTAGGTCCTGAAGGGCTTTTATTTATTTAACTTCCAAGGTTAAACAAACATTAAAGATTAAAGTATTACCATATAATATGTAACAATAAACCGGACAGTATACATTTGAAACAAGATAAAAGAAACTCACCATGTAGAAGCACAGCATTTCAAAATAGGCCAGTTAAGTTCACAGGAAAGCCATCCAAATGAGGGACAGATTACAAGGAAGGAAATTCCATTGTCACAGTGTCACAAGCCATAAGGTCTGGTCTTAGGGCTCAGTAAAACAAACTTCAGATGAGAACAGAGATGCCAGACATTGACAAAGATAGACACAAACAAGGCATGCAACAGAGAGGGCAAACATACATTCACGTGAGGCATGTTAGTAAATATTATCATGCTCCTGCTAATGCTATTATCCAAAGTGTTGCTTCCTACAGCACATCAAAGCAATGACTAAACATCACTGAAAGTCCTGATCATATGATCACATGTTACAAAAACTAAAATAGGTGTTGAAAAGAATAATGAAGTGAAATTAACTGGCTGAAGATATCCCACGTAAGTTCTATAGTAAGTAGGGTTGTCCATCATTATATTTATCTGAAAGATGACCTTTGGAAATTGTATGTGGCAAGCACAGCACTCCTCTCCTATTCAGTAAAGAAACCTAATGCTTTTCAGTGAGCTTAAAAAAAGATCACTATCTTTAATCAGTGGATTTTTTAACAGACACTGATAATGATGTGTCAGGGAATTAATTGCGCAGCAGGTGTCCAAATGAAGTCAGAGACACTGACACAGACTTGTAGCTTTATATACATAACTATATATTTCAACTATATATACAGCAAACTAGATAGTCAGACAAACAGGAACACCAAGAGGTAAATCACAGAGCACACAGGGCACGCAGAAAAAAAAAGAAAGAACGGAAAAAAGGAAAGTTCCCTCCCACACCCATAGCAACCAATCACAGCGCAAATTGCCTCACACAAAAACCAGCAATTGCCAACCAGTCAGCTATAACTGTGTGTTCTGGTTCACTGCACAACCCCATTGCTCCAGCTGCTAAATTTAAATATTTTAAAATAATATTTAATAAATCACCTTAAAATAGTTGCAGAAAGTAAAATGAGAGAATCACAAAATGTGTTGGCTCATTAGCTATACATCAAATCACCCTAACCTAGTATCTGAAGCAACATTGAGGCTAAAAAAACACCTTTGTCACTTTTGTTTTCAATAACTCTTTTTGTTTTATTTAAACAAAGGAAGATTTTTATTAACAGGTTCTGAACCTTCTGAATCAATCAAATAAATCCCACTGGGACTGAGAAAGAGCACCTACATTTGCAAAATGCTGAACTGTACCAAAAGAGTAAAGACTTCCTGCCATGTGCCACTCAGAGCAAACATTGGTGTTCGACTGCAACCTAAGGCTTCAATATTTATTGCAAGGAACATGAAAAGTACTTTAATCCAGTGGAAAGCAACATTACTGCCAAATAATAATAAGAGTGTAGTTTCCCACCACAAATTAATGGATGCTTCAACTGAGTTTACTGTACTTTACGTCATATCTAAATTTGCACGGTTAGTTTAGTTAGATTTATTTATTAGTACCTAAGGCCAAACTAGGCAAGAATCTATGCACAGAATTATTTTTGAATAAATCAGGGCTACCAGAATGGTCTTAAAACTATCCAGATGACTGCCAGTTGGTGGAACAGAATTAGAATTTTCTGTATGTATTTGCTCTATTACCTGGGTTATCTGGATTGTTGTAGCCCAGATTTGGTAGCCTCACTTTTAAAAAATAAATAAGGGAATGAATACAATTCTGGTAAGGGGACGGGTAATTTAATTTTTCATGTCTGGTTGAGATTCTAATTTGGATTCAGGGAACATACCTATTGTGCTTATTATTAAAAAAAATCCATTGACTTTGCAGTGTTAATAGAAGGCAGAGAAGGATAACCTGAGTCATGGCCAGAATTAGCAGCAGCCAGAGTTGATTCCCTGCTAATGTCCAGATTGGATCCTATTTTTATTACTTGCATAGGTAGGAAGTGATAGCACTGATTTCTATAAATGAACAAGGAACAAGAGGGGAAAGCTGAATTGGGATTGCAGCAGGGAGATTTCAGCTCCACAGATCCAGTCCAACTTCCTCAGTATCTGCTGTTTATTTTTAAGAAGCCATTCATAGTCTTAACTGCACAAATGGCAACCCTTTTAGCTTAGCCCTTAATTCTTATGTCCATTTTTGTTTTAAAATAAAATGGAACATGGGTCTTCAACAGTGGTGGGATTCAAAAATATGAACAACTGGTTCTCTGTGTGAATGCCACTTCCGGAAGTCCATTCTGGGCCTGAGCAACAACAACAACAACAACAAAAAAAGATACCGGTTCTGACAAACTGGTGTGAACTGGCTGAATCCCACCACTGCTTCTAGGCCTAGGACAGGGCTTTTCAATCTTTTCACCCATTGTACAACTTTTAGGATATGGCAACATCCGAGTACCACCAGTCGCCTAGCAAGGTGTCAAAAACTTGATGAAACCCTAACCCCCCCAAAAAAGGAAAAAAGTGATGAAGTACAGGTAGTCCTTGTCTTACAACAGTTCGCTTAGTGACTGTTCGAAGTTACAATGGCACTGGAAAAAGTGCCCCCCAAGCCACAGCCGAGCAAGACACCTGCCTGCCCACCTGGCGGTGCTCTTCCTCCTGTCCGAGGTTTTCATTGTTGTGAGCATTTCTGTTGAGGATTGGCAGTGGTGATGTGGAGGGGGGGTGTTTGGTTTTTATTCCCCCCCATCTGCTGGGTGGTTGCAGCAGGTTTTGGTCACTTGACATGACCCTGGACACTGTGACCATCATAAATATGAATCAGTTGCCAAGCATCTGAATGTAAATCACAAGACCCTGGAGATGCTGCAACATTTCAGCTGATTGACGCTTCTTCTGGGCTCCGAAGCACCAGGATCAGCGCAGAGCTCCAGCTGGAGCCTGGCGCTGATCCTGGCGCTTCCGCTGAGCCCTGACAGCCCTGCAGTTCCAGCCGTCTCTTGCTCAGGCTTCTGCGGTGCTGCCACTGGTTCAGCTCATTCCCCTCCCCCGCTACCACTTTTCTAGGATGGTCGCGTACCACCTGCCAGGGGCCAATGTACCACAGGTGGTACCTGTACCACTGGTTGAAAAGCCCTGGCCTAGGAGACCTCCTCCAGACCTCCGAGGCCTAGACTGGACTTCCAGAAGCACTGTGCAATAAGCCGGTTCTCTGAACTCAGCAAAATTTAGCTACCGGTTCTGGCAAACCAGTGCGACCTGGCTGAATCCCACCACTGGTCTTCAATTATTTTATGACCATACTTGAAAGTTAAGAGAATCTAGCTTGACTGCCACTTTGTGCCATTCACAAAGTACCCCTTGTCCTAAACTGCAAACAAAGGAAAAAAGTAAATCCCATTGCAATGGTCTGGTAGGTGGAGATGTTGGAAATATGGCACTTGAGAGAGGGAGTTGAACAATTATCTGAATCAGAGTGGAAACAGTATGTTCAAAGGAGGGAGAATCTGTGTTTTGGGGATTGTGAGTTTACCTTTCTTGTTAATTCACTAATATTCCACTCATAGAGATGCAAATTGCTGAAGCCAAAATCAAGTTGCTTAATTCTGAATCTGAATACAAATACTGTAAGTCAGACCATATAATATTACTCCTCTAGACCCAGAAAAGTTGTAGGGCATGAAAGTTCTGATCATATAATAAGAATTATAACTACGAGCTAACAAAAACAAACAAACTCAATAAATTAATAGAAGCCATATTTTTTTAAAAATCCCAAGAATCTCAGTTTACCTGAATACCCAATAATAATAACACAGTTTTATTGATGTCTTTTCAAAATGCTTTCCTTTTCTTGTTAAAATGAGATTATGTGGAATTTATCAATATTTTGTTTTAGATATAAATGGGAAATATTATTGCAGATTACAAATCTGACAATATATAATGCACTCAAAAACAATATGATATTTACTATAGAGTCAGTTAATGAAAGGGTTTTGAGCCAAGAAATGAACATAAATAGTCTACTAACATGTGGTGCTTTTTAGTTTTGTGTCCGGAAACCACGAGGAAGGTTTGGTAAAATAGAAGTGATTAAGTACCCATCATGTTTTTCAAACTTCTTCTAAAAGGGATCATGAAACTGGCTTGTCAGATGGCAGAGCTTTCATCATATCACATGCTGAGCTGCTAATGAAATGATGGGATTGTAGAATTTTAATCATTTGCTGCATAAAAGATCTCCTGCATAGAAAGCTTGCATTATATTGTACCTCCTTGAAAAGTGAACCTGAAATTAAACCTGCAACATATTAGTGGAAAAGATGAATCATATACTTCCATACTTATAAAAAAAAGCTTATTCTAATGTTTGGCCCAAATGACACTTTATTGGAGAAGACCTGAGTCTCTCCATTGAAATCAGCATTACAGATATGTAAAATAGAAAGAGACTGGAGACCCGTCTGAATTATTTCAATGCAGTCCTCCTTTCGTATTTTTTTCACTGTTTCCATTCCCCAATCTGTTTAAAATAGTTTTAAGCTAGTTGGCTCCCAGTTGTCTAACACAGGGCTTTTCAACCTTTTCACCCATTGTACCACTTTTATGATATGGCAACATCCGAGTACCACCAGTCACCTACCAAGGTGTCAAAAACTTGATGACCAAAAAAAAGAGAGGAAAAAAGTGAAGCACAGGTAGTCCTCGATTTACAACAGTTTGCTTAGTGGCTGTTCAAAATTACAATGGCACTAGGATATTTGCGTACCACCTGCCAGGTGCCAATGTACCACAGGTGGTACCCGTACCACTGGTTGAAAAGCCCTGGTCTAACAGAAGAACATCAGTATTCCTTTCTTATGTCTTGCTCATGGTTTGTCCATTTGGCTGGTAATTTTTCTAAATAAATAAGAAAGATTGTTATGGAAAGAGAGATGCAATCCAATCAAGACTTTTGTACTCTGTTGCATTTAAAAGATTTGTGGTTTTGGAATGGGGGAAAATACACTGAACCAGTCCGGTAGAGCAAGACAAAGCTCTGCCATTTGGAAAATGGGCCAATGAGCTTCAATATGGTAAATGGGAAGGTTGGATTTTCTGCTATTCTACAGACAGCGCAGCTGAACTAAATATCATTGGCTCAATTGCTCAGCACAATGAGGTCACACAAGTGCTGAGCTAATTTTGAAACTGGGCAAAATCCCCTTGTGAAAGTATCCTTAATTACACTCATTTCTTGAGAACTGGTGAAATTGGTGAAAAACAAAAGCTAGCCTCAGCATTTCTTTCCTCATTTTGAATGAGAAGAAGGTTGCAAAGCTTCCTATTCAAGATGCTAGTCCGTATACAGAAGACTAGTCTTGGGTATGATATGCTACATTCTGTACCAAACAAGTTTTAACTGCACAATAATATACAAGTATTAAAGTATAATTAAGGGACATGGTGGCTCAGTGGGTTAGGATGCTGAGCTTGTCGATCAGAAGGTCGGCAGTTTGGTGGGTCGAATCCCGAGTGCTGCATAGCAGAGTGAGCGCCTGTTACTCGTCCCAGCTTCTGCCAACCTAGCAGTTCGAAAGCACGTAAAAATGCAAGTAGAAAAATAGGGACCACTACGGTGGGAAGGTAACAGCGTTCCATGCACCTTTGGCGTCTAGTCATGCTGGCCACATGACCACGGAGATGTCCTCGGACAAGTGCTGGCTCTTCGGCTTTCAAACGGAGATGAGCACCGGCCCCTAGAGTCGGAAACGACTAGTATGCATGTGCAGGGGAACCTTTACCTTTACCTTTTTAAAGTGTAATTAATTTTGTGAATGCACTCTGGGTAACAATGCACCTCAAAAATAAATATATTCTGCACACTGGATGATGCAGTTCTGCTCCAAGGACAGGGCTTCCCAAATTATACATCATGAGTTCATTATCTTGCTGCCGAACCTGCTGACACCTTGATGTGGGATTTTCAACCCTGATATGTAAGGTCTTAATTCCTGCTCAAACCCTAGAGACAATCAAGGAGCCATAAGCAACCACATCAATGACTAGAGATCACACAGCCAAAATTGAAAAAAAGACATTTTCCCTAAAGTTACTTATCAGACGAGAGACATGAGAGGTATGAACAAATGGGAAAAACTACGTTCATAAATATAAAAGACATAAAATTAATATTGTTTTAATATTCGAAGGTACCGTCTGTACTAAGCTTCAAGGAAAGCTTGGCATATCACTAAACATGTCAGAATGAACCTTCAGGCATTGTTCTCCCACAAAAAAGAAATATTTGTACAGGCAAATTAGAATATCACATATATGAATAATAATGTCCCTATCCTGAATATCGTTTTATATCTCCATAGCTAACTAATGAAGGGATCTGAAGATGAAATCCATTGGAAAGTGATATTAGCTTGGCTAAATAGTAAATATCCTTCCCCTTTACCTTTACATCAATCTCCAACTCTTAACAAACCTGGTACAAATATTTAAGTTTGCCTTTTTTATCTTACTCCCTGTGGATACAAACTTGAACAGAAGATGAACCCAAAGCGAAGTCAAATACCTTAGTCACAGCCATAAAATGTCACGATAAACAGGCAAATAGTCAAGTTAAATACCTGTATATGACTAACATTATGATGAGTTATAATCCTTTTTTAACATTATATTAACATTATATTATATTAATTATATTAACATTATATTAATTTTCCTAGGGAACGTTGATTAATTAAAAGAAGAAAAAAGTTGTAAAGACAGAAAGGTAGTGAGATCTAGGACAATCCAATGGATCTTGTAAAGCACGGTTGTTAAACTTGCTGCATCACATGACTTGTGTCGATGTATCATGACTTTTTTTGCATTGGCGGAGCTGGAGTGGGCGCGGCCTCTATATGATGCAACCGGCCCATGGGCTGGCAGTTTGACATCCTGTTATAAAGTAACATTTGTATGACTAACTAGTCTCGGGGCCTGTTGTGATTCAGGGTCAGCCTGTGGGTTCGGCATTTGGGTCGGACGATTCAGAGGAGGAGGAGGGGTGTGTTGGAGAGGTTGCTGAGGGGGTTGGAGAGCTTGCTGATGAGAGCCCTCAGCCAGGCCCCTCCCACCTGGTTACGACGCAGACCCAGCTGTGTGAGCCTGACAGCGTGGATGAAGATGACCCACAGCTGGCCCTGTTCAAGGACGCCCGACGCAGGAGGCAGTCAATCAGGAGTAAACAGAGGAAGGCAATGGGGCACCTTGGAAGGAGGCAGAGAGAAGCCACGCCCTGAACTGTTTAAAAGGGGAATGCGTGGGAGGGCTTGTTTGCTGAAGGCAACCGTTTGAATAGTTCCTGTTTCATGGTTCGTGTCTTGTTTTGCTCTATTTGCTTTTGTGTTCATAAATTTGGCAGGCTTAGTTCCAGCCTCTTGCCTTCTTGTAAAAGGGGTTGTCCCTGCCTTATCTGCAGGGCCGGTAGTAGGCTGGTACAGACCAGGGCCAGAAGTTATAAATGTGTGATTCATTTAATGATCTCTTTTTTAATCAGGAACAATTTCGTTCTTTGGGTGGCTAGGCAGATGATCTGGAAAGGCAAAATGGTTTGTAAATAATGCTTGTATACACTCTCCAGACTGTGTTAAAAGACACACATATGATAGAGAAAGGGATTACTCTAAGGAAGAAAGAGATGGTCCAATAGATGTAACCATTCTTTCAGGGGATAAAGTATTTTTCTCTGCTACAAATGTATGTATTGAGGATTTGTAGTCATAGATAATCTGGCATGGAAACCAGTTTATTTAGTGCAACGGTGATGGATATGATGTTTCATCTACTGTATATGCTTAAATATGCTAGACGGAATACATTGTTATAGGAAAAAAATTCTGGGAGATTGTGTAAAATAATGTAGGATGCTAGCTAATAAATTGAACATCTGGGTGACTAAGGAAGATTTTTCAAAATATACAAAAGTGTCCTAGGTGGTCTAAAATTATTTTATTATTCCTATTATTTAATATAACAAGCACACCATTACTTTATTAAGCTACATCTTATTTTTTTCCTTAAATACCTAGACTGACAAGTTAACAAGGCAGATTTTTTTCTTCTCCTCATGAAATTCTAGCTCCTTGTTCTGAAAGCAAATAGCTATCATAGAAATAATCTGAGCAACCGTGGATTTTGCAAATTATAGGATGTAGTGAGGTGTACAAAGATTCTTTCAAAAAGAAGCAATATAGGAGGACATGGGAAGCATTTCAATTACTCTTCTCTCTACAAAGGAAAAAAACACATTTGAATTCTAGAACTACTGAAGGAAGGATGTTAAAGTGTGCTAAGGTAAACTCTCTGTGGTATTTTGTTATAAAAAGATGTTCCACATCTCACTGCCTGGGGTTTGAACATCTTATTTCCAACTATTATATTTGTAGAGTCTATGTCAACATGAATCATCCTGTGCCTCAGCATGCCTTTTTAAAAAAATCATACGTCATCCTCAGAAAAGCATATAAGCTAGTTTTTATAGAGATTAGACCATGAAGATAAAAACTCAGGTTAAACCAACAATTACAGGTAGTCGTCGACTTACAACAGTTCATTTAGTGACTGTTCAAAGTTACAATGGCACTGAAAAAAGTGACGTCCATTTTTCACATTTACCACCTTTGCAGCATCCCCATGATCATCTGATCAAAATTCAGATGCTTGGTAACTGGTTCATATTTATGATGGTTGCAGTGTGGTCACCTTTTGTGACCTTCTGACAAGCAAAG
Source organism: Vipera berus (assembly GCF_964194415.1). NCBI lineage: Eukaryota > Metazoa > Chordata > Lepidosauria > Squamata > Viperidae > Vipera > Vipera berus. Next base: position 57,999,234 of record NC_138207.1, read on the forward strand.
TCAATGGGGAAGTAAGATTCATTTAACAACTGGGTTACTAACTTAACAACTGCAGTGATCCACTTAACAAATGTGGCAACAAAGGTTGTAAAATCAGGCAAAATTCACTTAACAAATGTCTCATTTAGCAACAGAAAATTTGGGCTCAATTGTGGTTGTAAGTCAAGGACTACCTGTATTAACTAGGGTCTGGATTCTATTACTCTGGGTTTGAAAATATTCAAATACATTTTCCATGATAGAAATTCCTTAAAAAGTTTATTTATTTATTTATTTTATTACATTTATATACCGCCCTTTCCTGAAGGACTCAGGGCGGTTTACAGTTGGGTTGCATGGTCTCTCTCTTGCCACTGTTTAGTCTCTAAATCTAATTCTATGCCAATTTAGTATAGTGATTAGAGGACTGAATTAGCAATTGGTAAATCACGAGGTCTAACATTCCCTGAGGCATGATAACAAGCAGGATTACTTTGGGTCAGGCATTCTTTAAGTACTTCATATAGTTGTGGGGGAAAACAGGAAATGGTAACATTAGCTATGAATGTTGCCTTATACTGTATGACAGAAGAGCAAAGATGGGATAAAAAATTAAATCATGTACTGTACTATACTTTGTTGGCTCATTAAAAAGAGTCAATATAAAGAAATCAGAAAACATTCTGATTTAAAACACTTGACATTGTCAGTATTTTTACCTCATTTTCACTTTGAACATTTCCAAGTTTCTTTAAGTAATTAATATTTAAAAATATAAAAATAGAAAGCAATTGAGCCAATTAAGTGCCCAACATTTTGAAATTAAGAAAACTCAAAGTATAAATTGCAACATTCAGTATGAGTATTTCTGTTCTTTCTACTTCTAAATTCCACTCCTATTTTTATATACCAGTATATTTCAAAGGACTGAAGTTTGTATAATACAAACAATATTGGGTTTTGTTTGGATCAGAAAAAAAAATGCTGAAGACAAAACTGGTAGCAATTTTGACCTCTGAAGAATAAAAATTTGAAACTCTCATTTCTTTATATCAGTAATAATTATATTAAATTCAAAATATTAATATCAGCTAGTGCTTTTTGAAAAATGGAGTTCTGACATTAGTTATAATGGATAATGCTATTTTAAGGAGTTTATTTTTCTAGAGTATTTGTTTTATAATGTGATAGATATATGATCAGTTGATCTGATCATTGCCTTTCTATAACTTCCTTGAGTTGATTGGCTGGCATATAGCTAATACAAAAAAAAGCCAGGAGGAATTTGTGATTCTTGCATATAGTAATAGTTATATTAATTTTTTGTGGAAGTCAATAGGCTTTTTGCTGTGATCACTACTTTCTACTTGTAGAACTCTACCTGTTTTTTCCTGATCTTGATGTTGTTACTAGAAGAACCAAGGATAATAACTAGCTAAACTGCTGTAGACAAAAATTTCCACTCTTCTGGAGGAATATGCTTTAAAACCATCTTTAGATGTTTCTTTAAATTTAAAATTGCAGAAATTTGTGTGTTATAAACCAGTTGCAATTAAATGGCACAAATGCACTGAATATATTTTGTGGGGGGAAAAAGCTTCACTGATATAATCATTTTATAAGAAATAATTTTGCTTTTTAAACCAGCTGTAACTCATTCCATGCATTTTCTAAGTGGTTTCCTTTCTAACTGATTGAAAGTAAATTTGGTAGTTTATTTTAATTAGTGGGCAAAGACATGTCACAACACAGCAGAATTTGCTCTACTTCTCTCTTTCTGAAAAGCATCCTTCTGCTTACTGTATTAAAAACATCATCCAAAAACATTAGAAACTGCCAAACTGTAGTCTCAAATTCACACTTCCTAAACATGAAAGCAATATTAGCACTACATTTTATATGGATATTTACTGTATATGTAAACATCAAGGCACATGGCATTTAATTAATTCTTCATTGTGTGTAGCATAATTAGTAGAACATAACAAGCTACTGAATTCTTCTAGGTTAGTTACATGCCTCTGTAATTTAACATAAACCTTGGGTAGAAGTAAATATTGCAAGGAATATTGCTGGAAAAATATTAACTCAATAAATACCAATGTTGAGGGGACAGAATGTGCTTGCTATTTGTGTCTGCAGAAACTTCCTGTTTCTATCAAAATGATGAAGGCAGCATTGTGTTATTTTGCCACAAGCTTCCCCATTCCTGGGCATGTGTGCAACACCACAGTGTACATATGGATAGGTGAACCTTGCGGAGAAACATTGTTTTCATGATTCTATCACATTTGACCCCCTTCTGCAGATATTTGTATATCTCCTTATATGTAGGTATCCTAGAGTGAACATATGTCTCACATGAAAGATATAGATATCTTCATGCATTCCCATTCATACATGATTGGTCTAGCCCATGCTAACCTGTTATTTTTTTCTTTTAATAGGTAGGAATGTTACTAAATTCGTGAGGATATGACAGCTTTTTCTACATGTTTGAGTGTAGAAAGAGAGACATAGCAACATGTATTTTTCCTCACATACATGCCAATCATTATTAGAAGACAAAGCTTCAAAACCTATTTAGGCATTTCATGTATAATAATAATAACAACAACCCTAACCCTAACCCCACATCTTCCAGTTTCCAGCCTAATACCTTAACCCATAGGCCAAACTACTCTCCTTTTTTCTATTTGGAATAAACATTGTATTCTACATACAGAACATATCTGGAGGATCCATCAGTTAATTTATTTTCAAACTTAGACCAGCATAAAAATAGATCATAAAGATTTTGATCTTAGGTATTATTGAGGGTTTGGTATTTAAAGTATAAGTAAATCTATATCATATGATAAGGTAACACAAGGAACATTACAAAGTGCCATTTTTACTCTTTCTCAGCTTTCCAAAGACTGAGAAACTCCAAAAATGAAGAAAAATCTTATACTAAATGTTATGTTCGGAATGACGAGCGTTTACAGCGAGGTTTAACACAAGAACGTTTATTGAATGCACAATAGTCAACTGGCTCTGTGGCCGTTAAACCCCATATTTATGTGCCAAGACAACTTAAACAATAACCAATCCCTGGCCAGGAATCTCCCGCCGAGAATACAACAACCAATCCCAATACCAGGTTTTCCCGCCTAAGGAAAACCACTCCCCTTTAACTACTGACACAACACCCCTTCCCCCCCAGATAAATGTTATTATTTGACATAGTCCTTCAGGAAACTAGGAGGCTTATGAACCCTGGCTGGGTATCTGCCAGATGTGCTTTCCGCAGATGTGCTATCAGTTTCGTTGTTTGTTTCCCCTTCGGGCCCAGATGCTTGTACTGGTGTATCTATTGATGCAGCACTTATGGGTTGTTGGGTTACTATGAGTGGCCCGGACATTGATGTAGAGCTACTCTGAGGGGATAATTCCACCTCACTGGTTTGTATTCCTACCCCCTCCCCACCTGGTGCTGCTCTTTACTGGTCTAGTCCGTTCATATTGTTGTGAGTTGTAACATTTCTATCATTATTGGCCAACACAATTTCAGGAGACCTTTTCCTTAACTGATCGATGTGTCTCCTAATCAGCCGATCCCCTTCCCCCTCTACAATGTACGATAACGGCCCAGTTTTGTCAATAACTACCCCTTGTGACCATTTATCCCCCTGTCCATAGTTCCTGGCCCATACTAAGTCTCCAATATTGAGAGACCTGGTCGGACTGTCCATTTCCGGTTCCACAGGTAGTCTGTCGGGGTGTAGTCTGTCTAATTTGGTGGTTAAACGTCTGCCCCACCTCATTTCAGCTGGGCTTTTTCCTGTAGCCGTGCAGGGTGTTGTATGTTGGGCCAACAGGAACTGAGCCAGTCTCTGGTGCCAATTGCTGTGGATGATTCTTTTCAATGCGTCTTTTGTTGTTCTGACGTTTCGTTCAGCCAATCCGTTGGAGGAGGGATGGAAGGGTGCCGACGTCGCATGCCTAATCCAATTGGCCTTGAGGAAATCCTGAAATTCATTAGACGTGAATTGGGGCCCATTATCAGAAACAATCACGTCAGGTAACCCATGAGTGGCAAAGAGTCCCCTCAAAACCTGTATGGTTTTAGCGGAAGTCATGGACTTGACAGGCACGACCTCCAACCACCGGGAGTAACTATCCACAACAACCAGGAATGTAAGACCCTGGAAGGGACCTGCGAAATCAATATGAATGCGGGACCATGGGTTCCTAGCCACCTCCCATTTGTGTACCGGTTTGTGTGATTGTTCAGGCCTAGACCGCTGACACTGATAACACCCAGCTATTCTTTCCTCAATTGCCGTGTCTAACCCGGGCCACCACAAATGACTCCTAGCCAGAGCTTTCATACGAACAATCCCAGGGTGCCCTTCATGCAGTTCCTCAATGACTGCATTCCTATGACCCTCTGGAATAACAACCCTATTTCCCCACAATATGCATCCCTGGTGTGATGATAGTTCGTCCTTCCTCCTGAAGTAAGGCGTGAATTTGGGGTCAGGATTTTTATTAGGCCAACCGCCTTGTACCCACGCTGCAATTCTGCTAAGGATGTGGTCTTTATTAGTGGCTGCTGCGATGTCTTTAGCTGTCAATGGGCATTCAGGAATTTCATGTAATGACAGGATTTGCCCCACTGGTGCTGGGTCAGGCCCGGTATTCGCTAGAGGTAGTCTGCTGAGGGCATCTGCATGACCCATCTCCTTCCCAGGCCTATGTTTAATGGAGAATGTGTATGCAGAGAGGAAAATAGACCATCTTAGCATCCTAGGGGACATGATTTGGGGTGTCTGTTTGTCTGTGGTGAACAAGCCTAGCAAGGGTTTATGGTCTGTGTATATCGTGAAGTCCCTACCATAAAGGTAATCATGGAACTTTTTAACACCAGCCACTATGGCTAAGGCTTCTCTGTCAATTTGTGCATAATTCCGTTCAGCTTTAGTTAGGGTTCTGGAATAGTATGCGATTGGCCTCTGTTGTCCCTGGTCATCCATGTGGCTGATGACTGCCCCCACTCCATAGGGTGAGGCGTCACATGCTAAATAGATTGGCTCGTTTTCAATAAAGTGAGTAACCGTGGACTGGCTAGACAATATGTCCTTCAAAGTTTGGAAGCTGATTTTGTGCTTTTCTTGCCACTGCCAAGGGGTCTTTCTGTCTAACAGCCTGTGTAAAGGTTCAGCAATAGCTGCTTTATGAGGCAAGAAAGTGTGATAGAAATTTATTAATCCTAGGAAAGCTTGTAATTCCGCCTTATTTTTGGGTTCTGGTGCTAATTTAATTGCTTTAATTTTTCCTTCTGCGGGGTGTATGCCCTGAGCATCCACTCTGAATCCTAAAAATTCAGTGGATTTTACACCTATAAAACATTTTTCCCTTTTTAACTTAAGCCCTGCTGCTCTAAATTTCCCCAGTACCTGTTCCAGCCTGTCTGCTAAGATTTCTTCAGTTTTTCCAGCGATTAGGACATCATCAAAGTAAGGGCATACACCTGGTATGCCCTTTAAGGTCCTCTCCATCACCTCTTGGAAGATGCCTGGAGCTGCTGCAATGCCGAATTGAAGTCTGTGAACTCGGACCGCCCCCTTGTGGGTAACTATCGTTTGAGCCTCGGCGGCTTCCTTAGACACAGTAAGTTGCAAATACACCTGCGCCAAGTCAAGCTTGGCAAAGATGGCGCCGTCCTGGATCGTCGCGAGGACCTGCTTCACCGTCGGAACTGGGTAAGCATGTTTTTTCATTGCTGAATTTAGAGTAGCTTTATAGTCGGCACAAATCCTCACATCCCCGTTTGGTTTAAGGGGTGTGACGATTGGTGTCTCCCAGAGGCCTCCTTCTACGGGTTTTAGCACGCCCTGGCCTACTAGCTTATCTAGTTCGGCCTCAATTTTTTGTTTAAGGGCAAAAGGCACCCTCCGGGCCTTAAGCCTGATGGGCTTAACTGCTGGGTCTAAATTAAAATTAATGGGGGGGCCCTTGTATCTACCTAACGACCCATCAAATATGTCTGCGAAATCATCGCAGACAGATTTGAGGGTCTTACTGTGTATGGTATTAATTCCCCCTACCCAGATTCCGAGGGCCGAGAACCAATTGAGGCCTACTAAGCTGGTTCTCTGGCCTTCGGTGACCAAAAGATCTAAAGGGCCTCTGAACCCTTTGTACTTAACACTGACTGTGGCCTTGCCTTTTATTTTTATAGGTTTTTTTTGGAAATCTGCTAACAGAATTCGGGTCGGTTTTAGGGGGATTCTACAGCCGCTTTTGTTTTCTAAGTATTTTAGGGTATCGCTTGATATTATTGATACTGAGGCCCCCGAATCCACTTCCATCTTGCAGGGAATGCCCTGCAGTTGGACTTCAATTTTTAATTTAGGCCTCAGTATGTGGTTGATCCTGGGGTTCCCTACAAGGTTGACTCCCACCCCCTCCCAGCGGTGGGAAGTACGTGCCTTAGGTTTAGGGGTCTCTCTGCCACTACAATTGGGGGTTACCTTACCTGCGGGCCATGCGTCGATTTCGTGGAGGCGGTTGTCGCGCGGTTGGCTCCGGCAAATGGCCTGGATGTGGCCCGTTTTTCCGCACATCCTGCATTTAGCGGCGCAGAATTGGCAGGTTGCTCGGGGGTGGTTGCCGCCGCAGCTCCCGCATCTTGCTTCTGGGTCGCGTGGTCTGGTCTGGCTGTCCCTCATGGAACTTTGTTGCAACGGAGGTTGCTGTCTTCTTCCGTGGTCGGAACCGTCTGCGCGTGGGGCCCTCGCCGCCATCTTCCCGAACCTTCGGGCGATTTCGTCAACGTCGGCTTCCCACTGGTAATCCACCTCCCCACTGTCCACATGGCTCTCTAAGTTAGTTTCTGCTGAGGTGCCCATGCTGTTGTGGGGGGGGGGGTCTCGTCTTCCCGTAGACTCGTACGTGAGTAGTTCGTCTAAGACTTCTTGTAGGTTTCCCGTGGGCTTTGCGATTATCCTGTTTTGTAAATGTTCGTCTCGCAGCCCCAAAACCACTCGGTCGCGGATCCGAATTTCAAGATTGTCATATTTGCAGCGCAGGGCTGCTTCTCTGACTGCAGCCACGAACTTGGTTATCGACTCGCCGGGTTTTTGATTCCGTTTTTTGAATATCCTTCTCCAATATAATTCTGACCTCTTCGGGGTAAAATGGACCTTTAGCTTGGCCAGCAGGTCGGCGTAAGACATGCTGGAGACCGGCAACGGTTGGCACAGACCAACGGCGACCCTGTAAACCGGTGTGCCGCTGATGGTTAGAAGGGCAGCCGCTTTCTTCCGGTCGTCAGTTATGCCATTTACTAGCATAAACCCCTCAAGTTGGCCCACATATTCTTCCCAATCTTCGGGGTAGTTCGGGTCGAATTCCTTCAGGGACCCGACTTGCGCCATTTTGTTCGATGTTGTCACGGCGATCTGCTTTTGGTTGACTGTGATTCAATTTCCCGCTTCGCGCGCTGCTAGCTTTCCGCCGCTCCTTCACTGTTCCGTCATCGATCCCACCTTCGTCGCCACTTGTTATGTTCGGAATGACGAGCGTTTACAGCGAGGTTTAACACAAGAACGTTTATTGAATGCACAATAGTCAACTGGCTCTGTGGCCGTTAAACCCCATATTTATGTGCCAAGACAACTTAAACAATAACCAATCCCTGGCCAGGAATCTCCCGCCGAGAATACAACAACCAATCCCAATACCAGGTTTTCCCGCCTAAGGAAAACCACTCCCCTTTAACTACTGACACAACACTAAATAAAATTTACATTTAGAGTTTATATACATTCATGTAAATCCAAATCATATTTAACTCTGTCATTTCTCAGGTATTTTAGATCTGATAGCACTTTTAAGAATCTTTGTGTATCAGGATAATCAACCGATTACTCTTGCTGTATTTAGTTATTTGAACTTTAGTCTTTTGTGTTTATAACTTGCCCCAGAAACATTTCTTATTGATAAAACTAAAATATAAATAAATACTCTTAAGTAATTACAAGTAAATATTGCAGAAGCAATGCTTTGATTAAACTCAGAACAATTTGTATAACTTTGCTCTTCAGAAGCCAGTTCTGTTTGTATGTTATTTTTCAGGTTTGATTAGTTTTTTCATCTATTTTTCATCAGGCATTCATAAAATTGAACATTTCTTAATAGTTCTATTATAGTACATAGTACATAAACGGCAGTACCTTGGAAGTTTTAAAATTAAGTAGAGCCTGGTGTAACTTTACAAATTGGAAACTAACTTGTAATATTTTCCCTAAAAGCAAAGCAACATGTGGTCTGCCTTGTTGTTTTATTATTGTTATGGAAAGCATGGATTTCAGTTTGGGGAGCAGTTTAATATAGCAATAGTTCCCTCCACCCTTTTTTTTGCAAGCTTTTTTCTCTTTAAAGCACTGCTATAACCTGAAGTTGCTAAACTGAAAAGTTATGGTGTATGGATAAGAATGAAGGAATAAATATCATCTGCCTAGAATTTAGAGACCAATGTTGAACTTCAATGTTCTGCTTCTGAGATTCTAATAACATTCATTTGGTAGCAAAATGATGGTTCTTCAGTAGCAAAATACTGATCTTAACTGTTCCTATGATCTAGCAGGGCGTGCTTTGTGTTTCCTCTATCAACATGAGCAAGTTTGTTTCCAAACAATACATATATTTTATATTATATTCTATATTAAGAGTCTTTATAGCTTTTTATTATGTCATATAAATACTTATATGTCTATTGTGACATTATTATCTAATTTTAGATTATTATTATGTTCTTTTTTATGACTTTTTAAAAATTCTTATTGGCAGATATTTTTTTAAGAAATAGAACAGTATTTCAGAAAAAGGAAACTATGTAAGATCTTTGCCTCAAACCACCGGAAACTATTTTGATTGCCTTGCAATATACTATCTATGAAAGCCAAAATTTCTCACGTGAATTGTATTGATGATTAGATTCTTAATTGTGCTGCCTTAGTTATAAAATTAATTAAAACTGCAGCTGTTTTGACTACAATGACTACAAACTATTGATAGTTGGTCAAGCCCACATCTGGTTGAAGCAGGTTTTTATTTTATGTTTAGTGTTGCTGTGGAGTTAACTCATTGATGATGCTGTAGAGAACAAGGGGAATATTGGTTTCTCTAATGCCATTGTTGGGAACGTTTATATAATGGCATGATACTCATTAAAATGAGACTCTTTGAAGTTACTTCTAAAGGTGTCCTGGGGAGTTAATTTTCAAGGAATTTCTAAGGGAAACCATAGAGATCTGAAAATGAGGCCCACAACACCTTAACAAGGCCAGCAGCAATCATTTAGGAGGAGGTGACATGACACATTGCAATGTTTTTCCTTGTTAAGGGCCTTGGCACTATGCAGCAGGCACCTACATGGGGCAACAATAGAGGCAATCTGGTCTGCCACATTCAGCCTATGTCACCAGATTTCATAAGACACTGCCTGCTGATCCTGGTGAGTATAATCCCTAAAGGTTTAGAAAAGTGTCCTAGAAATTTCAAAAACTGAGGTGACAGCAGGCTGAAGCAATGCATTTGCCCCAGGCATATGTCTTATGGGCTGTGCCTTAGTTACGAACCCATCTGCTAAACTTCCTACCATCTTGCAATCAGAGTACAATGGTTTTTAATTAAGAACCATAGTTAAGTACACACAGGTAGGTATCTAAGCTGAGAAAATGAATTAAAACCAGTCTCTGCTAAATGAAAGTGCTCCTATCTTTGCACAATTGGAAATTGACTAAAAGTCCTTTAAAGTGACCATATTCTTTATTTTTAAAGTAATTAAACGGAAGATCTTATGACTATAAGAGTCAGATAATTTGCTTTACTATTCAGAAACATAATAATTGAATTATGTATATATGTAAAATTGTACAAAACTGCATATACAGGTGAAACTCGAAAAATTAGAATATTGTGCAAAAGTTCATTTATTTCAGTAATGCAACTTAAAAGGGGAAACTAATATATGAGATAGACTCATTACATGCAAAGCAAGATAGTTCAAGCCGTGATTTGTCATAATTGTGATGATTATGGCATACAGCTCATGAAAACCCCAAATCCACAATCTCAGAAAATTAGAATATTACATGCAATCAATAAAACAAGGAGTGTACATAGAACAATATCGGACCTCTGAAAAGTATAAGCATGCATATGTACTCAGTACTTGGTTTGGGCCCCTTTTGCAGCAATTACTGCCTCAATGAGGTGTGGCATGGAAGCTATCAGCCTGTGGCACTGCTGAGGTGTTATGGAAGACCAGGATGCTTCAATAGCGGCCTTCAGCTCTTCTGCATTGTTCGGTCTCATGTCTCTCATCTATCTCTTGGCAATGCCTAAGCATTGTCTTTTTTTTTTTATTGAAAAGTTTTAACATAGAATTTTTCTTTAAAACCCCCCCTCCCCCTCCCTTCACCCTCCCCCCCTACCTCTCCCCCCTCCCCCCCTCCCCCCCCCGACTTCCCAGAGCTAAATACAAGGTATATATAAAAGAAAACCAATCATAAACAATCATATACTAACAACTATAAGCTCTAAAATCCATCACTCTCTAGCTTATATAGGATAAAACAAACCTTAGTAATATTAAATATATATATAAAAAAAAACTAAAAGAAAAAAAAAAGAAGAAAAAAGAAAGAAGACTTATTCAAATGCTACATAAAATTTCTTAACCCTATACTTATTCTGGATAAACTCAATCCATTTTCTCCATTCCATAATATAGTGTTCTTGCGAGTGATCTTTCAAATAGGCCGAAATCTTCGCCATCTCTGCCAGGTCGGAAACCTTTAAAGTCCACTCTTCTATAGACGGCAATTCCTCTTTCTTCCAATACTGACCTATCAAGAGTCTTGCTGCCGTAATTAAATTCAACATCAACTTAGTGTCCACAACTGTAGCATCTGTAATTATTCCCAACAAAAAAAGTTGCGGACAAAACTTTATCCTCTGTTTAAAAATCTTCTGCATGTTCCACCAAACTTTTATCCAAAAGGCCTTAACCTTTTTACATGTCCACCATATATGAAAATATGTTGCATCTTCATCACCGCACCTCCAACATTTAGGCTGATAATTCGGATACATACTTGCGAGCTTTTTGGGATCTAAATGCCATCTATAAAACATTTTGTAAAAGTTTTCTCTTAAATTTTGAGCTTGTGTAAATTTTACGTTCCTCACCCAGATCTTTTCCCACGTGTCCATTGTAATAACTTCTTGAATATTCTGGGCCCATTTTATCATACAGTCTTTAACAAGTTCTGTTTCTGAGTCAATTTCTATCAATGCAAGATATATCCGTTTAATATGTGCCGGTCCCTGATTTCTAATTTGCTTTATCAAATTTTCATCAGTCATTGTAAAACCATTTTTCTGATCTTCTTTCCACCTGGCCCGTAACTGAGTATATTGGAACCAGTTTTGAACAACCTTCTCTTCTCGCAAGAGACTATATGATTTCAAACACCATACATTTCTTTCCAAACTTAGGATCTCCTTGTACGTAGTCACATCATGTTTGAAACCAGCATGTATATTTTCTATTGCATGTTTTGGAATTGCCCACAGTGGTATCTTGCAATCTAGCTTATGTCTGTACTTCTTCCAAACTCTCAACAATGCCTGTCTTAAAATATGCACTCTAAACACATTGTCTACCTTCTTGTCATACAACAAATATGCATGCCAGCCAAACAACAAATCATGGCCCTCAAGATTTAATAATCTCTTCTGTGTCAAATTAATCCAATCACTTATTCCTACTAATGCAGCAGCTTCATAATATAGTTTAAGATTGGGCATTTTAAGCCCACCTCTCTCACGAGTATCCTGCATAATCTTAAGTTTAACTCGTGGCTTTTTCCCTGCCCACACAAATTTATTGATACCTCGCTGCCATTCCTCCAAATTAGAATCTTTCTTAAGAATCGGTATCATTTGAAATAGAAATAAAAATTTAGGCAGGACATTCATTTTCACTGCTGCAATCCATCCCAACAAAGACAATTGCAATTTTTCCCAATTCTCCAATTCTTTTTGAATTTTCCCCCATAGTTTTTCATAATTATTTTTATATAACTTTGTATTAGAGGGCGACAAAAACACCCCCAAATATTTAACCCTTTTAACAATCTCAAATCCAGTTAGTCCTTCTAAAAGAGCCTTTTGCGAAACTGTCATATTTCTGACCAAAATTTTGGTTTTCTGTGTATTAACTTTAAATCCAGAAACCTTCCCATATTGTGTTATTATCTCCATCAGGTCCACAACAGAGTTCTCTGGCTGGGTCACTGTAACAACCAGATCATCTGCGAATGCTCTCAATCTATAATCCTGATCTCTAATTTGTATCCCCTTAATTTTTTCCGAATTCCGTATTTTAACCAATAATATCTCTAATGTTAACACAAATAACAAGGGCGATAACGGACAACCTTGCCTTGTGCCCTTCTCAATATTACATGCTTCTGTCAAGCTATTATTAACTATAATTCGGGCAGTTTGTTTTTGATATAATGCCCTAATCGGTTGCAAAAAAATTTCCCCAAAATCCATTTTGTCTAAAACTTTTAACAAAAATTGCCAATTCAATTGATCAAAAGCTTTTTCAGCATCTAAGAAAATTAGCGCCACAGAGATCTGGTTGTTCCTTTCCAAAAACTCTAACACATCAACTATATGCCTCACATTATTTTTCATTTGCCTACCACTAATAGCCTAAGCATTGTCTTGTCCTAAGCAAGGACAAGGTCAGGCGAGTTTGCTGGCCAATCAAACACAGTAATCCCACGGTCATTGAACCAGGTTTTGGTGCTTTTGGCAGTGTGGGCAGGTGCCAAGTCCTGCTGGAAAATGAAGTCAGCATCCCCATAAAGCTCGTCTGTGGAAGGAAGCATGAAGTGCTCCAAAATCTCCTGGTAGACGGCTGCGTTGACCCTGGACTTAATGAAGCACAGTGGACCAATACCAGCAGATGACATGGCTCCCCAAATCAACACAGACTGTGGAAACTTCACACTGGACTTCAAGCATCTTGCAGTGTGTGCTTCTCCATTCTTCCTCCAGACTCTGGGACCTTGGTTTCCAAATGAGATGCAAAAGTTGCTCTCATCAGAAAAGAGGACTTTGGACCACTGAGCAACAGACCAAGTCTGTTTTACTTTAGCCCAAGTAAGATGCTTCTGACGTTGTTTGTTGTTCAGGAACAGCTTGACAAGAGGAATACGACATTTGAAGCCCATGTCCAGGATCCGTCTCTGTGTGGTGGCTCTTGATGCACTGACTCCAGCCTCAGTCCACTCCTTGTGAAAATCCCCAACACTTTTGAATGGCCTTTTCCTGACAATCCTCTCCAGGCTGCCGCCATCCTTGCTGCTTGTGCACCTTTTTCTTCCACACTTTTCCCTTCCACATAACTTTCTATTAATGTGCTTTGATACAGCACTTTGGGAACATCCAACTTCTTTTGCAATTACCGTATTTTTCGGACCATAAGACGCACCTGACCATAAGACGCACCCAGTTTTTAGAGCAGGAAAACAAGAAAAAAAATATTCTGAACCAAATAGTACCGGTATACTAAAACAGGACTTTTCAACCTTTTCATCCATTGTACCACTTTTAAGACAAGACAATGTCCGAGTACCACCAGTCGCCCAGCAAGGTGTCAAAAACTTGACCCCCCCAAAAAAGGAAAAAAAATGATAAAGTACAGGTAGTCCTCGACTTACAATGATTCACTTAGTGACTGTTCAAAGTTACGATGGCACTGAAAAAAGTGACTTATGACCATTTTTCACACTTATGACCGTTGCAGCATCCCCAGGGTCATGTGATTTACATTCGGATGCTTGGCAATCGATTCAAATTTATGATGGTCACATTGTTCCAGGGTCATGTGATCGCCTTTTGCAACCTTCTGACAAGCAAAGTTAGTGGGGAAACCAGATTCACTTAACAATCATGTTACTAAATTAATTTCTCTCTCTCCTTCTCTTTCTCTCCCTCTCTTCCCCTCCCTCTCTTTCTCTCCCTTTCTCTCCCTCTCCTTCTCTCCCTATTTTTCTTTCCCTCTTTCCCTCCCTTTCTTTCTCCTTCTCTCTCTCTCCCTTTCTCTCCCTCTATTTTTCTCTTGCCCTTTATTTCTCCCTTTCTCTCTCTCCCTCTATTTCCCTCCCTCTTTTTCTCCTTGTCTCTTTCCCTCTCTCTCTCCCTTTCCCTCTCCCTCTTTCTCTCTCCCTCTTTCTCTCCCTTTCTTTCTCCTTCTCTCTCCCTCTCTCCCTCCCTATTTTTTTCTCCTTCTCTCTCCCTCTTTCCCTCCCTATTTTTCTCCTTCTCTTTCTCTCCCTCTCTCTTTCTCTCCCTCTCTTTCTCTCTCCCTCCCTCTCCCATTGTCCCTTCCTTCTTTCCTTCCTTCCTTTCTTCCTTCCCTCCCTCTTTGTCCTTCCCTCTCCGTGTTAAAGCAGTAGCCGCGGAGGCGGCCCTGTGGCCCGGCTTTCTCTTGCAGAAAGCAAGCTGAAACGGAGCGAGGGAGATTGCCAGGAACGCGATCTTGCGCTCCTGCAATCTCCCTCGCTCGGTTTCAGCTTCCCTTGCTACAAGAGAAAGCAGGCTGAAACAGAGCAAGGGAGATTGCAGCAGCGCGAGATCGCATTCCTGGCAATCTCCCTCGCTCCGTTTCAGCCTGCTTTCTCTTGTAGCAAGGGAACCTGAAACCGAGCGAGGGAGATTGCAGGAGCGCGAGATTGGTGTTTCTCAGCACTTGCCGATTCGTGCTCCTGGCAATCTCCCTTGCTTTCCACTTGCAGAGGTTGGGGCTGGCCATACGGATCACCTTTGGACCATAAGACACACCCTCATTTTCCCCACTTTTGGGGAGGAAAAAGTGCGTCTTATGGTCCGAAAAATACAGTACCTTTTGAGGCTTTCCCTCCTTATGGAGGGTGTCAGTGATGGATTTCTGCACAACTGTCAGGTCAGCAGTCTTCCCCATGATTGTGATTCCTACTGAACCAGACTGAGAGACCATTTAAAGGCTCAGGAACCCTTTGCTGGTGTTATGGCTTAATTAGCTGATTAGAGTGGGACACTTTGAGCCTAGAATATTGCACCTTTTCACAATATTCTAATTTTCTGAGATTGTGGATTTGGGGTTTTCATGAGCTGTATGCCATAATCATCACAATTATGACAAATCACGGCTTGAACGATCTTGCTTTGCATGTAATGAGTCTATCTCATATATTAGTTTCCCCTTTTAAGTTGCATTACTGAAATAAATAAACTTTTGCACAATATTCTAATTTTTCGAGTTTCACCTGTATCATTATATGAAGTTTGTGATGCAGTTTTAAACGTAATTTTGCTGATTTGTTATGACTATATTCTATTTCTAACATACATGCAGTCAATATAAAAATATATTGGAATAAAGTTATAGTATACTAATGAAAAAATAATTATGGCTGTCTCAATTAAGAGGGTTGAGGAAAAAGTCTGGAAGCTATAGTTGGTGGCTGAAGATTGTAGCAAAAAGTCTCAGGAATTTTCAACATTTTTCAGGCTGTAGCACTTGTTAGGGTTTTTTTTTAATTAAAATTTCAGAATCCCTAATCAAAAAACAAAATAATAGAAAATTTACTGTGTTCTAGTAAATGTCTTGTCTTTGTTTTATCCTTAGTCTCTCATGGAACCATTCAGTTTCATAAGACCCTTATGGAACATAGTTTGAAAAACCCTTGCCTTCCATCAAGGAAAGTGGCACGGCTTAGAGGAGACAGCACCAGTGAACTTCAGGCAATGGTCTAAGCAAGGACAAGATCTCTACCTAGCTGTTACAAAGCCATTGAAATCTGAAATAATATGAATATAAAGGAGCTCTGCTCTATAACTCTGTTCCAATAGTTTTGGCTGACTACTCGGGCTGAAGATTATGAAATATAGTATGAGAAAAAAAACCCTTTTGAAATGTCTAATTGATGAGGGGTTACCTATTAGTAAAAGGGATGTGGTGGCTCAGTGGGTTAGGACGCTGAGCTTGTCGATCAGAAGGTTGGCAGTTTGGCGGGTCGAATCCTTAGTGCCACGTAACAGAGTGAGTGCCTGTTACTCGTCCCAGCTTCTGCCAACCTAGCAGTTCGAAAGCACGTAATAATGCAAGTAGAAAAATAGGGACCGCTACGGTGGGAAGGTAACAGCATTCCATGCGCCTCTGGCGTCTAGTCATGCCGGCCACATGACCACGGAGACGTCCTTGGACAAGCGCTGGCTCTTCGGCTTTGAAACAGAGATGAGCACCGGCCCCTAGAGTCGGAAATGACTAGCATGCACGTGCGGAGGAACCTTTACCTTTACCTATTAGTATATTTAACCTATAGACAGTACATGTGAGCAATTTCATTTTTCTGTTGAAAGCCAATTTTATTCTCGTATGTAAACAATTCCTTTGGTCAATAAAACAATTTTTGTTATATAAAACAAGCCTTTCTCTATTGGTATATTGCTTCTATGCCTTTGCTTCAGGAAATTAGCTGCAGATTTTTTGTCAGTCACACAGAAGTTATTTAAACCAATTTCACATAGGTGATGGTATACCTTAAATTTCTGATGTAAGGTTATTCTTTAAAAGAAGCATAGGTGGATAATCATGGCTTAGAACTGAATTTGCTGCATTTAGTACTCTGAAGCTAAAAGCACATATTGTAACGTACTTACCATTCTGACTGGATAATTTAAAACATGTCTCTTGCATTTTCTGAAGCCTAGAAGGGCAATCAGGCCTTAGAAAGAAATATATTGTACAATTGATCACATAAACAGTGATGGAAAATATCTCCTCTTCTATAAAGGTGATGTCAGTGAAGGATCAGGCAGCTCCCTGTTCAGGGTGGACTCTCTTAGGGATAATTAGAAGCAGGTATATTCCAATTTCTCTAGAGAACCAAGTCCCATTTTGTAAAACATCTAACTGTCTTAGGCTGAGAAAGATTTGTTCACCAGGCTGTGATTGTTGGGAGAACAGCAAGTCCACCATGTTTGGAATTGACTTCAGCCTGTTCTGCCCACTCCAGACTGTCACAGCCTCCATGCACTGGGCAAGAACATCAACAGAATATTTCTATGGCCCAGGGAACCGATGCATATCTGGACATCATTAGCATACTGATAACAACATAGCTCAAGTTGTTAGACCTTTCCCAGTGGTTTGATATTGATGTTAAATGCATGGGAGGAGCAGTCCCCCAAGTACTTGGTGTAAACTACACCAAGAAACAGATACCAGTCATTTCAAAACCGACTTTTAAGTTTTATTAAGATTGGCTATTGTAACTGAATTTTGCAAGTCAGAATGTGCTTGTTCTTCTATCTTCATGTGAATTTAGGAGTCTGACTGGGATACTTCTGTCGCTCTCCACCCGCCCCCCCCCTCGGCCAAACCTCAATCTCAGTGCTTATTTGCTTGTTGTCTCTCTCTGATCTTCTCCGTCAAGATCAACCTCTTACTCTTTACAGGTATCCCATATAGCAGAGGCCACTGGGTTGACAATTCCTTCCCCATAACTGCAGACCATAACCATTTTCTTAGGAAGGAGAAGAGCCACTGTAAGGCTTCCTGATCCTCAAAGGTAGCCCAGTAAATTATTATGGTCAATGCTATCAAAAACCAGGAGCAGGAGAAGTGTATCAATTCCATCCAGGTTCCCAAAAGGAGAAGTTTGGAGACTGGCCAATAGTAATTTAGGATCAATGCATCCAGATTAATTGAAATTTTTAAATCTTATTGCATGAAATGCATTTCATCTATTTATTTGGTATGGCATAGTAAAATATAGCATATACTGAATATATTAAAATGACGACAACACAAGTGACTGGAGTACACAGTGGTATTTTATTAGTGCTTAACATGCAGCAACCAATGGGACAAAATCTAAAATTTAGGATTACAATTTTGATTTTTAAAAAGTTTTGAAGACTACAAATGCAACAAAAGTGATGGTTCATGCGTTTTCACATTCTACAAACATAGGTGCAATTTACATAATGACTTTCCATTTTGTGGAGAAAAATTGTAGTTCAATGAAATAGCTGAATTTTTCTCAGTGCAAGACCTGTTTGGGGATTTAATATATGGCTATACAGGTTGATGCATTTTATCACACTAATACATAAAAACTGGAATCATCCATGCTGAATGAATCGGATAGATCATTCATGATAAAGTATATATACTTGAGATTCTTTTGATACTTAGTTTTGAAGATATAGTTAGGCTAACAATCTTTTAGGGTGTGATAATTTACTTAATTTAAATAAATCATAAAATTATTTTTAAAATTTTAAAAAAGATAAAGTGCTGTAGCAGTTGTATACTAAAAACATTTAATAAAAGTAATAAAATCTAGAACTATATTGGACATTCATAAAAAGGGAATCCAGGAGAATATCTCATGTTTAGAATACTTGGGAGGAGAAATAGTTTAATGGAACTAAGTACTGCCTTTTTCTTCCTATCAATGCTGTGGCCTCTACTCAGTTGCTTTGAAATCAGGAGGAAATTAACATACTTTACTTAAAACATGTTTTTCAAATACATATATTTGCATTCCTAACACTCTACAAATGCATAACTTGTGCACTGGCCTTTGGATAGATAGCAATTTTACATTGTTAATAATGTTCAGTGCAGCAATAACTTTAAGATATACATTTAATTTCTTTTAAGAATTTGAGCAAAAGAAGGGAGGAACTCATTAAAATGCTTAACAGAGATTACTTTATTACTCCAATCGAAAAGTCTTCAAAATATAAAGAGGGCAATGTTTTCATAGCTGGACCATTACGAATAACCCTTGATTTAAGGCCAACAATAATAGATTAGGCAACTATAATCTATGGATAATTCTATATTCAATGAAAATTGGTAATTAACCTGAAATTAATGCTCATGCAAGGTATCACAAAGGTGTGTAAAATATATGCTTTCCCAATATTACCCATCAGATAATTTCAACAAATGTAATTTGATTTTAAACAATGCTTCAGAATTTATTTTGCATGGAACATTCTTGGAGGAAGCATTCTATTTTAAATAAATTAATGAATTATATGCTTTGCAGAGAGTAATAAGCTCTGAAAACACATTAATACTGGCTGTGATTTCACCAATATCATATTTAAACAAAATTGCCTTCTATACTGTTAAAGAGACATAGACACAACAATTATGCTTTCAAAGGAGATCCCTGCTAATTTATATTATAGCTGGTACTTTGTGCTTGTGTCTGTAAAACATTTATAAAAGGAAGCCTTGTACCTCTTTTGAAGTTTCAGGTATTATGTACCTAAACAAATTGATATTTAAGAAGTTGCTCACAAAGCAGTATTTAAATTATATTAATAAATATATAAGCCATTTAATATACAAATTATAAAGAGTTGCTATTTATATACATTGCATTGAATATATTTTATGATGCCTTTTAATATACCTGCCTTTTTGTGATTTTTATAATTAACTATTGTAAATTTAAAGTATCCTTTAATTTGCTTTTGTATCAAACAGAAATTAAAAGGAATAGAGAATTTAAGCAAAACAAAAAATAAAACCCTTCATAAAACTTAACTTTATTTTAATTCTAAGAATTAAACACTTTACGTTCCAGCCTGTTGATATTTCCCATTAAGATTAACCAAGGTAATTTGAAAACTTAAAAAGTTTTAAAAAGTTAAATATTAAAACTTCCAACATATAAAGTGGTTTATACTCAGCTGGTATATTTAAAGAACACATGTAGAAAGGATCTAATGAATTTAATATATTGGAATCTCAGAATAAATGTCAATGGCCCAAGAATTTAAATAATATAAGTGGAAGTCATTAAATGTGTTACTATGCAACATCTGTAAACTTTCAATCAACAACTGATTTTTAAAATATATTCCGTACAAACTATGAAAATAAACACCTATTTTAAATGCACAAGTTAATGTTAACAAATAAAGCATAGCTTAGGATTTGTACTTAATTTGAATTATAGAGGAAAAATGTATGCAAAATATCTCCACTTAATAAGTTTTACTTGTTTATTCCAAACCATATTGAAAAATAAACCAAAGTCTAATAATCCAAGTGGGATCTCTGTTCATGGCACAATACGCTGTTTAATGTGGGTAGGGAGAATTAAAAATACAAAGAATTCTTGCTCGTTCTGATAATACTGCTAACTTATTTTAGTTACAAAAGAGTTTTAATCAGTAATGCATAATCAAAAACAAAACTTTCTGAATTAAATTTATTAATACTCTGAAAAATATTTTCCATTCTTCTCCATAGAAATCCTTAATATGTGTATGGAAAAAATCTGCATTACACAATCAAGAAGAAAATTGAACAAAAATGTTATTTTATTCTTCCCAACGCTGTATCCTTATGTCTAAGCCTATTTGCACTTCATACTAGCAATCATTCTGCCTGAATTTTTTATAAAATAAAGGAATAACGTTTTGATTACAATATAGTAAACAATATTGTCTGTATGGCAATATTTTCCATTAGAATTGCATTTACCACTTTGAAATACGGTAGTTAAACAACAATGCACATAAATTTATTAAGTCAGAGACATGCTAAGTCAAATATATCCATTGCTCTTTAATGGAGGACAATATCTGACTCTGACACAGAATTAAGTACTGAAGTAATTGCAATCTATTTTAAAAAATAATTTCCTATATTTGAAAAAACAAACAAATTAATCTCAATTTCCTCTCTCAAATATTGCAGAACCCAAATGATGCATGATGCATACGTTAATGCATATGTTTATGTGTGTACAGACAAACCCCTAAACACACATGTATAGGTTGGCTGACATACTAATATTACAGTGTTATGTTCCTGTCAGCTTTTCCCCCATACTTCTTATTGTCTAAAAAATGAGGTATTATCCACTAGTTTCTTCTGCTTTATTTCTCTTTTTTAAAATGTGCATATGTGTGCTTAAACCAATGGCATACTGTACCTTAATATATTAAGCTCTTTTCCATCCATATAGTTTATGGAATTTGCCATTTGAAAAGCTCTCATTTCTTCAAGAGCACAGATGTAATTATTTCAAATAAGCACTACATTAAGGATCAATACTGTCTACCTTCTCAGGAAAAAATGTATTATCCCCTCATTTACTAGTGATTCCTAAAGTACATCACCACATTTTCCTTCATATTAAGAGCTGCAAAACACATTCTGACTATGCACATTCATTCTGGCAGCATGCTGCAACTCCAAAGTGATTAACTGAAGTACAAAATAAATATTCAAGTATATATATTAGATGATTACTGTACAGGATATCCCAACTAACCATAATATTTTGAAAATGAAGCATATCTGGATGTACATGTTCAAGGTAAAGGAATGTTTTGCAGCAAAAGGAGCTTACATTTTCACCTTATAAAACCTGGAGTTTGTATACAGATTCAAGAACTAATACTAACTTAAATTTGGAGTCAAATGCTCTCAGGACAAAGCATGAATATGAAATTTACAATATCAAAACACTGCACTAAGCAATCCATCCTCTTAATTAATACCAAGGAGTGTTGGCATTAGCTCAGGTTTTTGAAAATTTGCCAGCTCGCCGAGAAGGTTCATATGGCACTCGCAGAATACTTGGAGTTTCTTCCATTACTCGTACTAAAAGATTGTCAATATAGTCCTCAAGTTCACGAATGTGGGTATCTTTTTTCTTCAGTTGTTCTTTGTGTTTCATCAACTCCTGCAAGACCTCTTCATATGTAAGATTATGATATCCTGTGGCAGCATCAAAAGGATTTCCATCCTAGAATAAAGATATTTTTAAGGGTAGAACTAGAAGCATAGTCATAATAGAAAAGTGTGATTCAGAGGCTTCACAAAAGTTTCTCTATATAATTCAAAATGCAGTATGCATTATAGAAGCACTTTTAAATAAAGAGGAGCAAAGAAATACACTTATGGCAAACACCTCTGCATAAATACTGCAAATCCATCAAGACCCATTTCTCTCTTGGATATGACAGGTTTTAAAAATATTGTAACAAACAGCTTACAGGTAGTTCTCACAAGCACAGTTGGGACCAGAACATCTGTCATTAACATCATTTTTCAGTGCTATCATAACTTTGCATAGTTATTAAAGAAAAGTTCATAAATTAAGGATTACTTGTATATAATCCAGCTTCTCCATATCATCTCATGTAATTTCAACACTGCTCTAACTCTATTATCACAACTCATACTAAATAGCACTGTACATGGTGATGTACAAACTCCATGAATTAATGAATAATTAGAACCCCATTTCTAAAAAATGCAGAGCATTTAATAAATGTGTCCTATATGTCATATCGATTGGTAAAAACCAAGAATTCTTATATTACTACCACATGGAAGCTGCAGATAATATTTCTATATCACAGCCAATTTTAACCATGCAATTTCAGAACTATTCACTATATGTGTCTTTCTGTGTATAAATTGCCATGTAAGCAATGCATGAAATTTTATAACTGACACAAACATGAACAATTCGGGAATTTTATTTATTCCTCACTAGAAGTTGTAATGGTGTTTATAAGTAATAGGTGGAAACAACTGTTTCAGACATTTTCTCAAATCAGCCACTAAATTTCAAGAATTATAAGATTGGGTATATTTCTATTTTTTTCTATCAAAATAGCTATGCAAAAAGTTCTGATTTGTATTTATATATCCCATTATACAATTGGTCAATGGTATGGAACAGAGTGAGCGCCTGTTACTCGTCCCAGCTTCTGCCAACCTAGCAGTTCGAAAGCACGTAAAAATGCAAGTAGAAAAATAGGGACCACTACGGTGGGAAGGTAACAGCGTTCCGTGCGCCTTTGGCGTCTAGTCATGCCGGCCACATGACCACGGAGACGTCCTCGGACAAACGCTGGCTCTTCGGCTTTGAAATGGAGATGAGCACCGGCCCCTAGAGTTGGAAACAACTAGCACGCATGTACGGGGGAACCTTTACCTTTATGGAAAAAACTAGCTCTGATACAAAAAAATGAACAAAAGGAATATATTGTAGTTTCTGCTATCAGTTAAGGATCCTAGGGCAACTGCTATGACTATGAAGTACTGGAATGCTAGGCTGACAGATATATCTTTCTATGTAGATAGAAACCCTTAGCTGCAACATCCTGTAGACTTGGGCCAGAAAAGGAGAAAAGTGAAAAAAGCAGGAACAATTAATTGCCATTCAAGAAAGAATTAGAGGAACAAAGATTAGGCTTGCCTAGCTAGTCACAAATCCTAGGTATAATTTATCACTTTATTCTGGCCTTGAAGAACTGATCTCATCCACTCCCTTTGCTTGTCTATCTTTTTTTTTAAAGTTCTAAACCTGAGGACAGGGCGTCTCTCTTTCTCTCTCTCTCGTTATATGTGAATAGGAAGTTAATTGAAAATCAGGACATAAATACACACGCAAAAGCAACAAATAAATAAATAAAACAACCCAAAAAGTTCTGGGAGAATTCTGCAACTATCAGAATGGTTCAGCTGATTAATTCTGGCAGAACTTCAATAAGAAAGTTGCAGGAAAATATAAATACTAAGGAATTTATAGTACATCATCCCCCCCCCCCCTCACTGTTGATCTGCACCAAAAGCAGGAGCAGATTGTAATTGAGATCTAAGTGAAAAGAGGCCTCCATCTGGGATCCACAGTGCAGTGTTATTAAGTGAACATTTCTCTGGACTATTTCCCATTTTCCTGGCAGATGATGATGCAAAGCAACTAGTCTATATTTGAAAAGAACCCAATATGATTAAAATGGATAATAGACATGACTCAAAAACATTTCTTGGTCACTTCCCAACAGTGAGATAATGCTACATGCTTCTTTTTAATGAATTCAGGCTCTATTTTAAGATTTGCTCATATCTATCACTTTCTATATTTAAACAGCAAGTTAGGGCTAATTCACATCCGCAGAAATCACACTATCATTCAATAATCTGCAACTGAATGAATGAAATGTAAAGTAATACTGCATATATGAAGTAAAATCTATGACATAAAAATATTGTTCCTTGTTTATTTATCTGGATGACACTTAATACATTCAAATCACCAACTAATAATGAGCTCATCAAATATAACTATGAATCCTTCTGCCTTTTGAAACTATTCACACTCATAGACAGATACAGACATATATTTTTGTATTTTGTTTTTTAATATGTATTGCCCTGTTCACTGCCCTGAGTCCTTCGGGAGAAGGGCGGTATACAAATTAAATTAATAATAATAATAATATAGGTATAGATGTAAAATGGCATTTAAAAGTAAGTGAAACATTTAGATGTACACAATTATTTTCTAATATGCAAAACTGGAAGAACATTTGCAAGATTCCAGATATGTATCTGAAGCATTTAGATACTACATGATGAATATGATTGGAAAATTTCCATGCAGTTTGACAAAATGCAAACATCTCTGACCAAACTATCTTAATGTTTGTTCTATATATCATTATAATCTGACAACATGTTCTAATTCTGTAACCTAATGAAAGAGTATGCAAATGTCCCTTGTTCCATTTTGGATACCTTATCTGTACAATTTTATACACCAATCTTTGCCTATTCTGGTAATGTAGGGAATGGAATTATTTATTCAAGACATATCTAAAAATGTTTGAACTGCCTTTCTTTCAGAACTGAATCTTAAAGGATCAAAGATTTAAGGTGCTTCTAAAGCATTGTTTGTCTAAGTACATTTTCTTGTTCTGACAAAGTTGTAATAGAAAAATCAGAATTCTTGGAAGATTCATATTTCAGTGGGTCTAACTGCTATGTGAGTACTTGTTTCTCTTCCAGATTGACCAAAGTTGACTGTAATATGTAAATTTAAGGATAGCAATAAACTATCAATATTGCAATGCACAGTTAGTAAAAAATAGAATCTCTGAAATTTGTTTTATATGGCTCCTGGTCATACATACAGGATTTTAATACATCAAATGCACAATAATTCAGTTTCGATCCCTTTCATTTAAATTACTTCTATTTAAAGCTTGGCACCTATCATATCATTAAAATATGCAGGTGGAAAGTTGAAATAAAGCTAATTAGAATAGGTGAGGGAGGGAGGCAACATAAATGCTGCAAATCTGTCAAGTGTTATTTTTTTTTTGAGCTCCTGACCATTAATTGAAAATAAAAAGAGTGCTTTATTTATGTTTATATCTCATTGTTTTTAGCAATCATTTCAGAATATTGTTTATATCTCCTGCAGCTTTACAAATACTTATGATTGGGACATGTTTACAGAATCATAGGCATAGGTTGCAAAATCTAAATGAAATGTTGATCCATACTTTTTGTTTCTCTGAATTAAATAATAATTCTGTATTTATATATTCATTTGCACTTTTAAAAATATATTCATATTTTAGATAATCAAATTTGTTCATGTTTCCAACTTTGTAACAGTTGGCAGAAATACCATTTTAATTATATACCGCAGATGGTTGAATATATTAAATTTTGTTCATTTCTGATCATTTAGATCAGAACATATGCATAGTTTCAAGTAAAACAACTATATCTATGCAACTAATGTAATGATTGAGATCGATATAATGTTGCTATCTTAAATGGAAACACATGTTCAGTAAATAAGGACAAATTAACTAAAAATGAATATTCTATGCTATTTCCCAACAATATTGATATCAAATTCAGTAAAGAATAGGAGAAAAGCACCACAGTTTCAAACGAGCAAGCAAGTAGAGAAAACCTGATAATCAAGTATTATTTGGGTACAAACTGATAGTTGCTGCTGGAAAAAGCAAAGATAACATTTGAACTTGGCATTCTTTGATCATTTGTTTATTCTAATAAGGAACTTTGTTTTGGGAATATAATTGAAACCACTTTCACATCTCCTTTTACTTTTCCATTCTCCTTTTGGCTTTTAATTAGGCTTTCTTTTCAATGGGCTACTTCTCATTCAGTCACAGGTGATAGCACTAACAAAACAAAGCAAATATAAAAAATACCATTTCCCAGGGGAAACCCACAATGTAAGTCATTGAAAGAACGCTATTTAAATTACTTCAACTTTATTTGTTAAGGCTGGAATATTTGAATTCTTGCAATTGTTACGTTTCAAATTTCCTAAAAAGTGCCTTCTACACATTGTATTTCCCATAATTTGGACTTCAAGAGTAAAGTAGCTTTTTAGAAATGTGTTATATTGTTCTGAATAATGATATAGAGGCACAAAAATAAAAAGCTTTGAAATACTGGGTAAATAATAACATTTGTTATGCAAGCCTACTAAAGATAAATGTGGTAGCTCAATGAGTTCAATTGAGTTCTTCCTAAACAATTCACCAAATCTAATGAACTGATTCTTAAATTAGTGACAGCTTCAGCTGAGTCGGGAGAAATAGCATTCTCTTTAAACAAGGGGAAACCAACTTTATAGTTATTACAGAACAGGCCGTAATATTGCCATGTTTAAACTGAAGAAACAGATCTAGCATTTAAGAACCTCTTTTTATTTTTCATGATGATTTATAAGGTTTATGAAGTTCATGGAAGTCCATAGGTAGAAACATTGACCAGCTAGTACATGGGCACTAAAGATTGCCACTCATGCCCTTATCACTTCCCTTATTGCTACAAACTGCTTTACACGGGGCTGCTCTTAAAAGAGCACCCAGAAACTTCAATTGCCAGTAGTATAAAATGCAGCAGGACTATTTCGTTACAGTCTTGTGACAACATGCTGCAGGAGACATATTGAATACCAGGATTTTTCTGAGTGCAATTCGGGCTGCTGATTATTTCTATGAAATTTATTTTATTTATTTATTTTAATTCCATTTATATCCCGCCCTTCTCCGAAGACTCAGGGCGGCTTACAAGCTTAGCAGTAGCCTTCATTCTATGTATATGCCTGCTTATTAGGGTTTTCACACACACCCCAGCGGCATTATTACAAAGTCAGCTTAATTGCCCCCAACAATCTGGGTCCTCATTTTACCTACCTCGGAAGGATGGAAGGCTGAGTCAACGGTATCTATATCACCACCTATTCCAAAGATACCGTGTTCTCCAAATGCAAATGAACATGGAATGCCTAGTGAAAGTCCTCACTTATTGAAAAAATAACAGAAAACTGAGTTGGAAAGGACCTTAGAGGTCTTCTACTCTAACCCTCTGCTTAAGCAGGAGATCCTACACCACTTTGGACAAAGGGTTGTCAAATCTCTTCTTAAAAACCTCAAGTGACGTCACTAATGCTGCTTTGCCTAATTGCCACATCACAGAGAGGGAAATTCCAGTCTCAATTGGATTGCAAAGTGAGGGCTACTTACATTTCCCCCCCCCCCAGTAATTCTAAATTACATTTTCTTTTTTCATTCTGGTTTGTCGCTATTGCTCTTCCTGCAGTACTGGGAGTCTTTTATGATTGAGTTTATTTTTAATAAATAAATAAATGTTTCTTGATTATTATCTTGTGATATTTATTAATCAATCTAGAATTCACATTTGGATTAACTTTTCTAACCCACTTAAAAAGACCCATAGGACTTGGATTTAGCAAATAATAATTGAGTATATTATCTTTGAATAAACAAAAAGTAAAAGGATGAAAAGGGATTAGGGGACTTAGGTTCAAAAGTACTCATGCATTGTCATCTTCCAGTATTTCTGTTACCTTCCAATATATTTCCTTCTTAAAATATATATTCCAATGAATTTAATGAATAAAAGTTCATATTTCCATCAAACATACAAGCCTGTAGGAGGCAGTATTATTATGTCACTCAATTAAACAATATATCCAAGGTGAAAAACAACAGGTAATATAGTTGAGAAGTATGAATCCTTTCAATAAAAATAGAGGCCGAGAGGGGTTAATCTCTTCAGATTAGAAAGCAAGAAACTGGGGAGAAATATACAGCAACATAAATAAAGTTAGATAATTAATTTTTCTTCAACATAGAGTAAGGATAGGCAGCTATGACCTTTGAGCATTTTTTTGCAGCTGCCATAACATCATATACGGCCAACGCCTAAAACCGATAAAGCAATTTATTCGGATTTTAAGGCAGAAGATTATTTTAAAAAGCGTATAAACAATCTTAAAAGAAGTTAAAATCTCTCCAAAACAAAAAGGGAAAGCAATAAACCCTACCCCCAGCAAAATGTGACATTTGGTTGTTTCCACTGTCCATTAATGTTCCATCCACCATAACCTTTGCTTCTAGAAAAAAGTGCTGCCTCCAACCACTAAAAGATTGCCATCCTAAATAAAAGAAAATAGCACTCTGTCTGTGCAGGTCAGTCATATGACCCACTTACATATTCAAGAAGTGTGAGAAATGGTCTATATTTATATCAGTACAAATTCATACTGTGCATCTTTTTTAAGTTATGAAGTTTAAGTCAATTGTTATTTTCTGTGTACCTAAAAACATTAAGAAAACATGTAAGTATGCATGAAGAATCCCTTCCTATCAGGTATGGGATTAGATTGCATGATTCTGCTTTTCACCCAATCTTTTAATATATGGTTTGATTCATGAGGCCACTTACCACAGATTCATGAAGAACAGGCTATTTATACCTTTAAATTATTAACCACATCCTATTGTGGGGTAATATATCTCTGTATATCACATGTGAAAACAACCAACAAAAAAAGACAACTTGTTTCTGAATTATCAATTTCAAGAAGGAAATAAATAATCCAGATGGGATTCTGGATTAATTCAGGAAAGAAAATCTGCACATTTGTACTATTAAATTAGGGTTCAATAAGTCTGCTAAAAACAACAAAGTTTTAAACAACTAAGCTTTAAATAGGGGATATTCCCTCTAATATCAAATGGAACATCAATCAAGTAGTTACTTACCATTGTTTTTTGAAATTCTTCAGAGTTTTCAGAATTCACATTGAAACTATGGAAGTAATAAAAACATATATAATAAATATTTAGAAGCATGTAATATCTCAAAATAATGGTTGCTCTTTTTTCCATACATCATCCTTCCCCCAGATTTTTGAAAATTAGACACAGAAGATTTTTTTTCTAAACAGCACTATCTTTTTAAAAGTTAACATGTGTTAATATTTAACATGTGTAGCCAAACAGAAAATTCAGAAAGTTTGGATTTCTTTAAGAATTGTATGTAATAATAGAGTCCAAACCCTTACAAGACATTATCAGACCATATGTAAGCTCAAGAAAATGACCATGCATGATAATAATGTTCTACCATTCTGGTTACAAAACAAATAAACACACTCTTCTTTATATGAAGTCATAGTAAGAAGCAGTAAACTATATATACATTATATGCAAATACTACACATCATAGAAAACTATTTGGATGTAGCATTTTAAAATTTCTATTAATGTAAACATATATACTAAGAGTGAATAAGTTGAGGGTTGGTTGACCCTATTCCAACTTTAATGATACTAAAACGCATTGATTCCTATGTGCCCTTCTTTATCTAGAACACATGTCAAACACAAGGCCCGGGGGCCGGATCCAGCCCGCGAAGTGGTTTCATGTGGCCCGCAAAGCCATCCTGGAAACAGTGAGGGAACGGCCCCCACTGCCTTGGCCCTGGCCCAGAGACCCTCCTTCTGCCAGAGATCCTCAGATCTGTCCCACTCCTGCCCAGGCCCCCATAGGCACCCTTGATGTGAACAATAGAGCTGGCCACACCCACCCAGTAGGCCATACACACTCTAGCCACACCCACCCAGTAGGCCAGGCCCACCCTGGCATACCCACCCGGCCCACTGAGGGCAACCGCAATGCTGATGCGGCCCTCAATGAAATTGAGTTTGACACCCCTGATCTAGAATAAATGCTATGTGAAAATTGGCTGAAGTAGTTTATACCAGGTTTTCAACGTAAGGATAGCTGTCCTAAAACAATAATGATTGCCCTCTGGGGCTTTGGGTCCATGTACCAAGGATATAGTTAGGATGGGGATAAGGATATTAGTTTTCCTTCCAGAAGAATTTGTTAAAGTATTATCAGAGAGGAAGAGAAAGTCAGAAGAAAGTAAACTAAAATCTCTTCATAAGCTTGAGGTTATCAGTGCAATGATCCCATAGGTACTGATTCAACAATGTATGAAACAACTGGTTTGCCATTTTCTCCTTTGAAGAAACAATATTGCAATTTGGTCCAAATGAAGAATGAAGGAAAAAGTCATTTATCCCTAGCAGCTAGAGAGTGGACATTTCTAATTTCCATGAATTCAAATCTTTAATAATTCTAAATAACAAAATATAATTAGTTAGAAACTAGAAAAGGCATAACTTGTATCATTTTTAATTCTCTCAAAACGATTATATTGAAATTCACAAGAATGACTTAAAATATAAAAGTCTTAAGATATGTTTTGGGAGTTAAGAAACATCTATTTGTATAATTTCTTTTTAACATTTTTTATAAACCAGGGCTATATCTTTGTTGTAGGAGCTGTAAATATTCAGGCTGTTAAAACTATCTGCTCTTGGTTTACAGTATCTCAAGCGGGCAGAAGTGAAAACAGAAATTAACTTTCTTCTAAGTACTTCTGGAGGTTTGGAAAATAGAAACAGTACAGGTATAGCAGAAGCAAACCTATGTGAACAGGTCACAAGAGTAGCAGTATACTTTTATGTGAGTGTTGTTTGCCTTTACATTTTAAGAATATGAATTAATTACCACAAAATGATCAGGCTTCCAAAATCAAAACATTAGAAAAATATTACAATTATTTTTTTTTTATTGAAAAGTTTTAAAATACAGTTTTCCTTTAAAAAAAAACCCCCCCCTTCCCCCTCCCTCCTCCCCTCCCTACCTCCCCCCTATCTCCCCCCTCCCCCTCTCCCTCCTCCCTCCCCTGCCTCCCCCCCTACATCCCCTCCTCCCCCCCTCCCCCCCCGACTTCCCAGAGCAAAATACAAGGTATATATCTAAAAAGCAATCATAAACAATCATATACTAACAATTATAAACTCTAAAATCCATCACTCTCTAGCTTATATAGAGTAAACCAATCCTTAATAATACTAAATATGTATAAAGAACTAAAATAAAAGAAAACTAGCGTCATTCCCATCTATGTTCTTCCACAATTCACTATTTCCTAAACATATTCTCATTTACACATCACAAACACCTATCCCTATTAACCTCTCTGGCCAAAATAGGCTATAATAGATAATTCTTACACAAATTAACCCACATTAACCCACAAAACTTTCTTCCTCTTCCTCTGTAGTAAATTGTCCATTAATTCCAAATTAAAGATTCTATTACCATACATATCATCCCAAAACTCTTAAAAACACAACTACCACTTGACTATCAGTATGTTGTGGAAGTTCCATAGATTTCTACTAGACCTATCTTCTTTTCTTTTTTGAGCGTTTTAAGGCAGCACGCGTCACCCTCTGTTCTCTAGGATCATCCAAAAGAGTTGCAGCTTGATCTCCTCCTGTACCATTCTCGTCTATCTGTCCATCTTCATCCTCTTGATGTTCTCCTTCTCCAGATCCCTCTGCAGCTTCCAAAAATGTTGATGGGGTTGCTTTTAAGACATTGTTGTAAAAATCATGCGCTTGCTTCACAGTACCCAAACAGTACCTTTTGCCTTCATACATGAAGCTCAACCCAGCTGGGATCTCCCATCTGAACCTTATATCCCTTTGCTTGAGCTCTTGCACAAGAAATATAAAGTCCTTCCTTCTCTTTAAAATCTTTGGAGGAATTTCTTTTAAAACCAAAACTTCTTGACCAGCAATCACAACTTTAGTATCATAGGCAGCTTGTATAACTTCATCTCTAATTTCCCTTTTTACAAAATAAACCACCACATCTCTAGGCAACTTTCTCTGTTTAGCAATCCACGAGTTCACACGAAACACTTTGTCCATGCCTTGTTTTATTTCAGATGCTGGATGGTTCAATACCACCTCAAAAGCCTCAGAAACCAGCTGCTTTAAATCTTCCTTAATATTCTCTTTTAGGCCTCTAATTCTAACAGCAAACTGCATCTGATAAAATTGGGCCAAGCTCAGTTCGCTATCCATTTTGTCTTTGAAATCTTCAATTTCCAATACTTTTGCTTCTAATATAGCATTCTTTTGAATCAGTTCTGCCACTTTGTCATCCAGCACCTCCACACATTTAGCTATTTTATGCACTGAGGACAAAATGTCTACCTTCATCTCTCCAAGTTTCTGTTCCATCCTTTCTTCCATTCTCTGCTCCAATTTCTCCAATTTCTCCTCCATCTGTGCAAATTTAACACCCATTGACTCCAAAATTAACTGGGTATGTTTTTCAAGATCCTTCGATGTCACTACATCTGGAGAATGCAACGCCTGCAGTAATGATTGTTGTTGCACCGGAGAATTTCCAGCACTCCGAAAAGTTCTAGGGGGAGGTTTAGACGCCATCTTTTACTTACAATTGTGTCGCACTTTCACTTTAAGTTTTAAGCAAAGTCCATCAAGCTCGAGAGTAAAATAAAATAATCCTTTTCATCTCTTCATCTTTCCCTCTTGTACTGCTCTGCCTGCTCTTTTCCTTTCATAGTCTCTCCTTCAAGCAGGGATGGTCGCAGACGCCTGGCTCTGCTCCATGAAATCCGGAGCAGAGACGCAAGCCAGCTGGGAGCAGCCCAGGCTGCGGGGGAGTTCGATCCTTCAGCCGCCCAAGCTCCAAGCTCAGGCGGCCCCGGAGAACTCAACCCCTACCTGGGGGCTCACCCCCTCCTCTTCTCCCGAGGAGGGGGCTTCAAATTCGCCCGAACAGCTGATCGGCGCTGTTTCGGGCGAAAAATCACACAGCTGGGCGGCGGGCAGCCCGGGAAGGCTGTCTCCGGCGCCACGGAGCCACCGGAAGTCGAAAAATATTACAATTATTTTATATGCCAATATTACCTAACAGTTATGATTGCCCTTATCTGCCAAACGTATCCCAACTTTTTCCCCCAACACACTTCTGACTTCTGGTGAGACTGCTAAAAGGCAATCTTCCATTTCAGGCTTGAAAACACAAAATTCTAATGCAAGCCTGAAATAAGCGTACACAGTTAAATAGATTCCCCTGCTCCCTCAATGCCCCCCACAAAAAATTATTAGAAAATAAGAGTAGGCATATGTGTAAATTGCCTTCACCTATTTGACATTCTTAACCTACTCAATGTGACCCTCAGTCTCCTCAAAAGTGTGGTCCTGTTTCCCAAAATTTTCTTTCCCTGCCTTAAAAAGACTATTTTACATTACACATCAAGATGATATGCTGCTCAGATAAACTAAGTTAAACAAATATCATAAAATTGTGTCCATTTTAAAAATCAAACTGTATTATTAAACAAATACTGAAGATACAATTTATACAGAAACGTATAGTATATAAAGACTTCATAATAAATACATATTTGCAAAAACAGGGTGAACAGGAACATTGTGTGCACCACAGTTCTGGAATTATTTATTTTTTATTAATTTAATTTTTCCTAAAAGTTTTTTTAAAATGTTTGAAGTGGTAAAATAACTCTTCAAAAGATAAGCTATTAATGCAGATTACAGGATACAAGTCAAACCACTTTTTTGTATTACCATAATACAGAACATTGAACACATAACAGTATTTAATAGGCTAAAATTACTTATTTGATTTTTCACTAGTGGGAAAAACTTTTATTTTCAAAAGTATATTAGCTATTCCTCCATTTAGTTCCTTATTCAAAATCTTTCCATTATTACTCTTTTTTAGAATATATTTTACCATAATCATCATTATCATCACCATCATATATTTTAAAAAAGCTGAAAATCATAATAATTATAATTATATAAATTATATAATTATAAAATTATAATCACTTTTAAATAAGATATACAGTGGGCTTAAAACTTAGTGAATACTTTTCAATTTTCAATATTTATACTGGTGCTCCCCACAATTGTTTAACTGGTTTCTCTTTAGTTATATTGTTCAATTGGGCTCTCTTTTATCCGTTAGGGTTCCATTCACTACCAAAAAACCTAAATATTTGATTTCTTTATAACCCAGATGACATTTTGTTGGATCTACTGTAAAACTAGCTTTTTGGAGATTTGTCGCTACTTTTTCTAATGCATTAAATGGTTTTCCCAGCATTTGTTATAAACAATGGTATCATCTAAGAGAGCCTCACATCATTTCAGTTGATCAGGGAAGAAATGATCCATTAATCTTCAGAAGGTAAGCATCCCTTTCACTTCAACCAATAAAAGAGACTGTCTCATGAAGTGGTAGATTCTCCTCCACTAAAAATCTTCAAACTGAGGCTGAACAAACATTTGTCTGATACACTTTAATAGAACCTTTACCAAGCAGAAAGATAGACTAGATCATAGGTGTCTATCCTATGTCCCTAGAAAGGACTTGTTAGATAAAAATGTGAAATCCAGTCTAAACATCTGGTTGACTATGCAACCAACATAATAATAGTCTAATTAGACACTTCCCTGAGACATCTATCTGTTCACATTTTCAAACCTGGTATTCAATCATGCTAGTAACAACCTGTCGCCTTTAACTACTGGACTATTTGTTACCCTGTGTCCAGTGCCCAAGAGCTTGTTAATTATCCAGATTCTCTTTCTCTAGGTCTTGTTAATTACCTGTCTCCTGTCTCAGAGGACCTTGTTAATAACTTTGTACAGTCCCTCTAAAGATGGCCTAACAACACATTAAAATTAAAGATGCTTTTGTTTTAGCACCTGTCAAATGCTGTAAATTGAGAAATTTTCACATTAGTTTATTAGCCTACTGTAGTGTAGCATAGAAACAAACATTTTTTTTATAAAAATGTTGCACACAGAGTTATCTATATCATGGAAAACCAGTATTTTAGTTGACATTTGTTCTTAAATACTGTATGTTCAATGCACAGGACTGCTATGAGAGCTACAGATTAACACCTGGAGGGCTACTATGATGAATACAGCCATTAGACTATAGTAATGTAAGTGATCAAGGACCTTTTGAAAAGTATAATTGAGATTACAAAACATTAATTCTGTTATTATCGGACAACATGACCTCATGCAGGTTTTTCAAAGAATTAGTCATTAGAGCTATAGATTCTATATCAATGTGTACAAAAAGCCAATTAAGCTATTACTTCTTAAAAAGACTTTCTTTACAAATAAAAAAAATCTCAACAGCAGTAAACTGACTTCAGTATAAATAACATATTATTCTTCAAAATGATATGCAACTTTAAGTCAATCTAGAAAGTTCATTAGGTTAGTACACCTAACTTCAACAGATTAGTACAGGTAGTCTTTGACTTTATTTTATTTTTTTATTTTATTTTTATTACATTTATATCCCGCCCTTCTCCGAAGACTCAGGGCGGCTTACAAGCTTAGCAGTAGCCTTCATTCTATGTATATGCCTGCTTGTTAGGGCTTTCACACACACCCCAAGCGGCATTATTACAAAGTCAGCTTAATTGCCCCCAACAATCTGGGTCCTCATTTTACCTACCTCGGAAGGATGGAAGGCTGAGTCAACCTTGAGCCTGGTGGGATGCGAACCTGCACTAATTGCAGGCAGCTGGTGTTACTTAAGGAGGCATCAGCCCACTGCTCCACCAAGGCTCTTTACAACCATTTGTTTAGTGACCATTTGAAGTTGTAACGGCACAGAAAAAAATGTATCACTTTTCACACTTACAACCACTGCAGCATTTCTGTGGTCATAGTATCAAAATTTGGACGCTTGGCAACTTGCATGTATTTATCACAGTCGCAATGTCCTGGAGTCATGTGATCACCTTTTGCAAGCTTCTGACAACCAAAATCAAGGGGAAGCCAGGTTCACTTAACAGTTGTAGCAAGAAAGCTTGTAAAATGGGCACACCTCACACCATTACAACTTGGCATCAAGGTACCTAAAGGACACACTTAGTCTATAAAGGTTGTACAATGCTTCAGAATTGCTTTCAAAAGTGAGATGTCTTCTGAGGAAGTTAGTGCATCTCAATCATTTAAAAAACTTGAACATGTAGGTGGGTTCCCCAAACACAGAAGCATAGACATATTCAGCCTTTTCATAATGGATATATTGAAGATTTGCTTGATCATTTAAAGCACAAGGGGTCCTTAATTCTTTGTTAGATAATCCTGCATCTTAAGAGTACACTGGCTTTTATATAATAGAATGGCAAAACTGTTTGTAACAGATTGTTCCACAATGCCTACCTAGGTTAGTTCCTTCACAGCACTGAAATATCAGTCCAGGTCTGTAATATTTATTTTTTTAAATTAAATAATGTTCTCCTTGAATAAAAATAATACATTTTAATAAAAAAATAAACATCAACTTCAAGACATCTAACCAAGGAACTTACCTAGACAGCAGCGTATTTTTTGGCTTGAAGTTTGTAGTAAAGGGATTAGTGGAATCAAAATCAAAGCTGTCCTGATGACTTTCAGCAAAAAGACTGGGTGATTTCAAATCAGAGGAGCCTTCTGATCCTCCGTTACTAAGTCTATCTGATCGTTTGCCTTCTTTCTTTCCAGTTACTCTTTCGAAAAGACTAACCTTCTCCTTTTTCTCTTTCTTATTGTCCTTTTTTATTTCAGGTGGTTTTGAAAATAAGCCCACATTTTGTTCCCACGATAAAGGGTTTTCTTCAAATGGATTCTTCTGTCTTGGCAATGTAGCAAACTTTTGAGGCAGTGAAGCACTCACATTGGTAAAAGGATCATTTTGAGCTACAAAAGCTGAGTCACTGTCATCAACTGTGCTGTCGAGTTGATTCACTTTAGTGGCATCTGCACTTAATGTCCGCCTGTGTGGAGATTTTAGATTTCCTGAAAACAATGTTATTAATATGCAACTGGACTCAAGTGTGTAAATAGAAAAGATACATATAAACACACACGTATACATACAAAATATTGTATAACTATCTGCAATAAGTTAAAATAATAAGTTTATCCCAATAACTATTATTCTACAAATACAGATCATAAACATGATTAGCTTTGTTGAACAGTTTCAATAAGCCTTTGACCATATAATAAATTCTCCCACTACAATATAATGCTTGTGTTACAATGATCTGAACAAATTGTAATTATTACTTCATTGGGGAGAGTAAATAGTAACTAGCTAATAGGGTTAACACATACTACACTTTTTTGTTTTACCCAGGTCTTTCCAGCTGCTTCAAATGTTTAAAATGTTGCTGTTTTTTCACTGTTATTGTTTTTTATATTTTAATAACATGTGTGATCCAATCTGAAAATTTCTAATTTAAGGATGGTGTATAATATGGATATACACAGTATAAAAAACAGATTTTGCTTCAAGCTTGAACAACAGTCTAAAACATTCCAACTGAGATGACTATGTTCCGCTAGGATAAAACTTAAAACTATTTAGAAGATTTAATCAAAGAAAGCAATGGGAATTCAGCAGAACTCCCTTGCTCTTTGTTTTCCTCCAAGAGTAGTTGAAATATTAACTCATGTTGATTGCTATCTGCCATCCAACCTGTTGCAAAATTGGCCACAATTTAATTTAATTTAAACATTAAAAAATTCCTATAGAAATTCTTTTGGTACCTGAAGAAAAAATTTAAACAACAACCAAAAAATCAGGTTCAAGCACAAGTCCATGTTTTATTTCTATTATTA
This sequence comes from Vipera berus, assembly GCF_964194415.1. NCBI lineage: Eukaryota > Metazoa > Chordata > Lepidosauria > Squamata > Viperidae > Vipera > Vipera berus. The sequence continues at coordinate 58,037,034 of NC_138207.1, forward strand.
ACTAATCCAGGAAAAAGCATATGTTGTAGGAACAAAGCGCTTCTCCTAATTCTTGCATGAATAAGAGCAAAATGTAACAGCATGAATATATCCAGTAATACGACTAAACTCTAGAAGTCATTAAAAGTTGTACTGAAATGTATTGTATAGATCACAGCATCAGAGTGCACACAAAGATAACAAATCAAAATAGGACAAGTATTTTCAGTTTTAAATGAAAATACTTACCCTATTTTGATTTGTTATCTTTGTATCTATCTATGTATCTTAATGTCAATTGGATTCTTGGATTCAAGACTCCGCACATTCTGCACCACTCCCCCCAAAAGCTCAATAAATCAGTCCCACCTGCTGACTAGGCTGCAACATCTGGGAAAAGTCAACTTCAAGAAAACATGTCCCATCACAGCATTCAGAACAGCACAAAACACTCAAAACTGTCAAGGTTTGTTTCAAGCTTGAAACAAAACTCTATTTCAATCATGGAAGACGCAGAATGTCTGTTTCAAGATAAAAACATTTGAAACTTGGAACTTTTGACTTTTGTATATCCCAAACCTATTTTTAAAACAATTACAGTGAAACAAAACTTAATACAGTAATAATAAAATGAAAAAATATACTTATTAAAACAAATTATTGATGAAAAATACTATTCTTCATTTGATTTCCATTGTATCTCAAATTTTTAGCAACTGTTTTTCTTAGGAATAAGAGCATAAAGATATAGGGTTTTTAATAATTCTACTAGAAGGCCTTTTCAAATAGTTTTTGTCTTAAGAAATTTTTACTTACCACTTTCATCCTCAGAACCAACAGACTCAAGCTGACGTCTGAAGAGGTATGAGTTGCCAATTGTTCCCAATTTATTTTTTTCTGAAGTTAGCTGAGGTCCAGTTAGATCAGACATTGAGTGAGCCAAAGAGAGTCGCTGAGGTCCCAAAAGAAAAGGCGTTTTTGGCTTTGATTTTAACTGCAATTCATTGAGGGAACTTATATTGTTAGTTTCTGGGGTATGAGTCCTTGGAATGATTGCAGAAGATGTATCCAAAAATGTTCCATCTGTCTTACGACCCTTCATTTTGTCCTTTAATTTAGCAAAAGGAGATTTGGTTTTATCCTTAATTGACAGGTCAAACATACTTGCCGTCATGTTGTTTCTCATAAACTGAATGTTGACTTTTATCTCACCTCTATCTTTAGTTCGTTTTCCTTGCTTGGACTCTAGATTAAACCATCTTAAAGAAAAGATAGTATGCTGTTAGTTGCACAAGCATGCCTCGGAATCCTAACATGCCATTTCATCTATACGTATGTAAGATTGCAAAAAGTCAATATAGACACATATCATGGAGGCTGCTTTACAATTTTAAATATATTTATTGCAAAAAGTATTCCTTGGTCAAATTTTAGCTCAAGTGTGTTAAAAGAATCAAAATGCCTAATTTAATCAAAATCATGTATAATAAAGCATACAAATATTAATTAAACTTCAAGAAATTGCAGTGGTTAAAACTGTATTAAAGTGAGTTTCAAAACTGAAACTCAAGTAGAGAAACAAAATGCCATTTGGAAGACTTAAAATAAACATTTACTTATAACTTACTCAAAACTGACAATGATGATCTAATGGGAATCCTGTTGATAAGGCATTCCTCAGATGGAGAGAACATTGCAAAAAAGGCTGTTTCTTGATAGCCAATTTAAGGACTACCAAAGTAGGGCAACAGAGAAGGCCCACCATTCTTCATCACTTAGTAAAAGTGCTTTGAACAGGGCTCAGAAAAATAGCCAATGCAGTTCATGCAATATGAGGGTCATATGTTTTAATAATCTTGTTACCGCCATCACACAATTTTTGAGTCAGCTGTTTCTGTACCTAATGAAGACCAGACCCCATAGATTTCATATATAAATTCTTAATATTCAATATTCAATTAAAAATAGTAATTTCCATTATTTATATAATTCACAGTAATAAACTTAAAATATTATTCCTGTATTCTGTTCAGGGAGTAGACTCTACACTGGAAGAGTAGCAACTGAAAAAGATGTTCTTAGTTGACAATATACTTGAAAGAAAAAATGCAGTTTATAGATTTAATCACTATAACAATAGATTTTGTGAAAGTGCAAAAAAACCACCCTTACATTAAACAACAGTGTTGAGGCTAAGTATATTATCCACATCTTTTATAAAGTACACTATAGTATTACAAATAACTAAGTTCAATAAGTAAATTTGACACATAGTCAAATAAGTAAATTTGACACGATTTTAAGCACAGAAAAGCAGACTACACTATCTATTTCAAAACTACTTGACAGATTTTTCTGCTAATTTTCTGTATCCTATTTAATTTCAGCATTCTACTATACGATAAATTTTTATTCTTTCGATATATGTCATGTCAAAAGGATGCAATGTTTGGATGTGCTGAACTATTTCACACTTTTCTTAAGTTGTTGTTGTGCTCTTTTTTCTCCTTGAGCAGGGATGAAAACTCACTCAAACCAAACAGTTTGGAGGTTGCAAGTGCAGTTATGCAAAAGGTATGTCATTGGAAGGCACGGGACTGAATTTCCTTTTGACTTATTAAGGGAATCAAAAACTGAAATCCAATGCCATCCAAAATTAGCAGCACTACAGATTTGTTTCCTAGAGCCTGTGCCACCTCCATCCTTATTTCTAAATAGGAGAAAAATCATGCCACCAAAACCTGGTTATTTTGCCACTGAATTTTAGAGAGGAATGAAATTCATACTTTGCCTACTGCTGCATTTATTCCTATTTCCAGGACTCTTCTCAGTATTTTTTTCCTATTGAGGAAAAAATATCCCTCAATATGGACAGGGAGTCCCAAGGTCTCTAAAATCAGTTAAAATAACCTGAGTATCATATAATAATAATAATAATAATAATAATAATAATAATAATAATAATAATAATAATAATAATAATAATAATAATAATAATAATAATAATAATAATAATAATAATAAAATAAACAACCTTTATTGTCAAAGTACAACATGTGTACATTGAGATTAGCTGAGCCTCCCCCCCCCGTGCTCTCTCCCCCCAACACACAGTGACAACAAACCCTCCATCCCACCACACTATGTGAACCAACTACACCACACACCGGCCTCCCAAGTCAATTCTGCATAAGATTATGTCCCATTTAAAAGCCTAACAGCCCACAAATAAAAGCTATTTTTCAGCCTGTTGGTACGGCTGGCTATATTCCTATATCTCCTACCGGATATTTGTTCATTTTTGTTCATATTTGTTCACCAATGTGCTGTTAAGGAACAAAACATAGAGAATCATAGAGCTGGAAGGGACCTCAGAGGTCCTCTAGTCCAACCCCCTGCTCAAGGAAGGAACCTTACACCATCCCAGTCAAATGGTTGTTCAGTCTATTCTTGAAAACCTCCAGTGATGGGGCACCCACAATCCCAGAAGGCAAGCTGTTCCACTGATTAATATTTGACTGGTTTCACACAACATGTCAAATCTTAACTCACTGTTTACAATACATTAAGCCAAAATCAAACACTATTATGTTTAGCACAGTATTATGAACTCTTATCTCTATTTTGAAACCAAACTGTTTAAGATTGTAATCATTTTTATTATATCTTGAATTAAAGCCAGAAGTAAATTAAAACACAGAAATTATTTTAAAACTTGTGTTATACATATTTTACAAGCCATTCCTTTCCGCAATCTAGTTGGTATATTCCACATTTACTGAAGCCAGCATGTTTTCCTTAAAGAAAACCTGATAGATGTCTTGCAATAAAAGGGTGATAGGTTATGAATGCTTAATCCTCTTTGAACATTCACAATCCAGAGTGCTTACCTTATAAACATACATGTCTCATATAAACATCAGTCAAATGGCATCAGTTCCTTTCAGGAACAAAACCTCACATATGAACTTAGTTATATGGATGTAAGGATTTTTTTATATATAATATTCAATGATATATACAGATAATCCTCAACTTGCATCTGGTTGCTTAGTTACCATTCAAAGTTACAATGGAGCTCCCCCAAAGCTGCTTAAAACCTGATTTCAAAGTTACAACGACCATATACACCTTCGCAGTCATGTGATTGCATTTTGGAAGCTGTTCACCTTTATAGCTATCCTGCAGTCATATGACCATAATTTGTGACACGTTTTGCCAGAGTCCGGCGTTTGCTTCCAGTTTCAGGCAAAAAAAGCCCATTGGGTAAAATGGATTTGCTTAGCATCTCCTGCATTTGCTTAATGCAAATGCTGAAAAATTGGGCCTGGTCATGTGATGTCTCAATGTATGAGGGCAACAACTTACAACTATAATTCTGGGCTCAATTACTATTGTAACTTGAGAACTACCTGTAGATGTTAATTTTTGCAACACACTATAGCTTTCTACACTGTGACATTAGCATGTCATACTATATGTACTTTGTTAAAAATGTTTGTGCAATTGGATAATGTAGTGAATGAAGAACCATAACATATGAGGCAATATACAATTATATTTTTACTGTGAAGGATAGAATAAAAAAAACTATGCTTCCATTTAAAGCATTCCTCTGTATAAAAGTATAAAAAGTCCTATTAGTTTAGATACTAAGTAAGATGATTACTCCAAAATCATGGATTAGGAAGTATATTAAGAACCAACCAAAACTGTAGTAATTCAGTACTTTCGTTTATTCTTTCTATGGTACTGTTACAAAATTAATGAAAGTTTCAATAGTATGAATGGCATTGGCTACGTTTCATGAAATAAATGTAATTAAAAATGCCCACTATTGGCCAGAAATATGGTTTTACATTTACAAATTTATATACACATGTAAGCATTCACACTACCACCCCGCCCCCAATCTTCCAATATTTCTAAGATCAAGTTAATAGTATAGCCACATCCCTCTCTACTTAGAAATAAATCCTATTAATGGGAGTTCTATGGAGATAGAATTACAGCTGTAATGTTTTATTTTTTGACTATCTAAACAAAAATAATTATACATTCTTTAATTAATTCTATTCTGAGGGAAAAAATAAGTACACCAAAGGCTTAAAGCAGATCAGAGTTGGTGTCCAAGTATTGGCTAAATATGAAAAGGCCTTAAGTCACTCAAATTGTCATGCTTTACAATTTCAGATTGTCAAAAAGAAAGCAACACAACTTTTTCAGGTGGTTGTGGTTTAACAAATCAAGAACTGTAAATGACACTTATTCCTAATCTGAACCAGCAAATTTCCCCCCCCCCACAGCTGATGTTTATTCATACTCATAAAAGAAACCACCAAATAATCCATGGGTCTTCTGCCAGAGTGAATATATTATATTTTGCCATAGAAAAGGTGCTTCACTGCTTCAAATTCATCATTTGTATTATTTTTAAAGAAATATGCTTAAGCCATTACAAACAACAACTTCAATAAAGTTAATATTTGTGCATTTGATCTGGGGGCCGATATATCTTTAAAGTCACAAAGCCTGGCAAACACAACTTTCTCTGATAAAAAGAAAATGGAGCAAGTTGCTAGTTCTGCAGTCTTTCTAGAATTCTAGATCAGCTGTTCTTTCCTTTTCCAAAAATGAAACATGTGCAAGAGAATTGCTTACAAGTTTCAGTATTATGCAGAATATTAAAATATCTCTTTTTATAATACTCTAGTGACTCTGAAGTCTGTCTTTTAGAAAACCATACATATAGTGTGTTGGAAAAAGGAAATATTAACTATTAAACTAAAAGAATTACTAATAAAAATCATCAACTATTTGGAGTTCATTTATTCCAAAAGTAAGTAATGTTAAAATTACATCAACATTGAAGAATTATTTTAGATAAAATGCTGCAAAAATCTGCTCAAGCTATCTGAAGGCAAATAAACATTATTTATATTTTATATAATTTATATTTATTATCCACCTTGAAAAAAATCAGTATTATGTTATTAGATACCATAGCTCACTCTTCAGAACTGATTAGTACCTATATTTTACATTTAAAGTATTGGACATGAGGACAGCTTATTTGTAAAAGTACTGTATTTGTTCACATACAAAACACAATTGAATCTTTGAAATGCTTGGAAAAACTTTATCTTCCTTCTAGCCTCTCAAGCCCCTAAATGGGATGAAATTTCTGTGATAACCTGGTTTCCCCCGCAATGGATTTTGGATGATAATATATAACCACAGGGACGTGGTAGCTCAGTGGGTTAGGACGCTGAGCTTGTCGATCAGAAGGTCGGCAGTTTGGCGGGTCGAATCCCGAGTGCCACGTAACAGAGTGAGCGCCTGTTACTCGTCCCAGCTTCTGCCAACCTAGCAGTTTGAAAGCATGTAAAAATGCAAGTAGAAAAATAGGGACCACTACGGTGGGAAGGTAACAGCGTTCCGTGCGCCTTTGGCGTCTAGTCATGCCGGCCACATGACCACGGAGACGTCCTCGGACAAGCGCTGGCTCTTCGGCTTTGAAACGGAGATGAGCACCGGCCCCTAGAGTCGGAAATGACTAGCATGCATGTGCAGGGGAACCTTTACCTTTACCTATAAAGGTAAAGGTAAAGGTTCCCCCGCACACCTTTACCTATATAACCACACAAAAATGTCATATTTTCCTGTATCACAATTATAGTTATAATGCACTGAATATTTATTACTTCTAGCAATACAAACACTGAATATATAATAGAACAATGGTGTCTATGCAAAACAACCTAAAATGCAAATTATAGATACGGCATTTTTAGAAAACAATGATAATCTTAATGATAATACCCCCAAAACCATCCATTTATGTTAAGGTGCGATAGCCCAATACTTGGGTTGGAAATGCAGAAAGGCAGCTCCCACTGTTTTAATATATACAAGCAGCCCTCGATTTATATCAGCATTTGGGACTGGAATTTCTGTCACTAAGCAATGTGGTCATTAAACTAATCCTGTGTTTGTCAGTTTGAGACAACTTTCTGCGAACTTCCCTCAGCCAAGTCAGTGGGTAAGATGGCTTGCATGAAGGCCGGCAAGCAGCATCTAATACTGTAGACATTGGCCAGAAAAACATTTGAGTCTACACTCCAAAACCAAATAAGTTTTCTCATTTCAAGAAATTTGGATCTGATGTAGAACTCCAACCCCTAAAGTTTGTATGTTCCAAATATCTACACTGGATTAACTTAGCATCTTAGCCCAATACAACAGATGGAAGAGGAACTCTTTCAGAAAAAGGAACAGACTGTATGCTATTTTTTTCATTTTTCCTTCTCTATCTTTTCATCTGTTTCACTTTGTGTTATGAAGTACAACCTTAAAGAATGAAGAGTTTTATTTTTAAGAGTGGAGAATATCAAAACCCACAGGGAATGGCATGATAAGTGGCCTTTCTAGCTTCACCAAATGAATGAAAAAGTACTATTATGGAATGCATAACATAATATAATTTGAAACTATTTAGAAATATAAAAAATGACCATGTTGTTACAGATGAAGTGAACAATATGTCCTTGACCAAACACAATAGCACATATACAAAAAATGCTTCTTATATTCAGTGGCATAAACACACTGTATATTGGCACTTTTTCTGTCTAGAAAAATATATCTTTTCACATTGATATGTTGCCTAAATTAAAAATGTGTTTGGATTAGGGGGAAACATTATATTACATTAGATAACATTATATTACATTAGATAATATTATATTATGTAATATTACATTAGATAATATTACATTAGATAATAAACATTTACCAAAAAATCTTATGACCATTACAATCAGACTATATCTTTAAACTGCAGCCCTATATTCATATTTGAGAGGTAAATTTGTATGAATCTACCTACTTCTCACTAACTTAAAATTATTAGAAGGCTGTGCCTTTATTTGCTAATACCAAAGAAAGCAACAGGTGCAAAGAGTAAATTTGGCATAAAATAATTCATATGCTTTAGCTCTTCTGAATTATTTCAAACTACATAAATATTGCACATCCCAATGCTAGTAGATTTATGAGGAAAACACAACTGAACCATTACATTTGCTATCTTAAATATGCTAAATAGATTCTGCCTATTAGTGATGCTCCACATGTACAGTTGCAAGAAAAAGTATGTGAACCCTTTGGGATTACGTGGAGTTTTGCATGAATTGGCCATAAAATGCGCTCTAAATGTCATGTAAGACAGACTGTCTACAAATGGAGAAAGTTTAGCACTGTTGCTACTCTCCCTAGGCGTGGTCGTCCTGTAAAAATGACTGCAAGAGCACAGTGCATAATGCTTAATGAGGTAAAGAAGAATCCTAGAGTGTCAGCTAAAGACCTACAGAAATCTCTGGCACATGCTAACATTTTTGTTGACACATCTACAATAAGGAAAACATTAAACAAGAATGAAGTACATGGGAGGACACCACGGAGGAAGCCATTGCTGTCCCAAAAAAATATTGCAGCACGTTTGAAGTTTTCAAAAGAGCACCTGGATGTTCCACAGCACTACTGGCAAAATATACTGTGGACAGATGAAACCAAAATTGAGTTGTTTGGGAAAAACACACAACACTATGTGTGGAGAAAAAAAGGCACAGCACACCAACATCAAAACCTCATCCCCACTGTAAAACATGGCGGAGGGAGCATCATGGTTTGGGGCTGCTTTGCTGCCTCAGGGCCTGGACAGATTGTTGTCATTGATGGGAAAATGAATTCCAGAGTTTATCAGGACATTTTGCAGGAAAACGTACGACCATCTGTCCGCCAACTGAAGCTCCGCAGAGGATGGGTGATGCAACAGGACAATGACCCAAAGCATACAAGTAATTCAACAAAACAATGGCTTCAACAGAACAGAATACGCCTTCTGGAGTGGCCCAGTCAAAGTCCTGACCTCAACCGGATTGAAATGCTGTGGCATGACCTTAAGAGAGCGATTCACACCAGACATCCCAAGAATATTGCTACACTGAAACAGTTTTGTGAAGAGGAGTGGTCCAAAATTACTCCAGATCGTTGTGCAGGTCTGATCTGCAACTACAGGAAACGTTTGGTTGAGGTTATTGCTGCCAAAGGAGGGTCAACCAGTTATTAAGTCCAAAGGTTCACATACTTTTTCCACCCTGCGCTGAGAATGTTTCCATCTTATGTTCAATTAAAACATGACAACAGCTAATATTTGTGTAGTATTATTTTAAGCAGACTGTTTTTTTCTATTGTTGTGACTTACATGACGTTTAGAGCGCATTTTATGGCCAACTCATGCAAAACTCCACGTAATCCCAAAGGGTTCACATACTTTTTCTTGCAATTGTATCTGCCACTACAATTCAACTACATACATGGCAGTCAGACAGAATATCTGAAATACTGTATCCTTTCTATGCCTTATCATACCCATTAACTAATAGCTGCACAATGCAGTAAATTATGTGGGAGTACATTCCTCATTGTTGCCTTCAGAAACTTACAAAGGATTCCAAATATGTTAAATCCCAACATTATGATTTCAAATATTTGGTCTTCCCCATTCCCTGGTTATTATAAAATACTATCTGATCTACAGTTTGGAACAGTTTGAAAACTTAATACTTTTTGTGTGATTTTGGTAGGCCTTAATAAAGATACTAATCATGTATGTTGAACCTAATAAAAGTATTGCTCAATTCTGAACTAATCCTGCATACTTTTATTGATATACAGCATTAAATAACACAAAAATATTATAAACTTGACATAAATGTTGTGCACAAAGAAAATAACTGTTCAGTTAGGCCACAGTCTCTACTTAAAAAGCCAAGATATGAACACACTACAGAAGCAATAAATGTACTATGTGTATAAACAAAATAACTGATATTTCATATCATTAGAATTGATAGTGATTGACCAAATAACATCACTATCTATTAAGGTGAAATTCAATGCTTCTTTTAACTACATAATTCTATTTAAATTAATTTCTTGTCATAAAGATGACAAGAAACCATGTGATGTCAGATCTGAAGTGAGTATATAAACTCCAAAATCAGGATATTCAAATATTGTGCAGTTAACCATTTAATATTTTAATACCAGTTTGACCTTAATCCTGATTTCAAAATGGTGGTGAATAAGGGAGGCAATACAATACAATAAGGCTTGTCAAAAATCATGTTTTAATTATAAATGAAGATATTTAGAAAATATTTGTAAAATATTCTGTCCTTCCTAAATGTGTAAATAGATTTCACCGCTATAACAATCATAAAATCTCTCTATGACAAACTGGAGTATGCTACATTTGATATGATTAAGGCAATAGGCTAGAAACTGGGAGACTATGAGTTTTAGTTCCACCTTAGACACAAAACCAGCTGGGGAACCTTGGGCCAGTCTCTTTCTCTCAGGCCCAGGAAGGAAGCAATGGCAAACTACTTCTGAAAAACTTAGTCAAGAAAAACTGCAGGGACTTTTCCAGGAAGTCTCAAAGAACTGGACACAAGTCAATGGAAGGAAAAAAAAAACTTCTTTGTTTCAGAATTTAAATATTTACTATAATACATTAAACATAAATAAAAATGGTTTGTGATAAAATCTGTGTAACTTCATTCTCAAGGTTTCAATCAATTCACTTTTTTTTTCAAAATCCAATACTCTACTTCACTACTGCAGCTGAAAACCTAGACACACCTCATTGCTTTCCCACTAAATGGCCTTTTAGGAGGATAATTGATACTTGGGACAAATATATCTAATAAGAAAATGTAAACATTTCAAATGGAATTTTTCCAAATGTTATTTTCCAAATTCTGAAAAATGAAAAAGTTAAACACATCCCAATTCAATAAAATAAAAGCTGTATGGATGGATCAGTTATCATATCCCTGTACTAAATTTGTTTAATACTGTTTATTAAAATGCTGCATCAAAAGCTAGATAGCATAGGAGTTGAAATGGTGGTTTTAATCTGTGAGATTTCCATTCAACCAAGGAGCTCATTGTGGAATTATAATCCAGTCACTCTAAGACAGGGGTGTCCAACTCACAATGTCACGTGATGTGTTGCAACACAGCATGACTTTTTTTCCATTGCCGGCAATGGGATGGGCACAGTTTCGCCATGACACATTCGGCCTGCGGGGCTGGCAGTTTGACACCCCTGCTCTAGGCCAAAACTCCATATAGGATTTTTGTTATTGTCTTACATTATTAGGAAAATTGTGGAAATATAAAGTAAGTAAAGATATAATGAAATGAACATCACAACCAAGAATACTGTACCTGTATTTCCCAAAATATCACAAAAACATTTAGTGTATACACATACATACACACATATTGTACTATGTATGGAATAACAGGATAACATGTAACATGAGTAGAAAAAAAGAAGCAACATATCTCCAAAGATACAGCATATTCTCAGAATCATGAATGTTACCCTGATTACACTGATGTGGAGAACATCAGTAGAAGTTTATAGGCTCTGATTTCAAGTCATACATCTTAGCTGCTATCAATAAATCATACAAGGAAGTACATCTCTCAAATTTGTTACATACCATCCAAATAAAAGTTCTTGTTCCCAGATTATTCTACCATTGCTTATTGTCACGATATATTCAGTGTAGAACATCAAGTTATAAGCCATGATTTACAAGCCATATTTTCAAATAAAATAATCCCCCAAACCTCATTGATTTTACTCTCTTGTAAAGTTACTTGTGCATAATCTACAATTCATGGTTGATCCCATCAAATCGAAAAAACATTTTCAACTCCATATGAGCAATGAACTATGGCTTTATGAGCAAGCCTATAAATTCTCATTGGCTCTGACTAATTGTACTTATAGTTATGTGAACAATTTGTGGAGATTTTAAGATAACCTTTTAAAAAAGGGTTGGAGAATATGTAACCTCTAAAGTTGGTACTCATTAATACCCATTAGCCCCAACCAACAAGAGCAGCGGTAGATTACAGAAGCCAGGGTTCAGCTATATCTCCTAAAACCACAGATTTGCAACATCTGCAAAAGATTACATTTCCAACACAAGACATATAAAAATAACACTTACTCTGTTTTCCTTCTCAGCTTGTCCTCAAAAATATCATTTAAATTAATTGCCACTTGTCCCAGAAACTTATCAAGCCCAACAAGAGACCTGTGCATGACTATCAGGTAGACAATGTATTTTTCAGAGTTGCCTTCCATCAGCAATCCAGGCAATTCAAATGAAGCTTCTTCCTTCCATATTGGATCAAGGGTTTTCTCCGCCACTGAAGTGGAGTATTTCTCTTTTCCCAATTGTATGATAGTGTATGTATCATTAGTGCCACCTTTGCCCTTTGGCTTGAGACCTTTGGCTTGAAGGACTGTGACCTGCACATGAGTTGGGAACCACTTTTGAGCTTGCTCTGCCAACATAGTAACGAAGGGGAGTTTTTGAGTAACAATAGACACAAAAATAAAAGTACTGGGTCAGAAGGTATATTTCACAATGGGAAAGCCTGATACGAGCCTTTCAGATAACTAAGCAACTCTCATTTTTGAGATTCTTATTCATTCAGCAGCATTAATGAAGTGGGCCAGGTTCCCTAACCTACCTGACCGTCCCTTCAGATTCCTTTCTGCGATATTAATTTTCAGCATTCCTCTGTAACCTTAAGAGAGAGTTCTGCTTCTCCATACCTCCTCTACTCAGGACACTATTTGATTTTACCCTCTCTCCACCCGATTTTCACTCACACCCGGAAACTACGGCCTTTAAATAAAAAGAAAAATACTTCCAACTCCCCCCCTCCCCCTTCCACTACAATTTCGCACTTGCCCTGGCTAACAGCCGTCAAGATTCCTCTGCATCCTCTCCGGCAAATCCTGCTCGCAAAGCAACCTACACCTCTTACAACGCGAGCAGAGAGTGCGGGTGTCGGGCAAGAGTTTGGGTCTGCCGAAGACACGGAACAAGCTCCTGCTGAGGTAAACTGGACCCACTCCACCGGGGCTCTGCCAGGCCGCCCGTCCCCGGTACAGCTTTCTGGGGGGGGGGGGTGTCCCTCGATATCCCCGGGGTTGGGAAAAAAAAAGGGCCGGCGAGAGAAAGCCGCCTCGGAAAACGGGAGGACGGTCGTGCGGAGGCTCAGCAGCGCGGTCGCCCAGCCGCCTCTTTTCCTTCGGCCGAAACGCTCCAGCCGCCGAGCCGAGGCCCCACTTCCGCCTTCCCCATGTTGCCTATCTGGGCGCCGCTGAGTGGGAGCGAATGAGCGGCGCCGCCTCTTTCCTTAGGCGGTCAGAGGGCGAAGGGTAGGGTTCAGGCGGGCCAGCCGCTTCCCCTGCCCTGCCTCGCCGGCTTCCAGCGGGCCCCGTGGTCGACGGGGTGGTGGTGGTGGTGGGGGGGGGGAGATCCGGAAGGATGGTGTGTTCGTTCACACAGCTCGCGCAGCCCGGCGGCCACGCGAGCCACTCCTCAGGCCACCGGTTGGACTGAGCCCCTATGCAGAGACTGGACTCTCTGCATAAGGACCGCTTGCAAGCTAGACTGTCCTGGGTGGAGATTTCATTTCTGGCCTGGTTGCAACGCAGTAATCGTTCAAGGGGCTTTGGGGATGGATTCGGTTTCAAAGATATTCCTGATTGGTTTGTAAAAACTTTTTTTTTTTTTGGCAGGATCCCATCTGGGTCGGTCACCGAGGTTTTGTCTTCCGAGGTTTCAAACTCGTCCTGGAGCCCACTCTTTTTTTTTTTTTTAATCTCAGTCATGCTGAAGTATCAAAGACGCTACACAATGTAGGGCACAATATGGGCGAAGTTTGAATTGCACAAGGGCAGGCAAATTACAGCGAGAATAGAAAATAAACTGATCAGGAATAGCGTAGCAAATTAAAGAGGGAAAAAATGAGTTAATGATATTTACTGACTAATGGAATGGTGGACATAATAAGGAAACTCGGAAACACCTTCAAAATGCTGAATTTTGTTGAGTTGATGTAGTTTAATAGTTAAGGTATTCAATGAGAACCAAATTCAGGTTTCCATATCTCTTTAGAAATCACTAGGTAACTTGGGGCCAGTTTTAGCCCAATCTGTCCAACAAAATGGATATGGAGATTAAATGAAGAGAGATCCAAATATGTCAATTTGTGCCCCAGAGGAAATGTAGGATGATGATGATGAGTCAAAAAAGTAGAGTGAAGTGAGTCCCTAAGACAAATTTTAAAAAAGAAAGTCATGATTGACATAACAATAGTGACATTTGTTGGGTTCACCGTGAATATAGGGACCATGATAAAGGCCTTATAAGAAAACCACAAATTTAAAAATAAAGCCATGTTTATTTAACTACTCTAGGAAAATATATTTCAAAATGTGAAACCAATAAAAGCGTATGCATTCTGCAAATACGTTCTAGATGATGGAATACAGACCTATAAGGTAATCTGTAGATTAGGGATTTTGGCTTGAATAAAATACTGTGATGTGACAACAGTTAGGGCAAAATTGGACTTTTATTTTGCTTGTATACTAGCTGTCAGAATTGACTGATACTGTTGTTGCAGTTAGCTGGGAATATTGTATGTGGCATGAGTGTGGTTAAGAGTAGTAGTTTGGTATACATCAGGTGTGTCAAACTCAATTTCATTGAGGGCCGCATCAGCATTGCGGTTGCCCTCGGGGCCGGGTGGGTATGGCCAGGGTGGGCGTGGCCTACTGGGTGGGTGTGGCTAGAGTGCGTATGGCCTACTGGGTGGGCGTGGCCCGCTCTACATCGTTCGCATCAAGGGTGCCTATGGGGGCCCGGGCAGGAGTGGGACAGATCTGAGGGTCTCTGGCAGAAGGAGGGTCTCTGGGCCAGGGCCAAAGCAGTGGGGGCCGTTCCGTCACTGTTTCCAGGATGGCTTTGCGGGCCACATGAAACCACTTCACGGGCCAGATCCGGCCCCCGGGCCTTATGTTTGACATGTCTGGTATACATCTTTTATTGAGTCTGATACGTGAAAAGTTTAATTAACCAAAGCTCTGATGACTAGCAGAGATTAATATTTGTGGCCCTATTGTGCTGATATGGTATTGAATATTTCCAGATTCCAAGCAGTTTATTCAGTAGAAATAAAAATGTCCACAGAAAATAATAGAGTATCCTGCAGCAAATATATAATACAGATCAATGTCTGATGCAACAGATGAGTGCCTTTTTGATCAACTTTCACAAGGCCATCAATGGAGGGGAGGTTGTTCTTAAGTGTAGGTGGTATGTCTGAAATACTACTTTTACTGTCCTCAGGTTCTCTTCTAGCTCATGGGTATTGCCAGTTTGTTGCTCCTGGGAGAATTGCATTGGAATGTTGATTTTTGTAAGTCATGGGCACCAAGCCATATAAGCTTTGTAAGTTATAACTATCTCCTTGAATTTTCTGTGGAAACAATTGGCAACCATTATAGGGACTGCTGTATAAGTGTAATATGTCTACGACAATGAATAAAAAACACTACAGTTTTGAACCAAGTGTAGTTTCTGAGTTGTCTTCAAGGCAGCCTCATGTAGAGAATAGAGCAAAATGGTGATAATATCAAGAACTACCCAAATCCTCTTCTCCAAGTGGGGATGTATTCTTCCTAGTCAAAAATTCCATCTGTGTACCCCAACAGCAGTTCTGTCTTTGCTTGGGCTAAATTGTAGTCTCATTCATCCCATTAAGACCTTTGTTGCCTCCAGACACTGAGATGAGATGGAACACCAGCTGGGCCCAGAGTAACAATAAATACATACATTTATCATAGAGCATCCTGAATCAATGAATGACATCTTCTAGCATCCAACCCGAACACAAACTGAAAACGTGTAGATAATCTACCTATTCTAGGGCACTTTGTAGACCAGTTCCCACTACATATTCAACAACCTATTTCCTCAAAAGTTGGAGCCTGGATAAACACTATCAATAGGGCAATGAGTAGGACTCATAGGTCTTTGGCAAAATCCCCAAATGCCTTCCAAAAACCCTCCAGATTGATTGAATACCTGCGAAGACCCACCTGATGGGCCCCAACTCTGCAGGTGGCAGTTAGTCTTAATTGGCAAAAGTAATGCCATTGATATCCAAACCACAGCATAATTTCTCTGATATGAAAATGAGATCCAGCATACGTTTACTGGCATGTATCAATCCATTGCAATTGTATGATCACTTTGCAGGCCATGAACTCTGACATTTCCTGAACAATAGATGTTGAAGTCACTGAACACCAAAAGGTAAGGAGACAAACTTCAGTCTAGATGTTAATCTATATCAAGAAATATGAAGGTAGCAGGGCAACAAAATGTCTGGTATACCAGTAAGATCACATTTTGTCTCTATGGCCCAACATAGGCACTTGCATACGCTTTTTCAGGAATAGGGTCATAGAATATAAAAATGCCCTGTAAGGTCAAATTAATTATTCTTACAGCATTGAGTTCAAAGTTGCTGTAAGACCAAAAGTTCAGAAATGCAAAAAATAAATATTGTGTACAAAAGCAGGAGAAAGGGAAAGGGTTAATAGGTCTGGATGAAAGTGTTCTGATCTTGTGGAGTGCAGTGGATGAAATAAAAAGGATATCTGTGGAGACTCAACTGTGAATGAATGAATTATAATGGCTTGGTGACTTGCTTCGAAAAACATGTTTTAAACATAAATCGATTCACTTGGGAGATGGAAAAGGAATGAATCAAAAAGCTTGACTAATTTTAAGATGCAAGACTTGAGACCATAAGTGAACAATGAGAAGTTCTGAATGTGGGACAGAACATCTTTGATAGTATCTAGAGTAGATCTTTTTTAAAAAAAATAATATTAAAAATACCAGTGAAAGAAAGAGTAAAATGATAACTAAATACAGGAAAATAAAGTATTGTAACGGAAGTGAACTTAATTTCCCAACAGAACAAATGCAAAATAAATAAGTAAAAGTAGACCCAAGGGAAGGATATGCAAGCTACCTGAAATAGAGTGCAAAGTGGTGTATTGCAGAGTGCCACGGATGTGCGTGGAATTAACACTAATAACTATTGTATGAAAAATGATATTGGATGGAGTAATGAAGTAAAAAAAGACTGGATGAGAAAATGCACGTTAAAAATGATATTAAGATATTAAACAATATGCATAGAAGGCATTAAATAATGTATATATAAAAGATATTAACAAAACCGGGAGGGAGAATACTTAGCATTTTTATGAAATAAAAAAAATTGTTCTTGAATTTGGTAAGGAAGGCTGTATATGTTTTCAACAGAATGAATGTAAGAATAAAAGTGAAGTCATTTGGAATGAATGGAACATAGCAGGAGTGTCCAGCCTTGGCAACCTTAAGACCTCTGAACTTCAACTCCCAAAATACTGCAGCCAGCCTGAGATGACTTAAGATTGGTTCACTTATGGTCTGAAGAAGAGATGAAAACAATGCTATGCAGCCAAGGGGAAAGAATAGCATCATAACATGTTCACTGCATGTTTGAATGGGTAGAGATATAATTTGCATACCTGCTTAACTATGAACTGTGTTAGAGCTTTTTAGTTTGATTACCTTTCCTTCCATTAACAAGACTAGCGTTTCTGCAATCTTTAAATCTCTTTATTAGAAATAAAAATCATTGTTTGCTGCAAAGCAAAGCTTGAGTTTATGGTCTGAGGATTGTTGGTTCATTCTTCTGGAATTAAAAAGGCAAAATGTATGTGTGATAACCACAAATGAATCTAATAATTATCCAGTGCACAAATAGATGATGTAATGGGATTTAAGTCAACAGACCACAAAACCACAATGTTAGCCTGAAGAACTTTTTAAAAAGTGCTCACATCATCAGCCCTTGATTAGCATGCAAACACATACTGTGAAATATTTCTGTCTATAAACAAATATTGTGAAATATTTGAAAGGTAAGGCAAAATGAAAACCAATGAAAGTTTATATTGTTTAAATGGTACAAGAATATATTAGCATATTTCCAGTATGTGTATGTGAGTGTATGTTTTTGTATGGGATTTACATTCAGGAAAAGAATGTAAAATTGCAAAATTGAATGAGTGTACACTTCATGACTCAGTTACTGTGGCGATGAGTGCACTGTTGGAAGACGTAAAAGCAGTGGTGGGATTCAAATATGTGAACAACTGGTTCTCTGTGTGGATGCCGCTTCCGGAAGTCCATTCTGGGCCTGGGCAACAAAAAATTAGCTATCGCTTCTGCCGAACTGGTGTGAAGTGGCTGAATCCCACCACTGTGTAAAAGACATGTTTAAGGACAAATCTTCATGGGAATAATCCAGCTGTATGGTTGCTAAAAGTCAACAGTGTCTTAATGGCACCTAATCACACTTTATGAAAATATTTTGGTTGTTTAAATATGATTCCCCAGTATATAGAAATATATATCTACTGGATGCAATCACATTTCCCCTTAACTGAGCAATATTAGATTTTTGATAATGAAATATATCGAAAGAGTATTTCATGAGAATCTTTGGAACGATACTATTCAGCTAATGACCATTAACAAATTCATGGGTACATGTTGAATCAAATGATAGTTTGGTTGTTTATGCCTTAATGTTTAAACTCAGTCATTAAGGTTAGTAAACTTTATTGAATAAATTATAGTTTAAAAAAACAGGAGATAAATTGTGTAAAAAAAAGCTGTAGTTGTACTGATCTGGAAACCCATAAAAGTTAAATACCATACTTAAGTTACAAATCAATGGCTAAAAAGGTGAAATGAAATGAAAACAAAACTTTAAACTCTCTGGACTACTTGAGAAATGTAATATTCTTTATTTGTCTTTATTTAAAATATTAGTAAAAAAATTAATAAGACAGCTATTTATTTGATTGACTTCACTTAACTCTTATTTTTATGTATTATTTTAAGCATTTTATAAGGAATATAAACTCTTAAGTTAATAAAACACTCTCAAACTATTCTTTTTTATAAACAGCAATCAATACTTTCTGATAAATTACTGCCCATTTTTCCTTTGAGAAAATTTTTTGTGTACCAGAAACAAGTACTAAACAAATTTTTCCCATAAGGAATAATTAAATTCAATACATTCCCAAACCAAAGAGCCATGATAAAAAAAAGCACAAAAATATACAAAATAAACCACAGAAGCTAAGACCTCAAAGAGATACTCATAGGGCAAGACCTACTACGTGAATAATGTGTGATCCTTTGTTTTGGCTGGAAAGGGTAGCGAATCACGAGGCAAGCAACTCTGACAAGTTCTAGCTTGCAGGTTGAGTATCAAACAAACAACGAGTATTGGAACAAAATTATAATGTCAAAATAGGTTGAGAACCAAATTCGACCAGTTTCAAAGCAATCATGTACTAAGGTATGACTATACCTCAAGTGGGCTAACTTACAGAATGTGTCCAATCCAATGGGTCCAATGTATTGTGACTCATGGTCACAAAGGAATTAAATTTGGTAAAGTTGTGGCTACTTATTGGCTATTGCTGTACTGTTGTTGCAATCATGTGATAGAAGAAGAAGAAGAAGAAGAAGAAGAAGAAGAAGAAGAAGAAGAAGAAGAAGAAGAAGAAGAAGAAGAAGAAGAAGAAGAAGAAGAAGTTGGAAGGGACCTTGGAGGTCATCTAGTCCAACTCCCTGCTCAGGCAGGAAACCCTATACCATTTCAGGCAAATGGCTGTCCAGTCTCTTCTTAAAAACTTCCAGTGTTGGAGCATTCACCACTTCTGGAGGCAGGTTGTTCCACTGGTTAATTGTTCTAACTGTCAGGAAGTTTCTCCTTAGTTCTAGGTTGCTTCTCTCCTTGACTAGTTTCCATCTGTTGCTTCTTGTCCTGCTTTCAGGTGCTTTGGAGAATAGCTTGACTCCCTCTTCTTTGTGGCAGCCCCTGAGATATTGGAACACTGCTATCATGTCACCCCTCACCCTTCTCTTTGTTAAACTACACATACCCAATTCCAGCAACCATTCCCTATATGTTTTAGCCTCCAGTCCCCCAATCATCTTTGTTGCTCTTCTCTGTACCCTTTCTAGAGTCTCGACATCTTTTTTACATCGTGGTGACCAAAACTGGATGCAGTATTCCAGGTGTGGCCTTACCAAGGCATTGTGAAGTGGTATTAATACTTCACGTGATCTTGATTCTATCCCTCTGTTAATGCAGCCTAGCACTGTGTTGGCTTTTTTGGCAGCTGCAACACACATTTTCAATACTCCATGACAGTTTCCCAGCAAGTCTTGCAACCTCTCTCACCTCCCCCACTTACTTGGCTGCTAGAAAGGGAAAGAGAAAGGAGGGAGGGGAGAGGGAGAGAGGGAGGTAAGGGTGGAAGGGACAGAGGGAGGAAAGATTTCTGATGCTCCCTGCCAGCTTTGCACAAGGAAACTCAATGGGGAAATCAGCAGAATTTTAAAGGCATTTTTTAAATATGGCATATTTGCAATTAATGTTTGTTCAAATATTAAATAAGATATAGAAAGGTAATTTATTTTGATATATTAGCATGTTTACCCAAGTGCACCTACCGTTTAAAACTTTTCTGTTTACAAAATGACCTCTCTTTTTTTCAGTAAACCTCTGTAGATTGAGGTTTTCAGCTTACTAAAGATCCTGGATGAAAATCAAAACCAGCCGTGCTATTATATCAGTTTAACCTGCTCAAAATAACATAAGTCAAACAGTATAAATTTTAAAAACCAGAAATTATTTGGGACGATTTGGTTTGTATTAGAATTAAACCTTTAATTGCTGGCCATTGTTTAAAAATGATCACTTAATTTTTTATAGTTGTCTTTTTTTACATTACAATTACCTATTATAAATAAAAAGATAAAATGTAATGCATAATTTAAGGAAAAAATAGAAAGTGCATAAAAATATTTAAAAAATAGAAAAGAAAGAAAAAATAAGAATATAGTAAAGAAAATAAAAGAAATATATAAAGAAGTATCTTCCCCCTTCATCACATATAAAAACAATTTTAGTAATTTATCAGCTCTCTTAAAATACAACAAATGATCTCTTCTTCCCATATCTCATTTCTATTTATAAATACATCCTAAATACATCCTTAAACCCTCATTGTTCAGCCTTGGTTAGTAAAAATTCATTAAAAGTGCCATAGATACCACATATTTCTGTTAGCCTTGATCGGATAATCTCTTTAAATAATGTCCTAGAACTTGATTTCTTTTATTTTTTCTCACAAAATCCTTCAAAATTTTATCAGATCTGCTTTGTAAATCCAATGTAGGAAAGTTACCAACGTCATTCTTCTGGTTTATTATTTGTATTCCTTTTAATTAGTAAGACATCAGCTGGTTTCATTTCTATATCCAGTATACCATCTTTTACCATTTCATTCTTATAGCCAATCCTTTTTAATTCACTTTCAAATCAGACTCAATCATTCTGCTCAAGCCTGTCTGTCTTCCATAACATTTTTTATAAACAGCCTATCTATAATGGTAGATATTCTTTAAATTAACTTCTATTCACAAATATTTCTCAGTATATCCAATGTTGAAGTATTTTGCTCCATTCTGTATCAGCAAGTCCAATTTAAGTGTTCTTTGATGATGATGATGATGATGATGATGATGATAATAATAATAATAATAATAATAATAATAATAATAATAATAATAATAATAATAATAATAATAATAATAATATAAAGTTGGAAGGGACCTTGGAGGTCATCTAGTCCAACCCCCTGCTCAGCCAGGAAACCCTATACCATTTCAGACAAATGGCTGTCCAGTCTGTTCTTAAAAACTTCCAGGGTTGGAGCATTCACCACTTCTGGAGGCAGGTTGTTCCACTGGTTAATTGTTCTAACAGTTCTAATTGTACTTAGTTCCTTCTAGTTCCATCTAGTATTCAGCCTTCAAAGTCCTATCCTATCATTTATTTTTAGAATTCAAATTTTCCCACAGGAAGGATTCTTATAATTAATTTCAAAATCTTATTAAAATTTAAGTGGACTCTTAGTCCATTTGTCTTTCCAATTCAGCATTCTGATCATCCTTTTTTTTTTTAAAAAAAAAGATTGTTTTAAAAAAAGTTCTTAACTTCATATTTAAAACTTCTTTTGCTAAGTGTTGAAGGAATGTGGTAAAACGTGATTGAAATGATCCTAATAGTTAAAAAGCAATTAAGAAGTAATTCCAAAAGTGATTAAGAAATGTATCTTGGTGAACTTTATGTTCATATAGGCTACATTATGGTAGCTTTGGTTAAAATCCCTCAGCTTCCAGTTGCTTGATTCACAATTTGATCTCAAAAACTCCTGTTCCTGCAGTCTACTTATGAGGAGCTGCTGTCTGGAGTACATGTGGCAATCTCATAAGCTCTCCTTTTTTTTGGAGAGATCTACCAACGAGAAATTGACATCTGGCAACTGATCACAATATCAACCCCACTCCTTCAAAGACACCTAGTTTGCCATGAGTCCTCACCAGAGTCCCCCTGACCTTCTTTTTTGAGATCTAATAAAATCATGTATTTTTAGTTCAGTGTATGGTTAGGGGAGAGTACATATTTTTAAATTATTATAATTTTATACTCTAAAAAATATCACTTAGCTTTTTGAGGTTTCAGTCAAGAGCAGTACTATTTCAAGTGAAAAAATACAGTACAGCTCGTCCTTGACTTATGACCACAACTGAGCCCAAAATTTCTGTTGCTAAGTGAGACATTTGTTAAGTTATTTTTGCCCCATTTTGCCATCTTTCCTGCCTCAGTTTTTAAGCAAATCACTGTAGTTAAGTTAGTAATACAGTTGTTAAGTGAATCTGGCTTTCCCATTGACTTTGCTTGTCAGAAGTTCGCACAAAATGATTACATGACCCTAGGACACATTTTAAATATGAGTCAGTTGACAAGCATCTGAATTTTGATCACATGATCACAGGGATGCTGCAATGGTCACAACTGTGAAAAATGGTAATAAGTCATCTTTTTCAGTGCTGTTGTAACTTTGAACAGTCACTAAACGAACCATTGTAAATCGAGGACTACCTGCATTAAAAGAAATATATTCCTTTGTTATTGGCACCCATCAATTTTAAACCTTGAAAATACTCTTGAATTCCCATCATAACCAATTCTATTTCTTGGACTAAAATGAGGTAAAAGTTAAAGAAGAAAATGAAGAACCATATTATTTTTCTTTATGAATTATTTAAATAAATGTTAAATATTTAAAGAAACAATAGATTAATTCACTCACACACAAACACACATCTTAAATATTTAAAGAAACAATAGGTTAGTTCACTCACACACAAACACACATGATGTTGTATGTGTGATCTTGAGATTGTGGATTGAGTCTAAGATGCTGATGAAGGAATGGCAGATGTTACATTCCAAACATAATACCACAGGGTTCACAGTTTGAACCATCCAGCTCTCTGAATTATGAAGTAAATTGATCTACACACTTTGGACTAATAATACATGAGAACTTTCTTCACTGGGCAAAACAAAACAAAAATCCCAGTCGGAACCCAACTCCAAGTGAATCCAAGCAACTTTATCAATCAGACAACATGAATATCTTTCACCACTTCCTGTGGATTGCCCTCCCCCACCAACAGGATACAGGTTATTCTAAATAGGACTGCTGGGTAACTGTTGGGCAGCTACTGGGCAGATGCAAAAATATGGAAAAATAATTATATTATGCCATCCTTAATACCATGACGTGGGGCTGAATATGGGCTCTAACTTATGTCATATTGGATTCACTCTTGTTATCCTCCAGGTGTTGCTTTTGGCAGTTCATCTCCTGGAACTCCTTGGGATCAATCCACAGAAGAGGCCACAAAGGAACAATCTAGTCCAGGTTTCAGTCACCCATACATTCTAGCCTGCAATCAAGGTCCCTGCCAATCTGCCTGACAGATCATCAGGGAAAACCCTAAGGTCTTTCTGGGATTCTGCAGGGTCCATTAATCACCTGGGGTGGGCTAGCTAACCTAACAAACCCTGCCTCTCTGTGGAGGTGTAAAGTCCCAGTGAGCCAGAGGGCAACCTCAGAGTGATTTGTCCATGGCAACCAACTAACGGTAATATCCTCCAACGCCAGATCACCCTGCAATTGCCCTAAGACAAAAAACAGATCTAATATATGACCCCTGGTATTTGTTGGGCCATTTATTTGGAACATGTTTAGGGTTACCATGGAGGTCTTGAACTGGTTAGCCATCCCAGATTCAACATAAGGTGTCAGGTGCAAGATGCAAGGGCTGAAAAAAATGTTAGAATCTTTAAGAAAAGCATGTACCAAGACACTGAATCCAAGGCCATTTATCTAATAAATGTAATGAATAGAGGTATAGTCCTCGACTTACATGTAATATAATGGTCATCTAATGGATAAATCATTGTTTAAAGAAAAAAAGTTCACACAGGCATTTCTCTGTAGAGACCACTAGGAGCTGTTCATCTTGTTCCTCATATAACCAAACAAGATGAACAGCTCCTAGTGGTTTCTACAGAGAAATGCCTGTGCGAACTTTTTTTCTTTAAACAATGATTTATCCATTAGAAATTGAATTAGCCTCTGCGGTTACTTCAAGATTTCAATTCATCCTGTGACTTAGCCCAACAAGTGATAGAATTCCTCAGGAGAACAACACAAGATAACATTCTTCAGCTTTCTCAATAAGCAATTTCTTTGGATTATGTTGATAA
Source organism: Vipera berus (assembly GCF_964194415.1). Classification (NCBI taxonomy): domain Eukaryota; kingdom Metazoa; phylum Chordata; class Lepidosauria; order Squamata; family Viperidae; genus Vipera; species Vipera berus. The sequence goes on from NC_138207.1 coordinate 58,061,742, forward strand.
GAAGCTAATGAGTTTCCCAGATTTACCTTCTAAAATTGTTCATAAACATAAAGAGTTTAATCAAGTTCAGTTGATAGCAAAACAGAATGACCTTTCTCTCTATGTTACAATCATTTGTCTGTCCCTACAGGTGGGAAGAAAAAAAAAGATGCAAAGTTGCTACCAAAATGTTTCAAAATGAGACCTGAGTACACTTAAGAGCCGGAAAAGAAACAGCAGTACTCTCAGTGAAATATGACATCATTTTATATAAAATAAATGTGTAAATTGATAATTTCTTTAGCACTGAGGGAGGAAATGCAATATGCTGTTTTCTTATGTCTGCCCTGGAAATCTGTATAAATTGTCTGTGGGGATATGTGTGTTTGTAGATAATAAATTGATCAAATTTAGAAACTAAACATAATTGCAGAAAACTTGTCATTTATATCTTTGGTACAGGTAGCCCTTTACTCAGCGACCCTAATTGAGCCCAACATTTCTGTTGTTAAGTGAAACATTTGTTAAGTGGGTTTTGCCCCATTTTGCGACCTTTCTTGCCACGGTTGTTAAGTGACTCACTGAAATTGTTAAGTTAGTAACACAGCGCTTAAATGAATCTGGCTTCCCCATTGACTTTGCTTGTCAGAAGGTCGCAGAAGGGGATCATGTGACCCCAGGACACTGCAACCATTGAAAATATGAACCAGCTGCCAAACATCTGAATTTTGATCACATAACCACAGAGAATCCGCAACGGTCATAAGTGTGAAAAACAGTCATAAGTCACATTTTTCAAACTTCTTGTAACTTCGAATGGTCATTGCATGACCATTACATTACATGTAAGTCGAGGACTATACCTCTATTCATTACATTTATTAGAGGGATTTGAATGGAGGTTATATTTCATGGCAATAAAATAACTTTATCTAGTAGCCTGAGACAACATTATGTTCTTGCTGCTCCCATTCCATCTCTAAAGAATGATCTACAGCAATGGTAGAAACCTCAATATATGTTGTTATAATCCCTCTCCCCAAAAATCAATAAGGGCAGTTCTTCTCATCCTTATGCCATTTCCTAAACTGTAAGTAGCATGTGGTTTGATAAACAGGAACCCTAACAATTCAGGAAAGATGCAATTTAATTACAGATTGGATTCCCACCAACTCCAGCCTGGCAATTCAATTTTGAATTATTTGAACATGTTCATTTTCATTATGTATCTGTTCCACACTGGAGCAGGTCGGAGTACCAATTAGGTGAAAGTGGAAGTGGACTATAGGCTCTGATCAAGGAAACATCAGTGCCAAGGATACCAAGACTGATGCTACTCAAATTTATTTATTTATTTATTTACAGTATTTATTTATTTATTTATTATTGATTGATTGATTGATTGATTGATTGATTGAATTAATGAATGAATGGGACTTATATGCCGCCCTATCTCCCAAAGGACTCAGGGCAGCTAACAACAATAAAATACAAGTAAAATACAAATATTAAAATTAAAATTAAACTATATCTATAGCCCCAACTACAACCAATAAAACCTTAAAACCATATTAAAAAAACCCTTATCATCAGTCCAGGTTGGCCTGTTGGAAAGAAATGTCTTAAGGTCATGACGAAAGGACCGGAGGTCTGGGGTCATCCGGAACTCCAGGGAAAGCTGATTCCACAGGGCAGGTGCCCCCACAGAGAAGGCCCTCCCCTTGGGGGTCACCAGCCAACATTGTCTGGCCGACGGCACCCTGAGGAGGCCCTCTCTGTGTGAGCGCACAGGGTGATGGGAAGTCGTTCCTGGGAACAGACGGTCCTGCAGGTATCCCGGGCCTAAGCCATGTAGGGCTTTAAAGGTAAGAACCAGCACCTTAAATCTCACCCGGAGGGCAACCAGTAACCAATGCAGCTCATGCAGGAGGGGTGTAATATGGGAGTATCAGGATGCTCCCATCCTAACCCGCGTGGCCGCATTCTGCACCAGCTGAAGTCTCCGGGTAGTCTTCAAGGGCAGCCCCATGTAGAGAGCATTGCAGTAATCAACACGGGAGGTAACGAGGGCATGAGTGACCGTACGTAATGGATTGGTAGTTTGTGCATTTACCCATAAAATAACAATATGGCTTACTCATTACAATACTTTTTAACTTAACTATAGTGGTTGATATTAACTATGAAGGTACGATACTGTTGTGACTCAGGGCCAGCCTGTGGGTCCGACAGCCGGGTCCGATGTATCGGAGGACTCAGATGTGGGGGAGGAGGGAAACGAACCGGCTGATGATGATTTGGAGGCTTTGCAGAGTCCTCAGCCGGGGACCTCTTCTCAGCTGTGTGAGCCCGAGAGTGCGGAGGATGATGACCCACAGCTGGCCCTGTTCAAGGACGCCCGACGTAGGAGGCAGACGAGCAGGGACAAACAAAGAAAGACTATGGGACTCCTCGGGAGGAGGCACAGGGAGACCACGCCCTGAGCTCTCTATAAAAGAAGTGTTTGGGGAGGGGCTGGTTGCTGAAAGCAACTTTTCCGCTTGAGAAGACAAGCTCTTGTGTTTTTGTTAACTGCGTAATTAAATCTTGGCAGAAGCCTTTTAGCCTTGGACGCTTTCCAGACTCTTCTCTTAATTAGGGGTTGTGAGACGAGGGCTGGTTCAGAACAGTTTGCTTTCAGCCACCCACCCCTTAATACTACGATGGAGCAGCTTCTTGCCGAGAATGCCCAGCTCAACCAGCAACTCACCTTGCTGGCCACTCAGGTGGCACAACTGCAGGCTCAGGTACATGCTGCCCCCCCACCCAGGAGGAAATGTCAGTTAGCTATGCCGGATAAATTTGCTGGTAAACCAGAACTGTTTCCTGCCTTCCTGGGACAATGCCAGCTTTATATCAGCGTGAGAGCAGCTGATTTCCCCACTGACCGTGATAAGGTGGGATTCGTGTTGAGCCTTCTGTCGGGAGATGCAGCTCGTTGGGGCACGCCTCTGTTGGCACAGCCTAGCCCTTTGTTGGATAACTTTGGGGGGTTTTGTGACCATATGCGCCTCATGTACGAGGACCCGATTAAGGCGCAGACCGCCACCCGACGTCTGAAAGCTTTGAGGCAGGGTCAGCGCCCCCTACAGGCCTATATCAGCGATTTCCGGCTGCTTAGCCAGGATTCCGCCTGGAATGAGGCTGCGCTCGTGGATGCCTTTCAGGATGGCTTGTCAGAGGAGATGTTGGATGAGCTGGCCCGCGTGGACATTCCCTCAGATCTGAATGGGCTGATCCATCTTTGTCTGCGGATCGATGCCCGGCTGCAGCAGCGTAAGAGTCGCCGTGCCACCCCACAGACCCCTGCCGCCCCTGTTGTGCGTGAGCCCCCAGTCCAGAGGGAGGAGCCAATGGAGCTGGGTGCCGCCAGGTCCCGTCTATCGGTGACGGAAATGGACAGACGACGATCGGAGGGGTTGTGTTTTTACTGTGGGGACCCTGGACATTTGGCTGCTTCTTGCCCAAAGAAGCGTCAGCGGGCGTCAGTGACCAAGCCAGCTCCGAGAAAGTCCCCTGCTTTGCTATCGGGAAACGGTCCGAGCCCGATCTAGACGGTGTGAAAGATCGGGCGACCCACAACGATCACGCCGAGCGACGCCGTTCCGACGGTGCCTGTGAACCTCCACGGCATTTGATTTTGGAGGCACGACTGATCCTTCCTGGCAAGCCAGAGGGGATTCCGGTCCATGCCTTAATTGACTCTGGGGCTACCACTAACTTTATGGATTCGGCCTTTGTGGCCAAATGGGCTGTTCCCCAGTGTCCGGTGGATCCGCCCATGCTTGTGGAGACCATCGATGGTCGAGTGCTCCTGTCCGGGCCTATCACGGCCGCCACGCAACCCGTGTGTATGGCCATCAGTACCCATGTGGAGGCCATTCAGTTTTACGTCACTTCGGATCTGCACTTCCCCGTGGTCTTGGGACTGGCGTGGCTCCGGGCGCATGATCCACAGATCTATTGGTCTCAGAACTTGGTCACCTTCCCAAGTTTGCAGTGCGTGGACCACACCCGCCATATCTGTGCCGGCCAGGTGGAGGGTTCCTCAGGGGTTTCCTTGCCTCCCGTACTGTCCGACTTTGCTGACGTGTTCAGCGAGTCAGAGGCGGACCAATTACCCCCGCACAGGCCCTACGACTGCTCCATTGACCTAGTCCCTGATGCGCCTCTCCCAGTGGGGCGTTTGTACTCCATGTCGGAGCCCGAGTTGGCCGCATTGCGGGACTTCCTGACAAAGAACTTGGCTCGTGGATTCATCCGGCCCTCGTCCTCGCCAGTGTCTGCGCCCGTGCTCTTCGTCAAAAAGAAGTCGGGCGAGTTACGGCTTTGCTGTGACTACCGGAAACTCAACGCTATCACGGTGCGTAACCGCTACCCGCTGCCCCTCATCCCCGAGCTCTTGGACCGACTCCGGGAGGCTAAGATCTTCACGAAACTGGACCTGCGTGGAGCTTACAACCTCGTCAGGGTTCGGCCGGGTGATGAGTGGAAGACAGCGTTTGGTACTCGCTATGGACATTTCGAGTACACGGTGATGCCGTTTGGCCTGACCAACGCCCCCGCTGTGTTTCAGCATTTTATGAATGACATCTTTCGGGATCTGTTGGACCAGTTTGTTGTGATTTACCTGGACGACATCCTGATTTACTCCCCGTCGCGTGAAGCGCATCATCAGCATCTCCGTCAGGTCCTGCAGCGCCTCCGGAAACATCGGCTGTTTGCCAAGTTGGAGAAGTGCCAGTTCTACCAGGTGACCATTGATTTCTTGGGCCACCGCATTTCTCCCGAGGGCATCGCCATGGATCCAAGTAAAGTTGAGTCGTTGCAGAGTTGGCAACCCCCGCGTCGCGTGAAGGATGTTCAGCGACTTCTTGGATTTGCCAACTACTATCGGACATTCATCCCTGGCTTTGCTGCCTTGACAGCCCCCCTCACCCGGCTCCTGCAGAAGAAGACTCGGTTCCAGTGGAACGCCCCCGAACAACAGGCGTTCCAAGCTTTGAAGGACGCCTTCATGAAGGAGCCCATCTTGAAGCATCCTGACCCGCAACGGCCGTTTGTCGTGGAGGCGGACGCCTCCGACATTGCCATTGGGGCCGTGTTACTCCAGGCAGCGACGCCCAACGGTACCCTTTTCCCTTGCGCGTATCACTCTCGGAAATTGAATCCCTCGGAGCGCAACTATACCATCTGGGAGAAGGAGCTGCTGGCCATCAAGGCGGCGTTCGAGGCTTGGAGGCATCATCTGGAGGGGGCGCGGCATCAAATCGAGGTCCGGACGGACCACAAGAATCTGGAAAGCCTGCAGACCGCTCGGAATTTGAACCAACGCCAGATCCGGTGGTCCCTCTTCTTTGCGAGGTTTGACTTCCGGGTGCGGTACATACCAAGCGGGCACAACCAGAGAGCGGATGCTCTGTCCAGGAAGCCCGAGTACACCCGATTGGAAGACAAGCTTCCGCCCAGGACAGTGACCCCCGTCGAGTCTTTTGCTGCGGTACGGGAGCCGGTGGATATACGGGCTCGGATCCGGGAGGCGCAGCAGCAGGAGGCGTGGGTGGCTCAGCGGAAGGAAGAGGTGGGGCCAGATTCGCCTTGGTCGGTCACGGATGGACTCCTGTATTATCGTGACCGGCTCTATGTTCCAGGAGGGCCACTCAGGGGACTCGTCCTCAGTCAATGTCATGATAACCCGGCTGCGGGGCATTTTGGCCTGTTCAAGACTCTGAACCTGGTCTCCCGTACTTTCTGGTGGCCCCGAGTCCGACACGATGTCCAGTCTTATGTCACCTCCTGCGTCCCATGCAGGCAGGCCAAGTCAGCGACAGGGGCCCCGCCTGGTTTACTGCAGCCTTTGCCAACGCCCAAGAGACCCTGGGGGGCTGTGTCCATGGACTTTCTGACGGATCTACCCCCATCCTCCGGCTTCACGACAGCGTTTGTGGTGGTGGACATGTTGACCAAGATGGCGCACTTCATCCCCTGTCGCGGCTTACCGTCAGCTCGCGCCACTAGTCGCATGTTCATCCAACAGGTGTTTCGGCTGCACGGCCTCCCCGATAGGGTCGTCTCCGATAGGGGGGCCCAGTTTACAGCCCGCTTCTGGCAGGAGTTGATGCGGGCGTTGGACATTAAGGTCTGCCTCTCGTCCGCGCATCATCCTCAGACCGACGGGGGTACCGAGAAGGTCATCGGCATCTTAGAGCAGTATCTGCGCTGCTATGTTAACCTGCAGCAGGACAACTGGGTGGACTATTTGGCCATAGCCGAGTTTGCCTTTAATAACTCGCAACACACCTCCACGCAGATGACACCGTTCTTGGCCAACGTGGGTTATCACCCCAGGTTCTTCCCTCTTTCTCCCGTGGACTCACCGGAGCCGGCAGCGAACGAATTCATGGCGGAGTTACAGGCGATCCATCGGTTGGTGCGACGGCAGCTGGAGAAGGCCAAGGCCGACTACAAGAGGTTCGCCGATCGGTCGAGAAGGGATACGCCTCCACTATCGGTGGGGGATCGGGTCTGGCTGTCCACCAGGAACCTACCATCCACTCGGCCGGCGAGGAAGCTGGACCACCGTTACCTTGGACCGTTCCCAGTCGAGGCCGTCATCAACCCGGTCGCCTATCGTTTAACTCTGCCACGTTCCCTGCGCGTGCACCCCGTCTTCCATCGGTCCTTGTTGGTCCCCGAACAACCGGCCTGTCCACTTCGCCAAGCGGAACCTCCCCCATCAGGAACTCGTGATGGAGGCAGCACCCCCGAGTATGAGGTCGCCAGCATCAGGGATTCCCGCTGGCTGAAAGGTCGCTTCCAGTACCTGATCGAGTGGAAAGGGTACGGGCCGGAGGACTTCACATGGGAAGACGCGACCGCCGTTCATGCCCCTGCGTTGGTGACTGCTTTTCACGAACAGTTCCCATCCCGACCGCATCCGGATCGGCAGACCCGAGGGAAGGGCCCTGCGGTGCGGGATAGTGTTGTGACTCAGGGCCAGCCTGTGGGTCCGACAGCCGGGTCCGATGTATCGGAGGACTCAGATGTGGGGGAGGAGGGAAACGAACCGGCTGATGATGATTTGGAGGCTTTGCAGAGTCCTCAGCCGGGGACCTCTTCTCAGCTGTGTGAGCCCGAGAGTGCGGAGGATGATGACCCACAGCTGGCCCTGTTCAAGGACGCCCGACGTAGGAGGCAGACGAGCAGGGACAAACAAAGAAAGACTATGGGACTCCTCGGGAGGAGGCACAGGGAGACCACGCCCTGAGCTCTCTATAAAAGAAGTGTTTGGGGAGGGGCTGGTTGCTGAAAGCAACTTTTCCGCTTGAGAAGACAAGCTCTTGTGTTTTTGTTAACTGCGTAATTAAATCTTGGCAGAAGCCTTTTAGCCTTGGACGCTTTCCAGACTCTTCTCTTAATTAGGGGTTGCGAGACGAGGGCTGGTTCAGAACAGATACATATGGCAGCTCTGGCAGTTAATGGGATAATATTTGTGGCATGTGTAAGGAGGAAACACATGTGAGATATTTAATTTCTTATTGTATGGCAGGTTTCTTCACCCGCAAAGCAAATATATCTATACAGTTCTGCTCATATTTGACATATTTTTATTTGAGTTTCTCCATGTCCATATAATAAAGATCAAAATCTTTATTACCAGAATAACATCCTGGTTATTCTGCACAGATCAAAGTGAAGAGACAATCAGAGACTCAAACTTTCTTGCCAAAATACTTATTTGAACAGTATCCAATACAGCCATTCATGAAATCTGTGTCAGTTTCGGGATTAGCAAATATGTTAAGATTTTTTTTACAAATTATTTTACATTTTGGGCCACTTTATTCAATTCTAGCATGCTTCTGCATCAGTAGCTTAATATTATAGAGATCTGGCTTAAAATACATTGAAATTGTGATAATTAATAGGCCTACATTGGGCTATGGGTGTAAAAAAATATAGAAAGAAGATAAACATGGCAAGTGAATATCCAAATGCAAATAGAAAATAGTCTTTTATCAATGTGTAATATCCCTGTTGTTGCTGGCTTAGCATTTAAAAGGCTATATGATTAAAACATAGGATCTCCTCGATATGACTGTTCTTTGGCACAGATTCTTTCAAAATGGCTTCAGCAAGTTTACTAAGAAGTACATAAATCAGCAAACTGAGTAAGTAAATCAGTGAGTGGGTAAATATGCATAGAATGACAGCCTAATTTTCTTTTAAAAAGAAGGAAAATCTAAGCTCAAAGCAAGATGCGTTGAGCTCTGGAGTAGAAAAGTATACATTCAATCATATTTGACTAAGCACAAAAACCAAAGGCTGCCATAATCTATCAGAAAGATATGCTGATTGTGGAACCTGGAAATTATAGCTCCCACGAACAATGTTCACCCACATGCAATATTTTTCTTATCTTTTAATTGAAAACCATTTCCTCTGCAGGTTAAGACCAAAGGACATAACTAGGAGTGGCAAAGAACTGAAAAGTGTACAATCTCAGTGGATCGGGTTATTTTAAAACATACAAGGCAGTGAAAAAGGTTGTCACTGTAAAAGTTTAGAATTTCAAATCCTCTGCAAAGGAGAGAAGACTGGGATGTTTGAGTATATGAAGTCCAACTTCTAAGTGTTCATAATACAAAACATTACCTAGATGAAACGTAAATCCATTTAATAGCTCTCTCCTACTTAGGGAGCATGGTGAAAGTCAGTGCCTTCTCTTCCCTGAAATATGAGCCTCCTGGTTATGTTTGAAATGAATATGAGAAATGTTGATTTATGACTTCTATACTGTTTAAGGAATATTTGGGCAAAAACTACCTAAAACAAGCAAATGCAATAAAATAATAGCCGAAACTGATGGCTTTGCAATTCTACTTTGGCACTAAAGAGATTTTTATTCAGAGACAGTACTGATGCTTTGTTGACTGTATACCAGTAATCCATGGAGAACAAGCAAAAGTCAGTACAAGTCGTGTACATGTACATGATTAAATCTACTATCTGTGGTGAGCTGATGGAGAATCATTATCAGTCAGTCCCATTTGCAATTTGCAGAGCAGAAACAATGTTTGGAGCTATACCAGCAGGAGAAGGCACGGCCTATGACCTGTGGAGCAGATCAGTCCAGTAGATCAAATAGATTAACACTGTGAGTTATTAGCCTTAAAAGCCAGGCCTGCAGAAAAATAGGATCTTAAAATAAATGTCTCTTCTGATTAGGCAGAGGGCTCTAATCACATGTGGTTTCTTTTAGCTGCTAACTGCTGCACGGCTATTTGCAGAGTGCTTTTAAAAAAACTCACTTTTTTTAGTGATGTGTTAATGTGCAAGAACAGTGATAATGGATTACATATATGTAACTTTAAAGTAATGTTTGCTATTTCCTTTCCTCCAACCTCTGTAATTGTCTGGCTTGTATCTCCCAAGGGACTTGTCACCCATACCTGGTCAAAGGAAGAGCAACACGTCATTCCAAGTAATTGTTTTTTTCAGCTCTTTTTTCGTTGGATCCAACTTTTTAAAAATGTGTATTTAAAAATATGCTCCAGTGTTATCCATCAACATATTTTGGTGATGGGGGGCGCAGGTGGGGACTAGCCATCCTTTCCTTACTACTGGGATCCCCTGATACAGAAACAGGTTATACATTAGAATAAAATTAATGGAAAGCTGGAAAACAATCTTTTGGCATCATCTGATTATACAAAAATACACTATGTATAGCCCAAACAACCATTCACTGAAATTTGTAAAAGTATCTAAAACAAACCCACCTCTTTGTCAACAAAATGTTTAAAATCTAAATTAAGGCTAGCTAATTAAGGGACGTGGTGGCTCAGTGGGTTAGGACGCTGAGCTTGTCGATCAGAAGGTCGGCAGTTTGGCGGGTCGAATCCCGAGTGCCGCGTAACAGAGTGAGCGCCTGATACTCGTCCCAGCTTCTGCCAACCTAGCAGTTCAAAAGCATGTAAAAAATGCAAGTAGAAAAATAGGGACCACTACGGTGGGAAGGTAACAGCGTTCCGTGCGCCTATGGTGTCTAGTCATGCCGGCCACATGACCATGGAGACGTCCTCGGACAAGCACTGGCTCTTTGGCTTTGAAACAGAGATGAGCACCGGCCCCTAGAGTTGGAAACGACTGGCACGCATGTGCGGGGGAACCTTTACCTTTTACCTTTAATTATGTGAACTAAAATACTCACTCAAATAAAAGTATCTCCCAAGTGTACAAATTTGTGACAGAGCTTTTTTGGGGGGAAAGAACATGCCACAGTTATAATATATAAACATAGATCTTTCCTTCCTTCTTTCCTTCCTCTGAACTTATAGGCCTCTCAGTCAAAAACTCTGAGCACTTTATACAGTATGTGGTAAGAACTATTTTTCCAGCACATTACTGCTTATATTATAACATACTTAAATCATGTTAAAAACTGTCAATGCAAATAAAATGTAACAACGACATCATAATAAATATATCTTTAGTAACATTAATTAATCAAGCATTAATCAACTCTAATTAAACCAAAATCTGCCCATCAATGGGGAAAACAAATTTAATTGCCAGAGAAAACTAGATCTAGTCCCCAAATCTACTAGAAAAGCTATGAAAACCGAAAAGATCCTGAACAAATAGAGATGCTTTCAGTATTCTGAGAATTATGTATTTGTTGCATATCAAAATAGATTCACTTTCTAGTACAACAGCAAAAAGACAGTATTAGAAATATTGTAAATGAGGAAAATATTTAAATTTAATATTTAAAGTAATCATTGAAAGACAATTATAAAGCAAACAGTGAAACAGAGTCCACTCTTACCTTCTTAGAACAGGGATACACAACATGATGCAAAAAAAAATAATCAAACAATCAATCAAAAAACACTACAAACTTGGCATACACCATCTGACTTTATTTTTAAATTTCCTGAATTAAACATAACTACACTGAACCTGTTAGCTGCAAAGCAAGTATCAGCCTGTAGCATCATCTCTGTTTAACTTTCATTAGTACATCTGGGCCCTATATTTCTCCGATAGGCATTCATAGAACATAAAATGTCAACATGCTTCATTCCATTGCTCTGTTTGGAGGTGAGCTACTTGCAAAAAAATTTAAAAGACAAAAGAAAGGTAGTGGTGGTGGGAAGCAGTTTCGGCAGTTGGTTTCCTGGAAAATTAGTTGTATTGTTCATGCTGTTCTTCTAATTGTACAACTTCTATCTAAAGCAAATGCCCATATCTAATTCTCAGCCTCATCTGTAGATGTGCAGATGGCTTCAAGATTTCCACAATCAGAACGAATATGCAATAATGCATCAAACAATTATAATTAACTATCTGACAATGAAGATCCAAAGTTCAGAGCAGAGCTGGCTTTTTGCAGTAGCATAGCCATTATGATTTCATATCAGTGAATAAATTGGGCTACGGAAGGATAAAGTCACATTGGTGTATTGCACACTGTTTCTGCAGATTCATTATTATGTAATATTATTCTGAAGTTAGTTTACAGTGTTGCTAAAAAGTCACTGGGTGTGAAGACTTCTTCAGAAAACATTAACTATTAGAGATGATGGTGATAATTTAATAATTTGTTTATTCTCTTAACTTTTAAAACAACAGACAGAATAAGGGGTAAAAAACATGATAGAAAATTGCAACATAATGATTCTAGAAAATATGTGTGGTGAGATTTTTTTGAAGAAAAAATTTTCAGATGTAGCAGGAGTTAAAAGGAGAAATCTTAGAAAATCACAAATATTCGTAATTTCTAAAATAAAGAATTAATTCACTAAAAACCCCAAATCATTTCAGGAAACAGAATTTGGCATATCACTTTTTAAAACTGTATTATTTTATCTCTAGAAATGTTTTCTACTGTATGTCTTAATGAGAGTCTGATGTGATAAATAATCACAATGCAGATTAATATTTTACATTACACTCAGCATGACTAACATATATGCATCATTACTGTAATAAAAAGATGTTCTAAAAGTTTGCTGCTAGAGGTCTTTTTCATGAACTTACACATAAGTTATCTAAACAGTTGAAAAAAGATTTATAGTTATGAAGAGGCCTTTATGTCAAAGAAAGGTTTATTATATGCTCTATAATAAATTAACGATAAATGGATGCAGGTGACTGTGGAATTTATAGCCTTTAATGTTTTAGCACTCCACTAAATGGGAAAAATTCTATTGTTAAGATTTGAAAAGCTAATACTAGAATACCATCTACAAATTGTCAAATTAAATCCTTGTTAGGCAGTTGAACTTCAAATCTGACTAACAGCAGGGGAAAATGAACAAAACGCATTGAAAGGACCAGGCTACTAAAGATGAAATAAAAGTGCAAATCATCATTCCTGTCCTATCAGTATGGCAACCTGTCAAATACGAACAGGGATTTCAGTTTTGCTGCTAAAGAGGAACAAAAGCTAAAACTTTTGTTCTCCAACAAATGAAATAGAATTCCAGATGATGAAGGGATGAAACTTGTCCCGAACTCAATCTTTTAAAATATAAATGTGCGTGGGCATATTTGAAGACAGGAAAATGAAACAGTCAAAGGTGTTATTTAAATTAGATTTAAATATATTCCTGAACAGATAAGGTCAGAGAATACCAAGGACTCCACAGTTGAACCCAGAGCTACATATATTCTTTACTATTGGATATCTCTCTTCCCTATTATAAAGAATGAAGGTCCTCGTGCCCAATATGTAATCCATACATTATATTTTTAATTATGGAGTGTTTTTTTTTAAAAAAGGCTTTCATTAATGCTATTTGAACACTTGTGATATGATATTTTACTTGCCTAAATATTTCAGTCTATACCGTCAGCTAGTTATGATTTAGATTTTTTTATACGTTCTTCTGAACCTGTTTCATTTATGTGCTGATTCAACCACTCTCCGCCCCATTTTTATGTTTACAACTATTTTTATGTTTACAACTATTGTTACTTCCATCAAGATCTTTTACTGAAACAGATGAGAAAAACTTAAAAAAAAGAAAAACCTACCTAAACTCTAATTTCCAAGGTGTCTCAAGGAAGGGGGGAAAAAAATCTAATCCCAACCTCAGGGCCAGTTTGTTCATAAAGTGACTGCTCCCTCTAGTGACGGTCCCTAATGCAAAGCGACAGACTTTTCTATCTGTATCAAAACATTCCCCTGAAGTCCATTTTGCACATCTCCATTGCAACTTTTTACTCATTTATAGTCTCTTAAATAATGTCTGAGAACTGATTAGAGCCTTTGATATGAGAATATCTAAGAATGCTCCAACGCTGGAAGTTTTTAAGAAGAGACTGGCCAGCCACTTGTCTGAAATGGTATAGGGTTTCCTGCCTGAGCAGGGGGTTGGACTAGATGACCTCCAAGGTCCCTTCCAACTTATTATTATTATTATTATTATTATTATTATTATTATTATTATTATTCGTGCCGGCATCCCGGGAAATTCCGATTATTCCATCATTGGCCATGGGGGGTGAGCTATTACCCCCCGTAGATAGGGCCCGCAACTTGGGGGTCCTTCTAGACTCACAGCTCTCTTTGGAAGAGCATATTGGAGCTGTGACTAGGGGGGCCTTTGCCCAGGTTCACCTGGTGCGCCAGTTGCGGCCCTATCTAGACCGGGATGCCTTGCGCACAGTCACTCATGCGCTCGTGACCTCTCGTCTAGACTACTGTAATGCTCTCTACATGGGGCTGCCCTTGAGGTCCACCCGGAGACTCCAACTTGTGCAGAATGCAGCCGCACGAGTTGTCTTGGGAGCTTCCCGATACTCCCATGTTACACCTTTGCTCCACGAGCTGCATTGGCTACCGGTTGCTCTCCGGGTGAGGTTCAAGGTGTTAGTTATGACTTACAAAGCCCTTCATGGCATGGGTCCGGATTACCTACGGCAACACCTGCGGCCGGCGTCAACTTCCCTCCGTCCAGTGCGCTCCCACAGAGAGGGCCTCCTCAGGGTGCCGCCGATCAAAGAATGCCGATTGGTGACCCCCAGGGGGAGAGCGTTCTCTGTGGGCGCGCCAGACCTTTGGAACCGCTTCCCGGTTGAGCTCCGGATGGCCCCCGACCTTCGCTCCTTCCGGCGCGATCTCAAAACATTCTTTTTTGAACAAGCTGGCCTGGTCTGACGGGATGGGGTTGGGTTTTTAAAACTAGTTTTAATTTTAATATGGATTGATTTTATGGGCATGATGTTTAATGGCTTTTTAATTTTTGTATTCGATTTTTACTGTGTATTGCCCTGTTCACCGCCCTGAGTCCTTCGGGAGAAGGGCGGTATAGAAATCAAATTATTAAATTAAATTAAATTAAATTAAATTAAATTATTATTATTATTATTATTATTATTATTATTATTATTATTATTATTATTATTATTATTATTATTATTATTATTAATTTATGATACTCACATGATCAAAAGCAGAAGGAATATAGTTATACTGTTATAGGATCTGGGTAGATGTGGATCTGGGTAACCACACATAGTTACCACATTCTTATTTGCCATTCTTACCAAATAAACTATACTAATAAGCTAGAAATTTTGCTAATGAGATGCTAATACGCCAACTGTCTCAAGAAATCCTTTGACAGAACTTAGCTTTTACAGTTGTTCTTTAACTAACAATGAGGCAAAGCTTATGGATAGATAACTTCAATTCCTGAATCTAATTAACATAGCTAATGACAAGGTACTGTGGTAGTTGCCTAACTACTCTGTAGTGCAGCACCTGGTCTGCTTAGGCTTGTTTCCAACATCCTCTTCCTCATCAAACTGATTAGCTGAATGTTATGGAAAACCTGCATTATTTCACCAAGATTTTGAAAGGGGAGAGCACATAACCTTTTAATAACTCATGGGTTACAGCCTGCATGCAGCCCTCAAGCATTCCTGAAATAGATGACTGCATGAAGACTACACTGGCAAAAAGTCGAAGTTTTTTAAGATTGTTCACTCAAATTAGTTTGGTGTGATTTCCCAGCATACCATTCAAATTATGATATCTATGTTCCTCCTTTTTCTGATTTATCCAACATACATGGATAAATACATAGATGGAGCCTATTAAATGGCTAGTTTGACTATGTGTTGTTGCCAGGGTTGGGAGGTGGATTTTTTTATTATTTTATTATTTTTCTTATTATTATTTTTACTTCTTTTATGTGGTGTTTTTATACTTGTGTAAGCCACCTTAAGTCACCATGTGCAAGTAGGTGGCAATATAAATTTTCTAAAAAATAAATAAATACATGCCTGGAAAAACATAACTAAACATGCACGCCCATAGGGCATAGTGAAAAAGGGTAAGATGGTAGCCATCACAGTGTGACACAAGCTATTCCCTTTTTCCCCGTACATCATGTCACATAAAATTGAGTGGAACTTTAACTTCACAATTATGGCCACCATCTTGACTTTGTTTTACCATGTCTTGCAGATATCCAGGTTACTGAAACTACTGTTTCCTGATTACCAGTGAAATGTAAAATAACATGTTCAATCTCTATTTTCTTCCTCTCCCCACACCATCCAGACACTCTTGTTTAACTCGTTTTTATTCAGTTTATGGTTTAACCTGCTTTACTATGCTTGAATGCTCTTTTAAATGCTTACATACCTTGGTTCTTTTTAAATTTTGTTTTTTTGTTTTTTAAAAAAAATCAAAGAGAGTACAGTATATCATTTTTTTCTACAAATATATAAGAAAATAATAGGTTTATACATATAGGTATTCACAGGGTAGGAAATGCATTGCCTTTCTAGTTGATTGGTCTAGTCTGAAGCCAGGTTATACCAGATTTTGGTTTCCTGCCAAAGATGGGTGGGGTTTGAGATATGTTGGGTGGAGCCATTTTGCCTTTTCAACAGTCCTCTCACACTCTATTCTACTAATGGCAGCAGCAGATTGCTCATCCCAGAAATCTGAAAAACCTTTGCAAAAGGTTTGTATAATCTGCTCAAGAATACGGGTTGTCTCTCCCATTAAATAAGATGATGGATTGACTTCAGACTCAAGAAACAAAATTACAGAGTTGAAATAACACTCAGAAGTCACACAGTCCAACAAACTATTCAAAGCATGATGCATTAAATCTTTCAGAGATATGGCTCCCTAATCTCTGTTTGAAGATCCCTAACGAGATAGAATATGC
Organism: Vipera berus; assembly: GCF_964194415.1. Lineage (NCBI taxonomy): Eukaryota > Metazoa > Chordata > Lepidosauria > Squamata > Viperidae > Vipera > Vipera berus. The sequence goes on from NC_138207.1 coordinate 58,077,959, forward strand.
CATTTAATGAGGCAACCTATTTCACTGATACAGTTTTAGCATCAGGGACTTATTCCTAATATTTAATTGGACTATTTTTTCTTCTTCTGTTCAATTGTATTTTTTTATAATTCCATTTATATCCCGCCCTTCTCCGAAGACTCAGGGCGGCTTTACAAACTTAGCAGTAGCCTTCATTCTATGTATATGCCTGCTTATTAGGGCTTTCACACACACCCCAAGCGGCATTATTACAAAGTCAGCTTAATTGCCCCCAACAATCTGGGTCCTCATTTTACCTACCTCGGAAGGATGGAAGGCTGAGTCAACCTTGAGCTTGGTGGGATGCGAACCTGCACTAATTGTAGGCAGCTGATGTTACTTAAGGAGGCATTAGCCCACTGCTCCACCAAGGCATGCAGTTTTTGGAGAAGTCACTTCTGGAGAAGTCCCTTGGAAAAGTTTTGGCAAAAGTAATTTGTCATTAGGACTGAGAGATAGTGACTGCCCCAAGGTCAGCTAGCTGGCTTCCTGCTTAGGCAGGACTGGAACTCATGGTGTCCTGGATTTTTAGTCCAATATGTTAATCACTACACTAACCTGGTACTCAGCCACTATTTCCCTGCAGTTTTATCCCACTGATTTTCTTCCTACTCTTCAGAGCAACAAAAAGATTAATCCAATCTATATTTTATATACAGTATTATCCTTTTATTATTTTGTATGCCACCCAGAATCACTTCAACAGTGAGATGGGCAGCATATAAATTTAATAAATAAAAAAACATGGCAAACCTTTAACTTTATCTTCAGCTGAAACTTTTTAAAATCTTTCTTCACCTCACCATCTCCGTAGCTGTCCTCTAAATTCACTCCAGTTTAGCAATGTCTTTTTAGACAGTGATGAATAATATTCCAAGTAGGGCATGTTCAAGTCCAGGGTAAAGAGATCTGATTCTGTCACTGTTATTAATACAACCAAAAATATAATTTGCCTTTTTTAGCAATTGCATCATGCTGTTGTTAGATAATAACAGCTCCTGCGTTAGCAAGAATGAAGATAGGATACCACTGGGATTCTTTTTAGTTTTTCAGTTCAATTCATTTTAGCTGCATTGTCCCACCAAGGTCAACTGTGCATGTTAAGTCCATACGCATACTTTTGTATTCATATTTGCATAACTTTTATTCAATGTCTTTATTTGTTAAGTATTTTTACCCTTTATTTTTCTTCCTCTGAGTCTAAATTAGCTAATTGTAATAAGCTAATATCTAGGATAGTAAGAAACAATAAAACATTTAACTATGCTGGCTTTTACTTCAAACATGATAACATCCCCCAATGTAGAAATATGAATGGATGGCTTAATTATATTGCCAACATGAAATGGAACTAACAGATGTCTGTGTTATTTATGATGCTAGGGTTAACTAAACTGCATATAAAATGTTCCAGCATTTATGAACACAATCTTTCTCAAGAAGAGACACACAGCAAACAGGCTGACAGTAGATAATCAATTTAAGCAATACTGTACAATCTTTTTTATTTCTTAAAGAGATAACAAGAGAAACTGTCACAATATTTATAAAAGCTAACTGGAAAGGAAACAACACACAAGGCTCTTTTTGCCTCCGGTAGAGTTGCACTGAAGATGGATTTGCCTGACTGTGTTTCTCCTAAATAAATTAGGGGTCATTTGGAAAATGTAAATAAATCTTCCAAATTCTTTACCTAAAAAAAAACCTCTAACAAACCTTCAAGAGGAAAAGAAAAAAAAATTGATTTATTGCATTTCCCCAGCTTTGTGAGTTTCCAGGTGTTCACCTTTTGCTCTGTCTACAGGCAATGATTTTCTGAAGTGGTTTTTGATGGTGTTTGACATCATTTATGACACTCTTGAACAATCTTGTAATGTGCTAAACTACACAAAATTAAATGAGTTAGTAGCTAACAAAAAGCACCAAAATGACCTTATCACAGGAATGTGTCTAGCTGAATCAGTCTACATCAGCTCCCTTGAGGGCAAAGTCTTTTTACTTTACATTTCAGGAAACTATATTAATGACAATAATGGTCATTCTCACAAGATTGTTCAATAGTCTTCATAATGGGTCATTTATCTTCACCTCTTCAATAGATCTACACATCCAAACACTGTGTTGGCATATGATAGAAAAGACTGGGATACATGGATTTCTATATATTACTGGAAAACAGCTTCTGTGACAAGATAAGGTAAGACAAGATAACTTTTATTGTCATTTTTTTTACTGTGGGCACAACGGCACACATCAAAAATGAAATTTAGTTGCCCGCTCTCTAAGTGGAACACATACATGACACACAACTAACCATACTATATACACATATGTATAGACCCACACCCCTACATATACATAACAATAAAATATTAAATACTGTCCATCTTGAATATATAATGGAAGGAGGAAGCTTGAGAGTTCACAAGGTTAATGCTGTATGGAATGAAACTATGGCTTAATCTGGATGTTCTGCTACGAATACCATGAAGCCTCCTCCCAGAAGGTAACAAGGAAAACAGGTTGTGAAGAGGATGTGTAGTGTCCCAGATAATCTTACGGACCCTGCTCAAGCAGTGCTTCTGTGCTATGTCCTGGATGGAGGGGAGGGAACTGCCAATGATCTTTTCGGCCATCCTCACCACTGTCTGCACTGCCTTCCTGTCTGAAGCAGTGATGCTTCCAAACCAGACTGTGATGCTGTATGACAGGATGCTCTCGATCGTCCACCTGTAGAAAGTGGTAAGGACACGGGAAGGAAGATGTGCTTTTCTCATGCGACGCAGAAAATACAGGCACTGCTGTGCCCGCTTCACCAGTTTCTCGCTGTTGAGCCACCAAGCCAGCCTATTCATTAGCTGCACACCTAGGAATTTGATGTTGGTAACCATCTCCACAGGTGAATCATTTATGCACAGAGAGGTGTGGCTGTGCCTGCCTTTTCTGAAATAGACAATGATCTCTTTGGTTTTTCCAGTATTTAAAACTAGGCTGTTTTCCTTACACCAGTTCACCAAACCCTCAACCTCCTTGCGGTAACCTTCCACCTTGTCATCATGAATAAGGCCCACTACTGTTGTAGAGATGTGGCTGGAAGAGAACCCAATTTCACTAATATCTGGAATACTCCAGATTCCCATCATTTTACTAAGACCATCTGTTAGGAACAATATATATTAGTGTTTTTCAACACTGACAACTTTAAAATGAGTAGACTTTTAAATTTCCCAGCCAGCCATTCCTTAGAGACAAAAAGATCTCTCCAAAATTATCAATATTAATTAATGTATTAAATGTATATGCCACCCATCTCTGGACAATTATGAAGCTTTATGGATTATTTGGTTTCTTCTCTTGTTTAGTGGTGCAGTTCAAAAGTTTTTCAAGTTATCTCAGATGAAATATTTCATTCACTCTTGGCAGGTAAAATTAAAAAAAAAGGGATTTGTTCCAGAATTCTCAGAAAATATGCATCTTTTCCTTACATTTAAATTCAGTGGTGTTCTGAGGGAACAACAAAGTATTTGCCCACATGTATTGAATGTACTTATTGTACACCAAAAAGCACACAATTATCATTAATGTGACTAGTTCTCAAAAGGGCATACATCTTGGTTCTAGCTGATGTGTCATTCACACACACTGAAACAGCCTTCGCTTTGCTTACTGTCAGCAAAGCTAAAATAGATTCTCAGTCTCAGCCTGAGATAAATACTGAAAGTGGTGTTTGTTTTGATCAGTTTAGACTGGATATCAGAAATAGATAAATGCAAATAAAAATATTTTGATGTCATCTTTCTAACAGAAACTAAGGTTGGCCTATTGCTTTTCTGATATCTTCAGCATCAGAGAAGAATCCTCAAGTTCTGAAGAAGACAGATCTGCAGCCCTGAAGGCACTTCTAATTTCATCGTTTTAAAATCTTGCCCCTCTTATTCTGCAGCAAGAGATTGGTTAAACTGTTTGAAATGGTTGGACTGCTTTAAGGAAGATGCTGTACTAATTATTCCTAAACCATGTTTCTGAAAAAGACTCATATTGGAGGAATCATGGGATAACAGAGTCTGTTGTTCCTTTGGGTTTGTTTTTTTTAAATAGTAGTCTATTACCACTCTGCAAAGGGAGGCAGTAACCTCTGTTTAGCACAGATAGGCATTGTTTCTTATCTCCACCCTTAGAAACTAGATAGTGAATAATGCATGCTTAAAATTGCTTGGATGGAAACAGCCCTCCCTACACGCTGACTGTATTAGCTCCAGGTAATAATGCTTTTGATTCAAGCAAAACAGAGGGATTCCTGCTAGACCAAGAAGAGTCCAGGTTTTGCTTAATTTTGGCTGAGCTGCCAATTGTGGCCCTTTTTAAAATAATTGGCGAAGTGGTGGACTCAGGGTATTTATGTACCTACCATTTTATCAAAGAAATCTAGCCTTTCACTTCTTCAGTATGAGATGGATACAATCACACATTCATTATTTGTAACGTAATCCAGAGGTGAGCCTTTGAAATATGCTGTCCCCTAAAGCTCCTTTAAGTTGCTAATTTCTTGAAAAGCAATAAGGTTTTTTTCTTCTCATGTCTTCCCTCGGGCAGGTCTGGCATTAAAATCAAATATTATTTGATCTTTGGGGTGTCATTTTATTATTATGGTTAGTCGCGCAGTCAGTAAGGTGTTTAGACTGAATTTGTTATTTTTATCCACATATTAAGTCCTCCCCAGTACCTTTCTATTCTACTGTAGCCAAATACTGCAACATCCACTATCCAGACTATTTTGACTTTCTTAACAATTGTTAAGTGGTGATGTTGTGCAGCAGGTGCTTGTCTGTTTGAATTTTAAAGTCCCAGAGTACTTTGCTTCTTCATTTTCTATTACTTTCTTCATTTTATGTCCCACTAGTTCTTGCTTGCAGACAAGTGGTATTTTTGGGAGATCTTCCAATGCACCATTGTTGCTACTTTGTCATGCTGTTGCTTGTAGTGAGTCTGTGTGATCTTCTAGTAGCAGCTAACCAGGTGATCCACTGTTTCTTCAGCTTCTTTGCAGAGGTGGCACTTGTCTGTTGCTGTCTTCCCAATTTTGGCTTTGCATACATTTATTCTTAAGATTTGGTCTTGTGCAGCCAGAAGTAGCCCTTTGTCCCTTTGTTTAAGTTTTCCGCTCTTAGGCATTGCAAGGACTTGCTACTGTTATCTGCTTTACCTGCTAATAGTGTTGTTTTCTTTCTTTCTCTCTGTCTGTGTGTGTGTGTGCGTGTGTGTGCGCGCGTGTGTGCATGTGCATGTGTGTGTGTGTGCACAGGCATGTACTTTGCCTTGCCATGTCTCTTTTCTGTTCTTCATTTGGTCTTTCTTGCAGGCCAGTTTGATCTGTCCAGTACTCAGTAAGACTTCATGGTTTTGTTCTGTACCAGCCTGCTACCGGCCCTGCAGAAAAGGCAGGGACAACCCCTTTTACAAGAAGGCAAGAGGCTGGAATTACGCCTGCCAAATTTATTGCTACAAAAAACAAACGGAACAAGACAAACCAAGAAACAGGAGCTTTAAGAAACAGGAACTATCCAAGCAGTTGCCTTCAGCAAACCAGCCCTCCCACACATTCCCCTTATATAGAGTTCAGGGCGTGGCTTCTCTCTGCCTCCTTCCGAGGAGCCCCATTGCCTTCCTCTGTTTACTCCTAATTGACTGCCTCCTGCGTCGGGCGTCCTTGAACAGGGCCAGCTGTGGGTCATCTTCATCCACGCTGTCAGGCTCACACAGCTGGGTCTCCGTGGTGACCAAGTGGGAGGGGCCTGGCTGAGCAAGATCTTCAACCCCCTCAGCAAGGTCTTCAACACCCCCCTCCTCCTCCTCTGAGTCGTCCGACCCAACTGCCGAACCCACAGGCTGACCCTGAATCACAACAGGTTTACTAGCTTCAGTGCATCTTCTTCACTGTCATTCAGATATTCTTTCTATGCTCTTTATTCTTCTTCAACTCTGTCGTGTACTTGAAGCATTCCATGCTCACCTACGATTGTTATTATTATTTAAGCTATGGGTGCTTTTTTTAACAAATGACATATTTTAATAGTAAGATTACCATTATTATAAGTCATGTAGGCCAGTGCTTCTCACGCTTAGCCATTTCAGTGTGAACTTCAACTTCCAAAATTCTTAAAATGGCCAAGATTGGGATAGGGGGCCAGTTTAGAGCGCGCGCGCACACACACACACACACACACACACAAACACACACAAATTCACATTTTCAGATAAGAACAATAGGATCAGTGCAATAATGAATAATTTCTAGGTTTTAGGAGAGAAAGAAACTTTCAACTTTCTATGGGTAAAAAGCTGGTGTCAAGGGTACAACTCCCACAATTTTCTTTGGTGAGTGTATTTCCTTGTCTTAAACACTCCTTTCCAAAAAGCTTGTCTTTTAACTGTTCTCATAATTATTAGATGTTCGTATGTAGTAACTTCACAGTGGCAATAGTAGCCGTGTTTCCCATTTGGGACTGATTGTAATTTTCTATTATTAGAAACCATAATAAAATATTTCATTTGAAACAGGATCAAGATTTTAAGAGCAACATGAAAGGGATTGCTTTCCAGCAAAACCAAACTTACAGTTTTCAGGACTTTTAATGGATAACTCAACCTAGCCAGGAAAGACTAAAACGTTGGCAAAGAAGAAATGCCAAGATACTAAAGCTGTGCTGGATATTCCCAACAAATTTAATTGCTATCATATTTTCATAATTGGTCTTAAAGAATATAGATTAGCCTGATCTTTTACAGACTTTGTTTTGTAAAAGAAGCAAACAAGAAGCAGATATAGTATGCAGAGCTAAAAACTAGTAATAACTGCACAACCAATAGAAATATATTAAATTCACTTCACTACATAAGTAGAATTCCCTTAGATATAGACACATTGATTAAAATAGTCTGGATTTCAGGATAGTAAAGTCAATACAGTGGTGGATCAGTCTATTGTTAAGATTGTGAGTTCTCTGACTTTGGTAGAAGTCTTTTAAAAGACTTTGGTTAGTCACCTTTTGGTTGCTGGTTCCTTTAATTTGATTTTCCTGTTTTCCTATAGGACTGAAATACATAAGCCTTGCATTCTTTTACAATTCTACACTTCTATGATTATAGCATCTTCCAGAATCAATATCATTTTTCTGTCTTGTTTGCTTTTTTAAAAAAATAAGTCAAATTACAGTGAATGATAAGAATGGAAATGTAAACATTTGCTAAGTGTTTTAAAACCCAACCAGGTGCTCTCATAAAGAGATTTTAGAACCTAGCTGATTATAAATTTTGTAACTTTTTTATTCATGCACCTAGTATTTATGGTATGAACATGAGGTTAGCAGGGCACCATATTTTAAACAGCAGAAAAATCTTTATTAAGGATGGGTATTTTCCCATTCCCAATTTGAGGGCAATAGGATTTGGTTTACTCAGCAGATTTGGGTCTACTGACATAATCACAACTTCCTGCAGCCTGAAAATATCTGAACTGATATTCAATAAATCATATCTAAAATAACGTATAAGTTAAATTCACTTTATAGAAAGTGACTAAACAATAATCTGCATTGATATCAAATGACTGAAAAAGTCTGCAATAAGAAGTTCAGGACAATATTCTGAATTACATAATTGAGAAGTAAGTCCTGCTGACTTCAAAAGAATTCATTCTCTAGGAAATGCATAGAATAGCATAGAATATATTTCAGTACAAAAACTGATATAAAGTTTTTGAGAGCCATTCATTTTGCATTTGAGTGAATGAATGACATGTAAAAATAGAAATATCATTAAAAAGTTATTTTTCACATGTATTATTTGTTTCCATTTTGGGTCGTAGGAAATTCTAACTACAAACATAACAGAAGTATGAATTCTATGGTAGAGATACTGTGGTGATATTTTAACTGATAATCATTCAATTCCTTCTAAGAAATCTGGGACACATATATATATATATATTTCCATATTTCAGCAAATGAATGAGAAAATGTATATTATTTCAGATGAAATAAACGTGCCTATTCATCTCAGTATGAGGGACTGTCAAAGTTTATAAATTCGGCAGCATTGTAATTTAAGCATGCTGGTTTTCTTTACATTCAGTAAAGGAATAATATTTTAGTCATGATAGAAGCATAATATATTTTTATGAAAACCAGAGCTCAGTGAGGAATATGTTTCCATATTCTGTCATTCAGCTGCTGGTGAAGAATTCAAAATCTCACCCTGTTTTGATCTGAAGGATCAAAGCTTAAAGAAAATCGGCATAATATAACATACCCATACAACAGTTTTAGATTACCCATGTTTCCTTCTCCAAATACTGCCACAGATAGGTTTTTGGTTGAGTACATTTCTCCACATTTATGGATTCCTTGTTAGAAACTGTCTTATCTAAACTTTTTAGAATAGTTCATAATTTTTTAGGAAACAAATCCTTAGAATATTGCATCTGGTCCACAAAGCTGTTAAGAGAACATGGCTGTGACTGAAGTACTCAGCTAGATTTGAGACAGCCAAATATTAATGTTTTAGCTGTATACTGTACATGAACACAGATGAGTACTCTGGTTCCTGTTTCCATAATCATGTTGCTTACTTTTCTATTAATCCAACAGAAGAGCTGGAGTATAATAAAAACACTGAAATCCTTATTAAATTCTGCATCTATCATGAACATTCTGTGACGAATATTTAAGGTAATAGTCTAACATATAGTATTAGTTCACATGACTTTGGTGACACACAAATTTTAGCATGAGTATTTTATCTACTAATTCATTAACTATAGCCGCTTTCTGTTTTCTTTCTTTCTTTTTTAGGGAATTCAGAGACATCAAGTCATTGTAATCTACTATTTACCATTCCATTAATTCCATTCTTTTTTTCCAAGACATTACTTGAGACTTTCATTCATTCATTCATTCATTCATTCATTCATTCATTCATTCATAAACTCATTCATTTCAATAAAATGATATTGACTTAGCATGTCTACCCAATTTTGATTGGAATGCCTACATTTAGTTAACTGTTTCTTATTTGACTTTAACTTTAATTAAATGTTCCTGTTTATAGATCCTTTGTTTCTTGTTGAATGACTGACAAAGAGAATGGGAAGAGGGTTGATTGGATGAAGAAGAATGAGAAAGAGAAAGTTCAGGAGATTTCAGAGTCTAATTTGATCTGCTTTGGATGAGTCCTATTTCCAAATTAGCCTGGTTTTGTACTATGTTCAGCCTACTCCAAGTTACATCCTAAAGTTTTTAACTATTTTCCAATAAAGGTAAAGGTAAAGGTTCCCCCGCACATGCGTGCTAGTCGTTTCCAACTCTAGGGGCCGGTGCTCATCTCCGTTTCAAAGCCGAAGAGCCAGCGCTTGTCCGAGGATGTCTCCGTGGTCATGTGGCTGGCATGACTAGGCACCAAAGGCGCACAGAACACTGTTACCTTCCCACTGTAGTGGTCCCCATTTTTCTACTTGCATTTTTACGTTCTTTCGAACTGCTAGGTTGGCAGAAGCTGGGACGAGTAAAAGGCGCTCATTCTGTTACATGGCATTTGGGATTCAACCCGCCAAACTGCCAACCTTCTGATCGACAAGCTCAGCGTCCTAACCCACTGAGCCACCGCGTCCCTATTTATTTTCCAATATTATCCTTTAAATAATTGTTTGATAATGTGATATCACATGCACACTTGCTACTGGCATGATAATCAACATTCACTCATCATTGACTTTACTCTGCTGGGGTATATATACATATATCTAGGGTCATACACAAGCTACTCATAGATATAGAATATACTTTGTATTGAGATTTAGCGTGTTACAGGGAATTTTACTTATTTATTTATTAAATTTATTTGCCACCCATCTCATATTGAAATGTCTATGGGCAGCTTACATAGATTTAAAATATTTAAAATATTAAAATAAAAATGGAAATCACAATCAAAATAAAATTATAGTTAAAAGATGGGGAGGGAGAAAACAGGATATGCAGGATGAGGGGAAATGCGATTGCCTCTTAATTCATCAACCACCTCCAGTGTGATGCTCCCCCATTGAAATGGATCTTCAGATTCTTGTAGAAGGTTAGAAGAGTGGGAGTCAATCTCACCCCAGGGGGTTAGATGTTCCAAAGAGCAGAAGCCATAGCAGAGAAGGCACTTCTCTTGGATCCCACCAGCTGGTATTCATTGACTGACGAGGCCTGTAGCATGCCTTTTCTGCTGGTGCAGATGGAGTGGACTAGTGCCAGTGGGGTGAGATGGTTCCTCAAGTAACCTGCACATGCAGGGCTTTAAAGGTAATAACAAAGATTCCTTCATGAGGTAAATGTACAGTATGAACATGTTAAAAAATCACTTTCGCCTGTTTTATCGTAACACCAAAGTCTGAGATGGCTATAATTCTGATTCATGTTTTAATATTTCGTATAATACATTTTTATCCAGAAAATTAGGATATGCCCAAGTAAACATCGATATAAACTGAACAAACAAAAGAGCATTTTTGCTCATTTGTTAAAGCTAGGTAAAGGTAAAGGTTCCCCCGCACATGCGTGCTAGTCGTTTCCGACTCTAGGGGCCGGTGCTCATCTCCGTTTCATAGCCGAAGAGCCAGCGCTTGTCCGAGGACGTCTCCGTGGTCATGTGGCCGGCATGACTAGACACCAAAGGCGCACGGAACGCTGTTACCTTCCCACCGTAGTGGTCCCTATTTGTCTACTTGCATTTTTACATGCTTTCGAACTGCTAGGTGGGCAGAAGCTGGGACGAGTAACAGGCGCTCACTCTGTTACGCGGCACTCGGGATTCGACCCGCCAAACTGCCGACCTTCCGATCGACAAGCTCAGCGTCCTAACCCACTGAGCCACCGCGTCCCTTTTGTTAAAGCTATCAATGCTTTATTCAGATTTTCCATTTGAATGTGTTTTTCTTTTTCCATTGATATAGTCCAAAGTACTACCATAAGAGTAAAATCAAGTGTTAAACAAGCACTGAATTGAAAATTTTGCTTAGTTCATGAACAGTAATGAATGCTGCCTTATTTTTTTTTAAAAAAAGAAGCCAAAGAAATGTTATCATGTCAGTTGACATTAACAAGGCCCAAGGGTAAAGAATTACTTTAACATGATTATGTCTATCTAAAAGAATTTCTACTCCATTGGGCAATGCAAAGTGGTCCTGATTGAGGTTCTCTATTTAGAAATAAGGAGACATAATAAAAATGGATGACTCAATAGACTAATGATTCTCATATTTTTTCTTTTTAATTGCCATTGCTGCTGTTGTAAGGCCAACCAAAGGACTTTCTGAGGGCTAGGATCTAAATCGGATCTTGATTGCTGCTGGAGTTTAACCTAAGCATATCTCAAATTAATTCTTCTTGGGTTCAATGCTATAATATCCAGTGAAGGCCAAGCTGGCCTGATATTTAATTTTCAGTGGAAAAGGTAGCATTAGAGTTTGTAATAATATAGATTTTCATCCATGGAAATTTTATTTGCTGCAACAGATTCTGCATTTTGAAGACCAAAGTAGCAAGGAACGTTGAACATCATTGGTTCATCCCCTGTGTGACAGGTAAATATTTAGTTTATGAAAATCATAACATGATGACACAATCAGTATAGTACTACATTCTGCACTGATTTTATAATTTTAATATAAAACTATGTATATAGCCACCCTAAACTTTTTTAGAAATTAGGTATACAAATTGACTAAATAAATAACAAATTTTTTATCACTCATACTTAGTTTTATTATAAATACTTATACTGCCTTTCATTACAACTGATTCTGTAGTTTTTTAAAAAATAGCAAATCAAATAATAGATAACCAAATTAAGATGGAGACAAAAGAATATTTCAGCATATTCAAAAGGAAGAAAAACCATGGGTAAATATTCCTAATGTCTAAAAGAAAAATAAAGTATTAATGGCCTGTCAGATTGTTGAACTTTAGCTCCCAACTTCCTTCACCATTGGCTTTGCTGCCTGTGGCTGCTTGGATTTCATCTGGATGTCCACCAATTTCCTGTCCTTAATCTTAAAATAAATAATATTGGAGTCAGGTAAATCTCCTTGGGTTGCTTTGACAATCTGGAGAATTCACCTGTATTTACAACTCTGTGAGGTAGGGCCAGCTGCCAGATACCTTTGATGTGGTTATAATTGCAGGCCACTCTCTGTTGAGAGACATGGGAGTCCTATTGTTCATTCAGATTTTTCATGCTGCCATCAATCCTTTTCCACAACTTCATGAAGCTATTAGGTAGGATCATCCAGTGGCATGGATTGAAGTTTCTTAGTATGCTGATGATACTAAGTTGTATATCTCTGTTCCTAGTCCAACTGCTAGTCCAACCATTATACCATAGTGTCCCTTTGACTAGCAGCTCTCCAAATGATTTAGAAAAAAAATATTAAGTATGTGAACATTGCAAGACAGGAAGAGTGGCTATAATAGCAGTGTTAGGGATCAGTCTGAATCTTCATAGTCAAATGCTGAAGAACTTAACTAGTCCAAGTATCAGCATCACCTTAGGACTTAGCTGAAAAGAGCACATCTGAGATATGAGCTGAGTCAGCTGATCTAAAGTCTGAGCAGAGGGCAAAGTCATAGTCATCTTGCAAATTAAGAAAACAAGGGCAGACAAGTCAGACTGTCTGCTTGAGGGAAAGAAGTATGATTCAGCCAATTAAGCGGACCATCAGGTCTAAACAAAAGAGATTTTTGTGATGGCTCTTTGCAGAAGATGACATGTGTATCTCTTGTGTGTGACTTTGTCCATAGTCTGTTAACTAGATTACCTAGAACTTTGGACTGCAAAAAAGGCTTGTTGTGTAGTGGGTCCGACGCAAGGAAGAGACACCAGCTGGAGTATGTGTTCAGCTCTTTATTTGGGGGGGTAGCGTACTGAGGAATGAGGGTTACCTGGCCTCCTTAAATACCTAGCCAGGTAAGCGGACAGCCAATGGGGTTGGCCCTAGGTTTCCCGCCAAAACTGGGTTTCCTGCCAAAACCGTTCAGGCCAACGCCCCCTGGTGGCTGTTGCTATGCAGGTGCCTGCATACATAACACCCCTCCCCCCTTAGAGAAGAACCACATAACAATGATAAACAATTTGCAACTAACTACATAACTATATACACTGTGTCAAAATGCAATGCAACTGTGTGGTGGTCACTTGCACACATAGTCCGCCAAGTAGGCAGGTGTCCTGTGGGGCCGGGTGGACCGTCTGGGCGTGGCTTGGCCCTGGGCTTGGACAGCCGGTTCTTGAGGCCTCTGTGCTGGGTTGAGCAGAGCTGGGTTCAGGAGGCCCTCCTCCTCTGGTTCCTGTTCTGTGTTGTTTCCGGTTGGGCTGACCTCTCCTGGGGTGTGGCTTTCCTGTTGGGCGTGTGTGGTGCACTCAGGGACCCTTCCTCTGAGCTGGTCGATGTGTCGCCTTATGTGTCTGTCCCCCTCCACCCCCACGATGTAAGAGAGGGGTCCAGTTTTCTCAACCACTGTCCCCGGAACCCATGGATGCCCTGCCCCATAGTTCCTTGCCCAGACCAGGTCCCCAATGTTGAGAACCCAGTGTGCTGGTGATGCTGGTGATGATGATGATGATGATGATGATGATGATGATGATGACGATGATGGTGGCCTATCCGTCTCAGCTGCTACTTGGTCCAGGTGTAAACGGTCCAGCTTGGTGATGAGACGCCGTCCCCATCGAAGTTCTGCTGGGCTCTTTCCGGTAGCAACGCATGGTGTAGTGTCTTGGGCGAGTAGGAATTTCGCCAGTCTGTGATGCCAGTCCCCGCTAATGATGCGCCGGAGTGCGTCTTTGGTCGTCCTTACCATCCGTTCAGCTTGCCCGTTGGTCGATGGATGGAAGGGCGCGGAGGTGGCGTGCCTAATCCAATTCGCCTTCAAGAACGCCTGGAAATCATTAGCGGTAAACTGAGGCCCGTTGTCAGACACAATTACGTCGGGGAGGCCGTGTGTGGCAAAGAGAGCTCTGAGCACCTGGATTGTCCTACCCGAGGTCATGTTGGGAACAGGGACTACCTCCAGCCACTTGGAGTGGCTGTCCACTACTACTAAGAACAGTTGGCCCTGAAATGGCCCTGCATAGTCAATGTGGATGCGGGACCAGGGTGTGTGTGTGGCCTCCCACCTGTGTACTGGTGCGTGTGGCATTTCTGGCCTGGATCTCTGGCACATGTAACAGGCCCTGACCCGTTCCTCAATGTCCTTGTCCAGCCCTGGCCACCAGAGGTAGCTTCTGGCCAGTGCCTTCATCCTAACCACCCCTGGGTGTCCCTCATGTAAGGAGTCCAATACCTTGCCCCGGACTGCGGTGGGAATGATGACCCTGCTTCCCCAGAGGAGGCAACCCCTGTGTGTGGAGAGCTCGTTGCGCCTGGTGAAATAGGCCTGGAACTCAGGCCCCGGGGACTTGTCCTGCCACCCTGTGCAAACCCATGCATGTACCCTGCTCATGATGTCTGTGGCTGTGTTGCTGGCAATGTCCTTGGCATGGAGCGGGCATTCTGGTAGCTCCTGCAGGGCTAGGATCTGTGTTGCTGGTGCCGGGTCTGGATCAGGGGTGTCTATGGGTAGCCTACTTAGACCGTCTGCATGGCCCATCTCTTTCCCTGGCTTTTGCACCAGCTTGCAATTGTAGGCTGCAAGGAAGATGGACCACCGGAGCATTCTGGGGGACAGAATTTGGGGCGTCTGCCTGTCCGTTGTGAACAGACCTAGGAGTGGTTTGTGGTCCATGTAGACAGTGAACTCCCTGCCATACAGATAATCGTGGAATTTTTTGATTCTTGCCACGATTGCCACGGCTTCCCTGTCAATTTGGGCGTAGTTTCTTTCTGCTCCAGACAGCGTCCTGGAATAGTAGGCTATGGGAATTTGCACCCCATGGGGCTGAGTACTGCGCCCACACCGTAAGGGGATGCATCGCAGGCAATGCATATGGGCTTTGTCTCGATGAAATGGGTTACTGTGGACTTATCCGACAATAGTGCTTTTAAAGCCCTGAAGCTTTGGTCGTGGGCGGGAGTCCAGACCCATGCTGCCTGCTTGTCCAGTAGCCTGTGGAGTGGCTCTGCAATGGCTGCCTTGTGTGGAAGGAATACGTGGTAGAAGTTCAACAGGCCCAGGAATGCCTGTAGCTCTGCCTTGTTCTTGGGTGTGGGTGCTAGTTTGATGGCCCTCACCTTGGACTCTGTGGGGTGGATTCCCCTGGCATCTACCCTGAATCCCAAGAATTCTGTGGAGGGAACACCTATGCTGCATTTCTCCCTCTTGAGTTTGAGGCCAGCTGTACGCAGCCTGGACAGTACCTCCCTGAGCCTACCTGCCAGCTCTTCTGCTGATGCTCCTGCAATCAGGATGTCATCAAAATAGGGGCAGACTCCTGGGATGCCCCTGAGTGTCTTCTCCATAACTTCCTGGAAAATGCCAGGAACAACGCTGACCCCAAACTGCAGCCTGTTCACCCGGAACGCTCCCTTGTGTGTTACTATGGTTTGAATGTCAGCTGTTGCCCTAGTAACCGTGAGTTGCTGGTATGCCTGCGCAAGATCGAGCCTTGCAAAGATGGCGCCGCCTTGGAGGGAAGCGAGAACGTGGCTGACCGTGGGGACCGGGTAAGCTTGCGGGTTCAGGGTGCAGTTCACCGAACACTTGTAGTCGGCGCAGATCCTTATTTCCCCGTTGGATTTGAGGGGGGTGACGATTGGGGTTTCCCACTCCCCCCCATCTACCGGCTCTAAGATTCCCTGGGCCACCAGCTTATCCAGTTTGCGCTCGATTTTGTGTTTGAGCACGAAGGGGACTCGCTGCGGCCGGACTCTAACGGGGGGAACGTTCGAGTTCAGCTTGAACGATATGGGGGGCCCTGTGTACCTGCCCAGCGCCCCGTCGAAGACGTCTGAGAACTCCTTGCAGACGGCCTCGACGGAGTCTCCCTGGATCCGGTGGATCCCGGAGACTGTGATTCCCAGGGCCTCGAACCAGTCTAGACCGACCAGGCTGGCTCTCCGGCCTTCTACCACTACAACCTCCAGGTTGACCAGGCTGGCTCTCTGGCCTTCTACCACTACAACCTCCAGGTGCTCTTCGCGACCCTTAAACCCCACCGAGACGGTAGCCTCCCCTTTTACCTTGACCGGCGAATTCTGAAAATCGGTCAGGGTTAAATTTGTAGGCCGTAATTTAATCCGCTGCTTGCTCCGGCTATTAATATATTTAAGGGTCTCGTCTGAAATGATCGAGACCGTTGATCCGGAGTCAAGCTCCATGCTGCAAGGAACGCCTTGCAAGCGGATTGTTAGTCTAATTTTGGGTTTGAGCAGCTGGCGGCTACCCGTGTGGTTAATGGCCAGCCGGCTCTCAACATAGCCAATTCGCGTTTTGGTTGGGGCCCCAGTACCTTCGAACAGCGGTTCCTCCGGTTGCAGCTTGTGGATCTCCTCTCGGGGGCGGCGGCTACGACAGACCGCAGCTATGTGGCCTGTTTTCTTGCAGGCCCGACACGTGGCCGCCCGGAACTTACAGAGACTGCGCACGTGGTTTCCACCACACCCTCCACACTTCTGAGGGTTGGTGGCGTTGCTAGGGAGCCTGGGCTTGTCTATGCGTCTGCCTCGCTGGTCGGGGGTCAATTTCCACTGTAGGAGGTCGATGCTCTGGTTGTTCTTGGTTGTGGCGACCTGCCGGTGGATGCTGGCCGCCTGGCTGCCGGTCGGGGTCTCCTGAACTGCTTGGACGGCCCCGTAGGCCGCTTTGTGGGCCAGGATGGCGTCCTCGGCTTCCTGGAGCGAGACCTCTTCTCTCTCAAACAGGCGCTCTTGCAGCCGCCTGTCTCGTAGGCCACAAATCAGCCGGTCCCGCAGCCGCTCCTCCAAGTTCGAAAACATGCAGGCAACGACGGCTTCTTGTAGGGTGGCGAGGAATTCGGCACCGGACTCGTCGGGGCGCTGGTCCCTTTTTTCGAACTGCAACCTCGCGGCCGCTTTGGAGCGCTGGGGCCGGAAGTTGGCGTTGAGCTTGGCCACGAGGTCCCGGTACGCGACAGTGTTGATGGCCTCTGGGGCGAACAGGTTCGTGGTGATCTCCAGGAGTGCAGGTCCCCCGATGCAGAGCAGGGCGGCCGCCTTCGCACCGTCCTCCGAGATCTGATTGAACCGCATGTACAGTTCGGCGTGAGCCAGGTAACGGGTCCATGTCTCGGGGTGGCGGGTGTTGAATTCGCGGGGTTGTCTGGCTCTTGCCATCGTGGTGCTGGTTCGGGTCTCGAGTCGTGGATGTGGTGATCGGCATGGTCCGGTCGGCTGGCGGTCGTGGGGGGAAAGAAGGAAGGAAAAATGCCTTTTCCCTTCAGCTCGTGGAGCGTTCCCCCAGTGACTTCAGCTCCTTGTCGGCAGCTATTCCATCCTCATTGCCACTGTTGTGTAGTGGGTCCGACGCAAGGAAGAGACGCCAGCCGGAGTACGTGTTGAGCTCTTTATTGGGGGGGGTAGCATTCTGAGGAATGAGGGTTACCTGGCCTCCTTAAATACCTAGCCAGGTAAGCGGACAGCCAATGGGGTTGGCCCTAGGTTTCCCGCCGAAACTGGGTTTCCTGCCAAAACCATTCAGGCCAACGCCCCCTGGTGGCTGTTGCTATGCAGGTGCCTGCATACATAACAAGGCTAGTCTTGAATATTCCTGAACTTGAGATTGTCTTACTGGACCCTTTGCTGGGGTAAACTCTCCTGCCTCTTTCTTACACAGGAAGCTTGGAGTTTGCAATATACTTTGTGCTACTTTGATGAAAGATTTTAAACTACAATAAACATTTTATAAATATCTTGAATTCGTTATCAGAAGCTGGTTATGTGGTTGAATAAATGGCAGCGCAGAACAAGCAGGTACAATACATTGAGATTACTGGGCATTTTCAATCATTCCGTGTCTGGGAATCTCAGACCTCCTTATTTCCCTTTCTCAAGTTCATTTCAGTTGTTGCTGTTAGAAGAAAGAAAATATAAAAAATATCATAATGGGGTTGGCTGGACTGGACTTGGGCACAGAAAGAGACAATTTTAGCATACTGAAAAATACTCTTATGAGATAAATGGCCCCAATCCAACTTATACCTTTTGGAATTATTGAGAAGGAATACAGATGATATTGGTGTTGGAAATCCCAAAGATGTCTGTTATATTGATTTATTTGAGATATATCTTTTTTTGGATTTATGAGCCCTTCAGATGGCTAGCAACATTTTAAGTGGAATAGATAGAATCTACTGAAATGAAGAACAGGAGAGATTTCCAGCTGACATATAGCAATCCTGGAAGGAAGAAGCAATTAGAAGCGAGCAACAGATATAAGGAATGCAAGAGGTTTTAAGTGAGAGGGTGATTAGAGCCTTTCCAGGCAGAGAGTATAGAAGTGACAGGCATACTGAAGCAGCAGGCCTAACAGTTGTCAGCCATATGGAGACAACAGTAATCCTCATGCTGATAGCACATGGGACTAACAGTGGGCTTACATTGGTTAATGCTGTCCCAACCTGGCAATGGCCCCCTCCAGGTATGTTGGGATTGTAAGTCGCAGAATTCCAAGTCCATTCTGGCTAGCAACACACTGAAGCTTAGCAGAAGCTGGCTATATATGAATAAACAATTGGAAGGAAAATCCCATTGTTGGGTGCCCTTATTAGAAAGTTTGTCCCTATTAAAAAATATGCTAAACATGCCAAAGATGATTAAGATTGATTGAAATATTTATATGTATCTTTTCTTGCTTTTTTCTGATTATTATCCATTGAGTTGTAAAATTTGAGGAAAATCACAAAAGTGCCCTGTGTTCCATTCTTTGAGCTTGGGTAGAAGCAAGCTGCCAATTGGTGGAAATTCAGCAAAGCTAGAATTATAATCTCTGACAAATATGAATAGCAACCTGCCATCTAACTTTCCAATGTTATTCTGGCTCAACTTTCCTGATGGCTTTTTCTGCTTATGAACGCCAAGGGAAGGGAGTCAGAGGATTAAGCCTTTCCTTCTCTTTGCTCAGATGCCCCATAGCAAAATGGTAGCTGAGATATTTTGCACACGGAAGTCTCAGATTCAGTTTCCAAGTAGGCTGGAAGTAAAACCTGCCCCAAACCCTGGCCAATCAGCTCCAGTCTGTGCTGACAAACAAGGCCTACTGTAAATAAGCATAAGGCAATTTCTGATATTTTCTTTGGATGTCCTCTTCTATTTCACATGTTTATGCATTCTCCTGAGTTGCCCCCATAAGACTGCCTGAAACATGTCTTTGTTATAGTATTCAAGATATGTCTAGGTTAATTAGGATAGGTTTTTTTTTCTCCCTGTCTACTATTTTCCAGGGCTTTCCCTTCTGGTTTCTAATGATTGTCCATTTTAAGATATCTGCAAAATACATTCCCATGGCTAATCAAATAAATGGCATATGTGGGTCACTCAGTGGTCAACTGCTCATCTCTGCTGCTGTTCTAAGCGCCCTTACTGAGATGTCATGAGGAAAATCTAGTTAATTTCTTTAAGGGACAGCAGTATTTATAAAATAAATATATCCTCTAATATCTCTGTCTTGCACAAATGACAGGTTACAAGAAGCCCAGCAGCTGTATATTTGTTGAATATCAGCCCCCTGCGAATAGAAATTACACCTTACAAGGCAGAAATACAATACAGTCCACCAGAGATTTCCCTGCAAGGTGTAGCTGCTTGACTACGGGCAAGTAATGACTTGCGTTTTCAGCTGCTTCTTAGTAAGAAGCCTTAGTAATTGGAATCAGTTATTCAAAACATCTCTAAATGTGATTTAAATGGCAAGGATTTAATAACATAGAAAGAAGTCATTACGCTCGGTTCAAGCAGGAGGAGAAGGGAATTCCGTTTTTGAGAGCAGAGGGAGAAAAATAAAGCAATTACTTGATGTAAAGGCCAGCAACAGGACTCCTGCTGTCACAGAGAAATCAAATCTGTCAGCAATTAGTAGGATCTTAAGGAGGCAAAGAACCCTTCAGTGTGGAACAGTGAATAAGGGGTTAGCAATTATACGAACTGATAAAAGTGTTCTGGTTTTCAAGCAGCAGGCTAACAAGCACCACGTTTTTCATAACTTGATGCAGATGTGATGATTCACACTTGGTGACTTTTTCAATGGCTTCCTATGAAAAGTTGTGCTTTTTTAATTGTCTTTTGTGTTTGTATTTGAAAACTCTTCCCGTCCAGAATTTCTGAAACCATCACTGGGAAAAGACATTAAAGAGAAGTGGGGTTTGAAAAAGAACTGCAGTCTTCTTTTTTCTGTTGGGCAGTGTACCTCTGGAAGATAACATGCTTTAAATGTCACAGGCTTTTCCTTTGTTTGTACCTTGCCTGATTATATGGCTGAGATAATGAATGATTACAAAGATTGTAACTCACTTTATACAATAACAACTCATTCTACTGAAACAACGCTAGCATAGCAACTGGCTTAAATTTAATCTGAAGTGTAAAGTCATAATTTATTCAGATAGTTCCATATTAGTGGCCTGACTGATGCCAGAATTAAAGAATATATGATTCAGAAATCACACTAAGCCATGGTTTTCTTTAACTATTATTTACAAGATAATGCAATGCTCCAGGTAGACCATTAGATAGCACTGGTCTCTTTACAAATAGAGTTCTTCTTAAAATACAGGTAGCCCTTGATTTACAGCCACAGTTGTGCCCATAGTTTCCTTTGCTTAGCTGTTAAGTGAGTTTTGCTCCATTTTACAACCATTCTTGCTGCAGTTGTTAAAGTTAGTAACATGGTTATTAAGTGGCTTCTCCATTGACTTTGCTTGTTGGAACATTGCAGAAGGTGATCCCGGAACACTGCAGCCAGCATAAATATGAACCGGTTGCCAAGCACCTGAATTTTGATTACACAACCACAGGGATACTACAATATAAGTGTGAAAAAGTCACTTTTTCCAGTGCCGTTGCAACTTCAAATGGTCACTAAACAAATGGTTGTAGGTTGAGGACTACCTGTATTACAGGTCATCACCAGATCATTCTACATAAAATGCACTATCGAAAGATTTTAAAGCAAAACGTTTGAAGGCAACCTAAAAAGACTGTCTAAAGGCTGTTTTATGTACAGTTCAGTAGGCTGTAGACTGAAGTAACAAACATTTGGAGTTTCAGAGCTGATTTAATGCTACACAAAGGACAAATGGAAAACCTAACACAAATTCCTAGCCACAGTCTTTTCAGTTTCCTGAAACATCTGCTCTTCTGCTTCTGTTCTCCTGAATTTCCCAGCTTCTTGGAATTCCAAATTTTAATGAGAAGTATGAGCTGTTAAATCTCGCTCAATTTCAATCTTGGCCCATAGGCTTTGGACCTTTCCTATCTCCAGCTAAAGAAGGCAGCCAGAGCATTTTGTCTATCTACATAACAGAGGGCATTTCTCTCTTGAAAAAAGGATTGTGAATATCTGCATTAGCAGCTGCGGCAAGCTACAGTCTCTATAGAGACTTTAAATCAGGGATGTCCAACCTTGGCAACTTTAAGCTTTGTGGACTTCAATTCCCGGAAATCCCCAGCCCTGCTTTAAATTAAGCTTAGTTGCTCAGAACACACTCCCAGTTTACTTTCTTAGTGAAAGGAAGGTGCAAAGAAAGGCAAAGCTAATATGTGAATATTACACACACGCACGCACGCACACGCACACACACACACACACACACACACACACAGCACAGACATATAAAGAATGGTTGCTGGAATTGGGTATGTCATACCATTTCAGACAAATGGTTGTCCAGTCTCTTCTTAAGAACTTCCAGTGTTGGAGCATTCACCACCTCTGGAGGCAGGTTGTTCCACTGATTAATTGTTCTAACTGTCAGGAAATTTCTCCTTAGTTCTAGGTTGTTTCTCTCCTTGATTAGTTTCCATCCATTGCTTCTTGTCCTGTGCTTCTTTGTGGCAACCCCTCAGATGTTGGAACCCTGCTATGTCACTCCTAGAATAGAATAGAATAGAATAGAATAGAATAGAATAGAATAGAATAGAATAGAATAGAATAGAATAGAATAGAATAGAATAGAATAGAATAGAATAGAATAGAATAGAATAGAATAGAATAGAATAGAATAGAATAGAGCTGGAAGGGATCTTGGAGGTCTTCTAGTCCAGCCCCTTGCTTAAGCAGGGGAACCTGTACCATCTCAGACAAGCTTCTTTTTAAAAAATCTCCAGTGATGGAGCACCCACGATTTCTGGTGGCAAGCTATTCCACTGGTTAATTGTCCTCACTGTCAGGAAGTTTCTCCTTAATTCCAGGTTGCTTCTCTTTTTGATCAGTTTCCAACCATTGTTTCTTGTCCAGCCCTCTGGTGCTTTGGTGAATAATGTGACACCACCCCTCTTGTTTGTGGCAGCCCCTCAAATACTGGAATACTGTTATCATGTCTGCCCTATTTCTTCTTTTCTTTAGACTTGCCAAATCCAAGTCCTGCAGCCATTCTTCATATGTTTTAGTCTCCAAGCCTTTTATCATCTTAGTTGCTCTTCTCTGAATTTTTTTCCAAACTTTCAACATCTTTTTTGTGATATGGTGACCAAAATTGGTTGCAGTATTCCAGGTGTGGTCTTACTAGGGTTTTATAAAGCAGTACTAATACCTCGTGTGATCTTGATTCTATGCCTCTGCTTATACGACCCAGGATTGTATTATCGTTTTTGGCTGCTGCTGCACACTGCTGGCTCATGGTTAAGTGATTGTCCACTAGGAATCCTAGTCTTTCTCTTCATTGAACTAGGGTTTCCTGTCTGAGCAGGGGGGGTGGACTAGAAGACCTCCAAGGTTCCTTCCAACTATATTATTATTATTATTATTATTATTATTATTATTATTATTATTATTATTATTATTATTATTATTATTATTATTATTATTATTATTATTTCATTACTCAATATTGCAAGGCATCAAGAAGATGAGAAGGGCTTTTCCAATAGATGAAATATATTCAGTTTAATAATTCTACAGTGTACAATCTATGTAAGCACCAGGGGGTTTCATATAAAACAGATGCCAAACAATATGGACAGTCAAGGTAATGTTTATATTTAATCTTAGAAATATATACATGGCATATCTTTCTCTAAGCCATCAAATTTTATTATAATTTTATTGAAATACAGACTCCCGTAAAGGCAGACTTCGGTAAAGACATTTTTCCACATTGCCATCTCTATAAATACATGAAATCGTGCAAGAGCAGGAAGAGTAATATTTATCTGTAATTTTCTCTTTCATCTTCCCTGGCTGCGTATTCCCAGCACAAAATATTTAACACTTAACTTTCACTCCAATTGTCTAAAGGAGATGGAGCTCACCCATACAGCATATAAAGCATCCAGATTGCCAATGCTTGAAGAATTGTAATGATATGGTTGTATTAGCAGCTTGTGTTATTCTGAACTAAAACATACTTAGACAATATAAATTAAATATAGATTGGTATGAATCCCTTTGAATCAAGAAAAAGGTTAAACCATGCAAAAGCCTTGCTGCTGCAGTAATTTTGAGAGGTACAACATAACTGAATCATTACATGGTTGAACAAGATCATCAACCCTGTTTTTTTTTCTTGCAGAAAGTAACACTTAAAAGGAACGAATTCCTTTCTGTGAGGTTCGTAATTTGGAATCAAATTAAGGATTTTGTTTGTAGGAGTGAACCAGATTTTGAAGGGGAAAAGGAGATTCAGCACACACATGGGTAAACACATTGCATCTGTCAGCACCTTCTTATTGAATATGTCTTTTTCTGGGACTGTGCAGCTATGCATTCAGTATGCACTCTGAGCCACCTGTTCCCTTTTAAATCAGGATAACTACACAGCCCTATTATGCAGAGTGGCTATCTTTTTTACGGTCTCTTCCAAATGTCTGTGCTTCAATCATTGTTCACTCAGATCTGTTGTAGTGACTTTCATATGTAACTCTGAGTGAAAGATAAATCAATAATGGATTTCTTTTGAAATAAAATTGTGTGAACTGGCAACAGAATATTCTCCTGGATGTGCAATTCAAGGAATGAGAAATATTAAAGCAAAAGAAATAGTAATTGAAACTACAAGAGAAAAGTATATAGTTAAACCTACATTTCTTTATCAATCTATTCTTGTAAACTGTTTTTGTTTCCACCATTTGATACACTGCCTTTTCGTCTTTAAACTTCCCAGCTTTCTTTTTGAACAACTACATTCAGTCATAATTTTCTCAGTCTTCTGCTTCTTCTTGACTCTTTCACTTTTCCTTCACATATTTTATCTGTGACATTCTTAAAATTAACTTCTGGATCCATTGTCCAAAAATATCCTTCAATATGTCCAATGTTAAAATATTTTGCCTCATTCTGTATTAGTAAATCAAATTTCAAAGTTCTTCTCTGTAATTGCAATCTTTAGCTCCTTCTGGTTCCCTCTAGTGTCCAATTTTTCTCATCCTATTGCTTTTTTAACAATTCAAGAAAACCCAATTTTTTCCAATCAGAAAATTTTTATAATTAATTCTAAAATCTATTTCAAATCCACTCTTAGTCCATTTGTAACTTTTCAAAATGAACCTTCTAATTATCCTTTCACTCTTTATTTCAAAACAGGAAAAATATTTCCTTAAACTTGTATTTAAAACTTCTTTCTCTAAGGATTGAAGGAAACACACCCAGTTTTTTGAGATTTGTTGATTCAAAGGTTCCTAATAGCTAAAAACATTTAACAAGCAATTTCCAAAATGATTGGAAAAGGAAATATGCAAACCAGGTGTCCTTCAAGGCACTGACAGTGGCTTAAGCAATATAGCTTTCAGATCTCTAAACCTGCTGTCTTGCAGTTTCCTCATGAGGAACAACTGTCTAGACTTGTAAGCAATTTCAAGTCTTGCCCCTGAAGGAATTACAAACAGTTGGTCTACTTAACAGGTCTTCATTCTGTCACATTCAGTTCACCATTTCTTTCCCGGAAGTCCGTCACAATAAATTTTGAAGTATTCTTTCTACATCTTTCAAAAACACAGATTAATAGCCAAACAGCCTCCAAATTGTCCTAAGAAGTGCCTGACTTAGTTTTCTAATCCAAGTAAAAGATAAAAAATCCTAATATAATTTTAAATGTTTTTTAGAATTTTTTAAATCTCTCCTTTATTAATTTTATAAATAACTCAGGGCAGCAAACTTGCATAATACTCTTTCTTCCTCCTATTTTCCTCATGACAACAATCCTATGAGATGGGTTGGGCTAAGAGATAGTGACTGGCCCAGTTATTCAGCTGACTTTCACATTTCATAATTGTATAGGTAGAACAACGTGCTATTTCTGGGGATTCTGCCATCTCTCCGAGGGGGGGGAGAGGATGGTTACTAAAGCAATTTTCAAACAACAGGGGATGTTTTAACTGGGGGAGGGAGGGGGACAGACAGGTCTGGATTGTATCTTCATTTACAACTGAAAAGGAAAGCAATAACCATAAAACCAAGGAGAGTTCCCTTTCCCATGGAAGGACCTGACACCTAGCAACTGATGAGAGCCTGACCAAATGGATGAGGGGAGGGGCTGAAATGGGAATGTTTTATATAGGATTGAAATGTAACTTTGTTAGATTCCGTCTTGTATTCCCACAATCGATTCCATCCTAGTAAACATTTTCCTTTTTGGACTAAACTTGCATCCAAGAGTTCTTATTTCCTAAGATGTGGATTGAGGTGGGTCCTGACAGTAGACAGAATCTGCTTTAAGAGTCAACCTGGAAGGGAAAACCTTACCGGGGGACTTTGCAACAAATACAATGTCTGGCGACGAAGCAAGAGAGGAGGGAAGCCCCATGGAGGGGGAGTCTTCCCCCCAAATGGAATCCCAGAGACGATGGGAAGCTGAAGCAGCATATTCCCCGGGGAAGAAGCGATGGAGCAGTACGACCGAAAACCCCGGTGGTCGATGGGCATTGGAAGGAAAAGTGAGTGGGAAAAGGCTTCGGGAGAAACGACCCTGAGGCGTAGTAACCACCAACTGGAATGGAGGCAAGAGATGGAGAGTTCCCTGCACGCCAGCGAGGAGGAGCGGATCCTGGAAAAGGCCATTGATCTGATGAAAGCAACCCTGAGTTCACTGAGGGAGGAGAGAGCTGAGAATCGCAACGGAGGCAGCGCCTGGGGACGCAACTGGAAAGGTAACGGAGGGGATCCAACACCTGAAACCCCAGGGCCGTCCAATGGAACAGGAATTGCTGCCTCAGCAGTACCCACCCCACCCCCCCCAGAACCACAGATGGGGACCAAGATGAGGAGCGATACCGGCCACGGCGCAGACAACGCTCCAGCCAAAGACTCCCGCCCCTGGAAGTCAAATTCAAGGGGGAGCCATCACGACTGGGATTTTTCCTAACCCAAGTCCTCAGCTACATGGAAGAGTATGGACGGGACATCCCCAGTGACAAAACACGCATCCGAATTGTGCAATCTGCCTTGGACGGGATGGCTGCAGACTGGGTGGTGAACTTGCATGACTCCAACGCCCCAGAACTCAACGACTTCAACCGATTCATGTCATCTTTGAGGCGGCGGTTCGAGGATCCTTTGGCTGACCTTAAGGCCCGGGAGAGAATCAAAACGGTGAGGCAGGGCAGGCGAGCAGTGGCTGATTATACCCAAGAATTCCGAGCCATTGCCAGCAAGCTGAACTGGCCAGAAGACATCCTCCTTAGCCACTTCAAAGACGGTCTGAACTACGACCTGTATGACGCTTGCCTGCCTCGAGGAGACCCACCCCACCTCGACGACTGGTACATCCTGGCGGAGGAAGTGGAAATAGACCTACTGAAGAGACACCGCAGAGGAAAACCATGGGGCCGCCTGCCACCCGAGCAAACACGCGAGGGGGAAAAACCACCAGCCACAGCCAAAAAATCAACAGGTTGCTTCAACTGCGGGAGAGAGGGCCACCGTGCTGCAGAATGTCGTTCAAAAGCCCCCCCACGAAAACCAGAGGCATCATCCTCCAAGAAGCCGGGGAAGCCCCAAGGCAACACAAAAGAATCTTCCATGAAGGGGACAGAGGCTGTAGAGTCCACAATTCCTGCCAGGAACTGGGACTGGACTCCGGCCTGCACCGCAGGGACGGTGGACAACTCGGAAGACAGCTCAGAGGGAGAACCATTGGTAAGTGGACCCCTTCCACCCATACTTAAGACAGTGATTATATTAGCTTCCCCTATGCCTGAAGCAGCCAAAATAAAAGCTCTGATAGACTCTGGGTGCATCCGCTGCCTTATCAGCCCAACGCTGGTGGAGAGATTGAGCATCCCAGTGAGGAGGCTAAAACAACCAATCTCTTTTAGTCAATTAGATGGGACAATAGCAGGGGGAGGACCAGCCACCCTAGCCACTTTACCAATCCACCTATCACTGGGGCCCCATGAGGAGGACATAACGTTTATAGTGGCCCCAGGCATGGAATGCCCAATGATCCTAGGACTGGAATGGCTGAAGAAATGGAACCCCGGGATAAACTGGAGGACAGCAGAACTCAATTTCCCAAAGGGGGGGCAGAAGAACTTAGACCCCAAAAGCACCCCCCAACCCAGAGGGAGGAGACAGCAGCAGTGGGGAAAGAGAAGGGATTACCAGAGATACCGGAGGAATACAGGGACCTGGCTGAGGTTTTCAGTGAGGAAAGAGCAGATGAGCTTCCCCCCCACCGCCCCACAGACTGCACCATAGAATTCAAACCTGGGGCAAAACTCCCAAAACCCAGGATGTATGCCATGAGCCCAAGGGAAATGGCAGAAATGGAGAGATTCATAAAGAAAAACTTAGAAAGAGGATTTATTGAGCCTGCCAAACCCAAAGTGGCCGCCCCGGTTCTGTTCAGGGAGAAGAAGGATGGGTCTTTTCGCTTGGTTGTGGATTATAGAAATTTGAACACAATTAGTGAATGTAATCTGTACCCCCTTCCCCTAATGAAGGATATGTTATCCCACCTATCGAAAGGAAAGATTTTTACCAAACTAGACCTGAGGGAAGCATACTACCGTATTAGGATTAAGGAAGGAGACGAATGGAAGACTGCATTCAACTGCCCAATGGGGTGCTATCAATTCAAAGTATTGCCATTCGGACTGCAAGGGGCCCCCACAGTCTTTATGCAATTAATCAATGACGTGCTGAGAGAGCACCTATATAAGGGGGTCCTGGTTTACCTCGATGACATCCTTATCTTCACAGAAACCAAAGAGGAACATATCAAACTAGTCAGAGCAGTCCTGAAGAAGTTGCGAGCTGCCCACTTATATGCTAAATTATCGAAGTGTGAATTCCATCAGGAAAAAATCGACTACCTGGGATATCGCATATCTCCAGAGGGCATCGAAATGGACCCTGAGAAGGTCAGGGCAGTACTAGAGTGGGCACCCCCCCGCACACGGAAGCAATTGCAAAGTTTCCTGGGGTTTGTAAACTTCTACCGCCAATTCATCCCCGCATTTGGCCAAATAGCCATGCCCCTCACAAATTTGTTGAAAACGAAGGGGGGTCACCCGTGAAACCCAGCCAGCCTCTGAAATGGTCAATGGAATGTCAAGCAGCATTTGAGAGGCTAAAGAGACTTTTTTCTGCTGAACCTGTCCTAAAACACCCAGATCCCGACAAACCTTTTGTAATACAGGCAGATGCGAGTGATGTAGCGGTAGGAGCCGTACTATTACAAGAAAATGATGGGGGGACATTGCAACCATGCACATACACATCTAGAAAACTCACAGAAACAGAACAACGCTGGCCAATATGGGAAAAAGAGGCATTCTCGTTGAGGTGGGCATTACTAACATGGCGCCAATTTTTAGAAGGAAATAAAATACCTTTCCAGGTCTGGACAGACCACAAAAATTTGGAAGCACTAAAAACGCCCAGGAAGCTCACTCCTAAGCAAGCCCGCTGGTCCCAACATTTTCACCGATTCAATTTCACTCTCAAACACTTACCGGGGGGAAAGAACTGCCTGGCAGATGCATTATCCCGCATGCCCCAATATAACAGCACAAGAGTTACTGACTTTAAACCACTTGTACCGGAACAACAACTGGCAGCACCAGTCACCACCAGGGCACAAGAAAAAATGAAGCCGAAGGTAGATAGCCAAACTGGAATAGAATTCAGGAAGTCTTTGGAAAGTGATGAATGGTTCCAGAAAAATAAACATGTGTGCACAATTAAAGATGGACTGCCGTGGGTGGGGGAGAAGCTATATATACCTGCCACACAGAGAATCAATTTCATGCAACTGTGCCATGATACAAAATCAGCAGGACACTTTGGCTTTGTAAAAACCTTACACTTAACTAAAAGGCAATTTTGGTGGCCATCTATGAAAAAGGACATAGAAAGCTATGTGGGTAGCTGTCAAATTTGCACGATGGCCAAAAGACTGCAAGGGAAACCGCCAGGTCTGTTACAACCGGTGGCAAACCCCTCAGCCCCATGGAAAGAAATAGCCATGGATTTTATCGTAGAACTGCCAGAAAGTAATGGAAACACCGTAGTCTGGACTGTCACAGATCTGTTCTCTAAGCAAGTACATTTCATACCTTTGCAAAAAATCCTGACTGCAAAAGCATTAGCAAAACTTTTTGTACAGCATATTTACAGATTGCACGGGGTACCACAACGCATCTTATCTGACAGAGGGGTGCAATTTACGTCGGCATTTTGGAAAGAATTTTTATCCCTCTTAGGAACCACCCAAGGACTGTCATCTAGTCACCATCCTCAGACAGACGGAGCTTCTGAAAGACTTAATAATATACTTGAACAATATCTGAGATGCTATATTAATTTTCAGCAGTCCGACTGGATGGACCTACTGCATTTTGCAGAAGAAGCATATAATAATGCAGTCCACTCAAGCACAGATTACACTCCTTTTCAAGTAGCTACAGGCCAGAGTTTCAACCCAATACCAGAACTAACCCCAAAAGAACCGGTTATCCCTGATCTGAAGGAATGGATTGCTCAATTACAAAATACATGGCCAATCGTTAGGAAAGCGTTGGAAGATGCCAGAAAAGCATACAAGACACAGGCAGACAAAAAAAGAACCGATCCCACACCATTTAGGGTAGGAGAGATGGTATATTTATCCACAAAATACCTGAAATCACTCCAACCCTGTAAAAAACTAGGACCAAAATATATTGGACCCTTTCCAATTAAAAGAATCATAAACCCAGTAACAGTTGAATTAGAACTACCCAAAAATCTTAGATGAATACACCCAACCTTCCACTGCAGTCTATTAAAGAGAGAACAACAATCACCACTACGAGCAAAAATCCCACCACCACCACCCCCCATCATGGTGGAAGGAGAACAACATTTTGAAGTGAAAGAAATCTTAGATTCCAGAAAACACCATGGAACGATACAATATTTAGTGGCATGGAAACACCTCCCCTCCTCAGAAAATGAGTGGGTTAACAAACTCCATGTTAAAGCACCTAAGTTGCTTAAGAGGTTTCATACAGAATATCCAAACAAACCAGGCTAACATTTATATGTTTTCTTTCCCCACAGATGGACTCATCTTTTTTCTGAAAGGAGAGCCGAATGTCAGAATCCATTTATATCACATTTCATAATTGTATAGGTAGAACAACGTGCTATTTCTGGGGATTCTGCCATCTCTCCGAGGGGGGGGAGAGGATGGTTACTAAAGCGATTTTCAAACAACAGGGGATGTTTTAACTGGGGGAGGGAGGGGGACAGACAGGTCTGGATTGTATCTTCATTTACAACTGAAAAGGAAAGCAATAACCATAAAACCAAGGAGAGTTCCCTTTCCCATGGAAGGACCTGACACCTAGCAACTGATGAGAGCCTGACCAAATGGATGAGGGGAGGGGCTGAAATGGGAATGTTTTATATAGGATTGAAATGTAACTTTGTTAGATTCCGTCTTGTATTCCCACAATCGATTCCATCCTAGTAAACATTTTCCTTTTTGGACTAAACTTGCATCCAAGAGTTCTTATTTCCTAAGATGTGGATTGAGGTGGGTCCTGACACCTAAGGCAAGTCTAGAATTCATAATCTCCGGGTTTCTAGCCTGGTACCTTAACCAGTACCAGACTCAGGGTTTTTTTTCTCATAGAACGCTCAGAACGGAGGTCCGGCACCTTTTTTGGATGGAACCTTGTAGGGTAGGCAAAGCAGGTTGTATGACATGTGTGAGTTCCGGCACCTTTTTCTTTTACAAAAAAAGCACTGACCAGACTTAATGTCATACCAATGCGCCATTGGATGATTGTGTGCTGTGACACACCCCTACTGTGGGATGCGTAACATATCATAAATTCATTAAGGCTGGAAAAAATGGAAGCTTTCTGTTTCCTAAAAAAATGTCTCCCATGTACTGTGAAATTTCAAATTAACAGTCTGCCTAGGAAAATTACATCATTTATATTGACATAGGTCACTTGTACAATTATCTAATTATGCACATGATATAATAAAGTTATTTCCATTTTTTAAGTGTCTTGTTTTGACTACTTCAGATTTGCTGCTTAGACTGACTATACATCAAGCCTTCTGTAGATGATACATGGTCCTTTGTCTTGCCAGAGGAGCTGGCTTTATGATAGCCTCCACGTTCTATAAAACTGAATATAAGTGCTGAGAGGAGAGAGGAAAGCACAGGACTGAAAAAAGAACATCCTAACAAAGAGCAAACAAAACAGGCCATCCTAGGAACATCGAAACAGGGCACCCTGATAAATCTTCTCCAGACAACCATTCTGTGATTAATATGTGCTGAAACCCAAGACCCTATTCAAGCTATTATTCATAGTACATACATATTTTAGTTACACTAGCTGTATGGATATTTACTGTATTTAGAATTCCAGTTTTTGTTGTTTTTCCTTGTTTTTCCTATGGTTCTCTTTTTTCTCAATAACTCATTTTATATCAGCATTGATTTTATAAGAGAATTTTTCATGAAACGCTCCCCTGAGCCTAAAACTTCATAAAGCTACATAAAACCTGCTCTTACAAGGTTGACAGAAGGCTTGTTAAATTTTGAATTTCTGATCTTCAGTCAAGAAGATTTCAGGGTTGTTTCACACATACATAAGCAAATGATCTCACATAACCTGCTGACTCATAGCTGAAGATAAGCTGCCTCATCAAAAAGAATAATGAATATTAATTATGTTGTAGCAGTTATTCTATTGCATCCAAATATTGATAGAAAAGAAGAAAAGGTTTTCCTAATTAACACAATTGTTGTTTCAGAGGGGTAACTTAATTGTTATGCAAGATTTGAACACATTCTCAGAGTTCAAGCCATTAAATTGCCAATTTTATTTGCCTATCTTAATCAAATATTACCTTTTTTGGCAGCCAATGTTTCTTGACTCCAGAAAGACACAATCTGAGAACATTTTTCTGGATTATTTATATTAGTTTACCCATTAAAATTATCATAAAACATGCTTTTAACATTAATTTGATGAATTTATTTGTATTTATTGCTGTTGTATTTTTTATTATTATTATCTTCTATAAGATGACTTTTTCCAGGATTATAAGGCATACATATATGATAAATTAGAAACTAGAACTAAAACCTAAGGAGAGTTTATTAATCCAATCAGCCTGCACTTTCATCTTGGGACTTGACTTTAAGTTAAAGATTTCATCAAACAATTTCCAGTCTACTTTAGTCTGAACACAACCTTTCCTATCCTTAGCTTTCTGTACCGTTTCATGTGATGAAAGTTCTGAAGAACCTAATGGGTTTTGCCCTTTTGGTGGCTTTTTTACTGGTCCTAATAATGATAGGGACACGGTGGCTCAGTGGGTTAGGACGCTGAGCTTGTCGATCAGAAGGTCGGCAGTTTGGCGGGTCAAATCCCGAGTGCCGCGTAACAGAGTGAGCGCCTGTTACTCATTCCCAGCTTCTGCCCACCTAGCAGTTTGAAACCACATAAAAATGCAAATAGAAAAATAGGGACCACTACGGTGGGAAGGTAACAGTGTTCCATGCGCCTTTGGCGTCTAGTCATGCCAGCCACTTGACCACGGAGACGTCCTCGGACAAACGCTGGCTCTTTGGCTTTGAAACGGAGATGAGCACTGGCCCCTAGAGTTGGAAACGACTAGCACGCATGTGCGGGGGAACCTTTACTTTTTAATAATGATACTGATGATAATGATTTCTTGATGGACCAACGTGGCTTTGTCTGCTTTATCTGAGTGGTATCAGTTCTATAGCTACTCAAACAGAGATCTTTCACATCAGATGACTTAGATTAGATATATGAATTTTTCTGCATCCAAAGCTGCAAAACTGTACTACTTGCCTAGGTTCTCTATCCTAGTTAGAAACCACTGATGTCGAGCCCTTCGGGTTCGACAAACTTGCCGGGAGGGGGATTCGGCTCGCAGCCCTCGGCAACAGCAGCGGCCACGCCCACGCTCGTCAGCTGTCCGGCGGGCGAGCTGCCGTTCGTCGCCGAAAGCCCAGCCGCCCCCAAGCCCCCCAGCTGGCGGGGGGGGAAGCAGCCGCACGCCGCCGAAGGCCCAGCCGCTCCCAAGCCCCCCAGCTGACCGGCGGGCGAGCAGCCGATCGTCGCCGAAAGCCCAGCCGCTCCCAAACTCACCAGCTGGCGGGGGGGGAAGCAGCCGCACGCCGCCGAAGGCCCAGCCGCTCCCAAGCTCCTCAGCTGTCCGGCGGGCGAGCAGCCGTGCGACGCCAAGAGCCCAGCCGCGCCCACACCTTCCAGCTGTCCGGCGGGCGAGCGCCGGACCCACGGGCGTGCCGCAATCTGGGAGGTGGCTGAGGACGGTCGTGAGTGGCTGCAGGATGGCTACGCCGGGGCAGCCAGCAGGGAGACGGCCCGCGCCGGCACAGTCAGCTGCCAGGCGGGCAGGCACTGAGGGGCGGCCAGGGATGCCCGCTGATACTCGTGCAGCTCGGTCAGCTGAGCGACGGTCCAAAACAGCCACGGACGGCCGCGGAAGCAGCATAACACTTTCTAGAGCTGACGACGGCCTGGCGGTTGTGACTATGGGCGATGGCCTTACGGACCCGGTGGCTGTTACTGCAGACACGCCGGCAGCGACGCGGGGTGCTGAACAGCTGCACCCGGACCTTGGGGGCTGCCAGGGGGTCATGGGGGTGGCGCGGGGAGATGCATTGGTGGAGGGGAGCACGCTCAGGTTGTTAGGAGGGGGGTGGGCTTGTACTTACCTTCACGCTGGGAAGCACGGTGCCGGTGGAGGGAGCTGGGCGTGGGTTGAAGGAGTAGGGGGGTGGAGTATTTACGCAGGCCAGGCGGATGCTGGTCTGCACGGGGGAGGGGTGGAGTCTAGGGGTGGGGCTGCTACCTAGTTACAGATTCAGAATAAAAGGTGCGTTGAGAGCGTGTGGCTCTCAACGCTGACTTTGTTAAGGTATAGAGATCCTGCTATTAAAGGTACTCTTTCCAGTCATCCGTACTTCGTCGTGGTTTTTCCTGTGGGCTTGTCGATCCGGCGAAGACGAGGAGTTGACAACTGAATTATATGAACATAAGTTGTAATGTATAAGGCAGAACCTTCTAAAAAATGTGGGAACTGGTGAAAAAGAGACTGGAAAGAAAAAAAGCCCAAATCTCTATAGTGCTTGGAGATTATTTAAAGCCACAGTAATTGAAGTTTACCTGAAATGCATTCCACAATGTAAGAATGGGTCAGCCAAATCCAGGAATAAGCCAGCATGATTTCTAATAGTGTCTATGAACCTTTAGAAGATAAAAAGGCTTCCTTTCAGGAAATGGAAAGACCGCTTTAACCAGAAGTACAAAAAGCAGCAAAAACTCTGACAGAAAAAGTAGAAAGTGATCATAGAGATCATAGAGAGTAAACAGAAGAAGTTATGGAACCTACTGCAAAGAGAAAAAGAAGAAAGAAAATAACAATAAATATTTTTGGAGTCGAGTCAGCCAAAGAAACAGTTGGTCCATTAGATGACAAGGAGTAAAAGAGGGATTTCCAGGACTTCTCAAAAGCTATACTGTAATAAATCACCCTATGTTTAATATCAAAAGGTGAAATCTGCCCCCATCTTCTTGGCTTTCTGAAAGTGTCTGAAAACCTGGGTCTGTGGATTAGGGTGGGGCCCTGATAAGAGCATTCCACACTAGGTAAGGTAAAGGTAAAGGGTCCCCCGCATATGCGTGCTAGTCGTTTCCGACTCTAGGGGCCAGTGCTCATCTCCGTTTCAAAGCCGAAGAGCCAGCGCATGTCCGAAGACATCTCCGTGGTCATGTGGCCGGCATGACTGGACGCCAAAGGCGCACGGAACGCTGTTACCTTCCCACCGTAGTGGTCCCTATTTTTCTACTTGCATTTTTACGTGCTTTTGAACTGCTAGGTTGGCCGAAGCTGGGATGAGTAACAGGAGCTCACACTGTTACGTGGCACTCGGGATTTGACCCGCCAAACTGCCGACCTTCTGATCGACAGGCTCAGCGTCCTAACCCACTGAGCCACCGCGTCCCTCTCCCACACTAGAAGTAGTTAATATAGGGGTCCTCAACCTTGGCAATTTTAAGACTTGTGGATTTCAACTGCCAGAATTCCTCAGCCAGCTTTGTTGAGGAATTCTGGGAGTTGAAGTCCACAAGTCTTAAAGTTGCCAAGGTTGAGGACCCCTGGGTTAATAGACTAAGAAGAAGCTCCCACCTCCACACCACTTGCACACTAGTTCCTTTCTTACCTAGTTTTTTTATTAATTTTTAGCACTGAATGCTTTTAATATTTTAATGTTCTAATTGTTTTATATTGCTGCTTTATGATGTTGTAAGCCACCCATAGTCATTCAACAGGGTCCAAACCACTGCCAACGTTACCCACCTATTGACAATCACTTTACCTTGAAGCAGTATGGCTACAAGACAGCAGTATTATAGACAAAATGTAGGACAAATTAGTATGTCTTGCATTTAAATATTGTTCATATTTTTCAAAAATGTTTGCATCTTTTCCAAGTTTTGCTGTCTATCTGCCTGCCTGATAGTCTGTATATCTATGTCTACCTATCATGTTTCATATATTATGTATCATCTATCAACATACACACCACTGTAGTCTATTAAAATGCATATGTGTATAATACATATGTTAACACTACACAGAAGACTGTGAATGGGCCTTTGTGAGGACCTTTCAAAAATGTTTGCCAACTAATGTGAACTCTGAATAGACTCAGTTTAGGATTGGAAAAATAAACAGAATAAAATGTAATAAGGCTTCCAATCTATAGCACCTACTACAGCATTTCCCTAGCCATTTCTAGTAGAGTCCAATAAATGTACAACTGATATACTTTTCTTTCAATATAAATCATATGGTTTAAATGTCCTTTCAATTCTGTTTAGCAAATCCTTGGATATAAATCTGTATTAACTCTCCCATGATTGAAGAATCAAAACCAATCACTTATTTCCCCTCCAACAATTCAATTCTTTTCTTTCCTTATGTAACCAAGAGACCATGGCAGTGTTTTATTGTCATTCACTCTTTTCCACTCTTGACAGTGCAAATGAATCCACTGTGATCTCTTTTGACCAAGCACCTTTTGCTCAAAGAACTGCTTACAGCATTTTGCAGCCAGATGGGGTTGTTTACACCTTGAATCTTACTAATAATTTTTCTTTGTCTTCATTTTTTTAGTTTATGTGCTGTCTATTTGTGTACCATGCAATGGTATATATTTCAAACATATCATTTCAGAGTGCAGTGCATTAAAATAAGGGGACCTAAATTTATAACTTCCAGAACTTTGGGAATTCAGCCACTATCAGTATCTGCTGTAATAATCCATTATCAAACATTGTTTGTCTTCCAGACCACCTTCCTAATCATGTATTAAACTATGAGACAGGATATTTAAAATAGCTGTACCTGGCCAGCTCATACCCTTGATGTCTTTTTTTAACAAAAAAGTTAACAAAAAGAGCTTAAGCAGAAGCCACATTGTTATGGCATGGATGCTTATGGATTCTGTTTAACATGTTTAGAATTTTCTGTTACAATAAGAGAATCTCGCAAAGAGAGTTCTTCATGCTTCCCTCTTTAATGGTTTTTATTAGTCAGGATAGAATATGTGCCAGGTTTACATAAGAACTCTGCTTTATCATCCAAGTGTTCCATCTAGTCCATCACTTAGTGACCAAACATATGAATATAAGAACACAGGGGCAGGGGGTGAAAGAGAGAAAGGCATTCTTTAGTGCTGTTCCAGAGCACCTGGATATCTGAGAAATTGCCTGTGATCCAGAGATTCAGACTAGGGTCTGATTGTGCAACAATTCAGATGAAAAAGGAAAAGTTGATTAGGATTGTGCAGGATTGCTCATGTAACATCAGTTAACACTTTTAAAGAAGCATCTTTTTCTGGACTTCTCTAGTGGTATTTCATAATCCAGGAAAAGACACATTTGCTGTTTCTGATTCCTTACCACATATTATATGCCATGCCTTGTAAGGCTGCCTTCTTTGAAGTTAAACTCAGATCCTTGTGGCTACATGGATATCTATACAGCTTGTTAGAAATTTTTTTTTCCTAATTTGACATATATGCAGCCATGGGCTTTCCAAAGACTAAATTGGTATGGTTCTGCTTAGAATTACATAAAGAGCTAGATACAGTGGTGGATTCAAATGTGAACAACTGGTTCTCTGTGTGGATGTCACTTCTGGAAGTCCATTCTGGGCCTGTGCAACAAAAAAATTAGCTACCGGTTTTGCCAAACTGGTGCAAACCAGCTGAATCCCACCATTGGCTAGATATTGCTATCTGTTGTAGCAAGGAAATATTGTATTGTCTGGTTACCATGTTCTTATTATGTTAAAACACAATTTCCTCTGTTTCTTTAGATCAGTGTTTCTCACCCTCAGTGCTATTGTTGAGAAACACTGATCTAGGATGTGAATGTTCAGCTATGGCTGTTGTACTTTATATATGGCTACACAACACAATCTTTGTATAGTCAAATGTGGAATGTGGAGATTCAGTTCAAAGTTTTCAGTCGAATTGTGGTATCCTTAGTTGAAACAAATTGCCTAAAAATTGATTCAAACAGTTCAGTACAGGGGCAAAAATAATCTGCTTACAAATCCACATTGAATCAGCCTAACCTAATGAGTTGAGCCTCTGAACCAAAATTATTTGGAAAACTGATTCAAATAGTTTATGTTTTCTGAACTGAACCAAGGATTCAAATAGAATTTTACATTATTCACATAGAATGTCAGCAATCTTAGGGGAACTTTTCAGACATGCAAAAGAAATGAGGAGAGAATCTCTGAAGCCATTTTCCTTCCCTCTGAAACCATAAACCCAGTGAGAACTGAGCTTTGTCAATCTTCACGGAATACTAAGATGCACTAAGGGAAAAATATGGATCTGGGAAAGATTGGTATGCTGGCTTCTCTATATTCCAAGACTTATATAAAGGAATACTTAAATGTGGATGGCAATGATTACTTTTTATGCAGCAGCATTTTTTATCTTTCTTTTTCCCCCTCCACCCCACCCTTGAGCTTTTGTTTAGAGCTGCTGCCATCCCTACATTCTGTTTGTGTTATTTAAGCATCTGGAAAACAGAACATCATATATGATGTCAGACAGACTCACATCATTGCTTCATTCTGTTGTAAGACATTAACTGTTCCATCATTATTGAGGCACACATGGACACACACACACACACACACACAGAGAGAGAGAGAGAGAGAGAGAGAGAGAGAGAGAGAGAGAGAGAGAGAGAGAGAGAGAGAGAGACACCATATGCAGGGCAAAGCAAAATATCTTGCAGCACACTTCACTTAAGAAAATTACAGTAATTGGGACCATTAAATGCACATTCCACAGGCTATTTGTTTTTGCCAACCACTCACCCACCTGACGTTGTGTAATGCTAACTGAATCAATAGAGCCAAATCTGTTTAATGGTTGGCATGAATTGCTTCTACCCAGACTTAGACTACAATCAATAAAAATGTCAAAATCTCATTCTCCAATCCCCAGCTGTTGCCATGAGCACTTTTAATTAGAAAAGTAGATTAAACATATTTTAACTTTGTATA
Source organism: Vipera berus (assembly GCF_964194415.1). Lineage (NCBI taxonomy): Eukaryota > Metazoa > Chordata > Lepidosauria > Squamata > Viperidae > Vipera > Vipera berus. The sequence goes on from NC_138207.1 coordinate 58,117,225, forward strand.
AATAAAATGCCAGCTTCATTTTAGTTCATAAACATCAAGTTATATCAAGTCAAATCTTCCATTCATCTGACTCAGAATTGTTAATACTAACTGGCAGCTATTGATCAAGGTTTCTCAGACTGCTATGGGGAAGCCATAGACTGATTGAGAACAGCTGGTGTTAACCAGTGTTTCCACTCTATACTGGAAGAATAGTATTATTTGATCTAATGGATCCATTTCACACCCTTAGGGAACTTGGGGAGTTTTGTGAGTCTCTGGGAAATGGTTCTACCAAAGCTTTAGTGGCCTACTAGAATAGTTAGGATTGGGCCTGGGTTATCTTTTCTTGCTTGCCACCAGAGGAAGTATCTGGAGTGATGCTAATAGAAGACAGAAAACAAAGAGCAAATCTAATGAAAACCAGCAAAAGTTCACATTCAAGCCAATATTTTTGACAGGTCCTATTGAAGTGACTATACCACATCTTCTAAGGTTATCTGGGATATGTTTGAACCTGTTAGTCATAAGGAAATGGGCAGGGTTCTCAGTCACATAGTTCTGCCACCTGTTATCAGTCTTTGAGGTAGACAAGGTCAAGAAACAAGCCTGTGTTGAAAAAGGCAGTGGTGCATTTTCCTCTTAAGAAGAAGTTCAACCAGGCAACTTTGGGCATGTAGCCAGTCACCAATTGATCAGAAAGGAAGATCATTGAGAAGATGATGAAACATGTGTAGTATGAACTGGAGGAAATGGATTTTCTGGATCCTTTTCATTCTGGTTTGAAGCTGGGTATGGCACTAAGGTCACATTCATTGCGCTTGTAACCCTTGGTGAGAGCAGGATAAAATTACTGTAACCCTGTTAAACTTGCTTGGTCTCTTAGTGGCCTTCAGTACTATTAATTGTAGTAGTTCTGGACTGTCAGCAAGGGTTTGGACCAAGTGCCATGACTTTACACTGGTTCTTTTCCATCTTAAAGGGACATTCCAGGCATTGGAAACTAGTTATAGTTTAGGGTTCCACAGGGATTGATACTCTGTCCACTCTTATTTAATAAATATTTACATACAGTATACTAGAGCCATTACCAGTGTATTGATATTAGCATTAGCACAGTGCATCTCAAACATCAAACCTGAATAAGCAAAGTTGAAATGTGGTCTTGGTGTCTGGAAATTATTAGCGTCTGGATGGGAGGAATAGTCTCAAGGTTAATCTGCTCATGATAGTGACTTTTTGTTTAGGAGATAATCAGTTCAAAGGATATTCCTCATTTGATTCTGGATGGGGATTTCATTGCTTTCTGCAGCTCAGCAGACTTGGATTGCTGGCTCTATAGGTTCTTTAAATTCTACAAAATCTAGAAGGAAATACTGCATTAAATAAGGCTTTAAAAAAGAGCAATGATCATGCACTATGAGTCGGCAAAAGAACAATATATAGGAATACTGAAGAATATAACATAATCCAAGACAGAAGTCAAAGAATATTACACAAAACATCAATTAAAAAAAATATTCAAGAATACATTAAAACAAAGAAATGCTTTTTTGCCAGTCAGTAAATCCCAAAAGGATAATAGTAATTGGGCCTCTTCAAAGCCAGGAAACATGCAGCATGCCCCTCCTGGTTATGTCTGCACTGAAGTTCCATCTGATGGAAGTTTCTGAGTAGCTTGCAGAACCATAATTAAGCATATCTGATTTTCAGTGGTCTCATCTTACTGGAATTTACCAAGGGCAAGGAGGATAAATCTATCTTATCTTAGAATGCTTGGCCTTGCTGCCAGGAATGAGACCTTCAAGGTTGAGAAGTCCTGCCAAGAATGAAGCCATCAAGGTTAAGGAGTTCTTGTTTATGCCAGATGGCAATGAGACCATCTCAAAGTTAAGGAGTATCTGTTTGTCAAGGTTAATTGGGTTGAAAATGAGAAAAATCATCCTACTCTACACAGGTGTCTTACCAAGAATAAGGCAAAATAAAGTATGCCCCAAATATGGTTAGTGACTGAAATAAATGTTTACTTTATTCTTCACTGCAAATACTAAAACATTACATGAAACTATAAAGTCATATAGAGTTTTATATAGTACTGTACATACCTAAGTGAAAAAGAATCTTTTTTTTAGCTACTGTAACGGGATGTATAGATGCTTTGGGGAATGAAGGGAAGAGATACTCTCTAGAAACCAGTCAGACAAATGAAGGATGAGTCCCCGAGGGATTAATATTAGAGAAAGAAATTTAGGATGGGCCTGCCCTAATTCATCTCATAGTGAAAAATTGGCGGCAGGAAGTTAGGACCCTGAGACTCATGAGATTGATTTCAGCCCTCCCAAGTAAACCAGATAGGAAACATGACTAGAGGGGCTAATTCTACTTTAATGTAAGGCTACCTTGCAAGCTTGAAAGTTCAAACTTCCCACTTTTAACCATTTAATCAGTTAGGGAAGGTCCATCCTAAGAGTCTTTCTCAGACCATTAAGCCCAACTGACTTAATGATTTGAAAAAATCATATAAGAGGTGGACTTCCATCCTTATCCAAAGCCTCAAGAAGTAGTCAGGTTTTTAAGATTTCTTACACATTGCCCTGGTTGGGGCTACACAGATCTCAGGAGGATGCTATTCCAGAGGGCAGGTGCAGCAACAAATGTTATTAGTTAAAAAGACCATTTTACAAGAGAAATCATCCATCATACAACTTCAGCAGAAATATAAGATTCTTCCAATTATTTTGTTTTTACTTTAAACAGTAGAAAGCATCCCATTTATTAACAAGATCTTTAACTTATTGTTACAACTGATTATACAATAAGATGATAATTAAGCTGAATCTGGCTGCTTTCAGGGTGGTCTCTCTGTGACCTTGTCAGATAAAAATAAATAAATTGTTTAATCTTCCTTTAACCTTCTGGGACTTATTTCAAGGATGTAAGATAGAAGTGATCATTCATATAGAATGGGCAGTGAAATAACAAGTGAATCATCAACTCCATTTCTGCAGCTTGAGAAAGACATATTAATTCAAATATATGTCCTGCATTCCCCAAAATCATTAAAGTCATTACACTGTGCCAAGAGAAAAGCTTTTTATGGGATCCAGAAGGTCCTATTATATAAATAATTAGCTGACGTAAATCTCTCTTGTCAATTCCCCTCTGAGAAGGGAAGGAAGAACTCCTGTCTTTTGGAGGTCTATATTTAGCCCAGGGCCTAGCCTTTGCTTTAATCGTCCTGATACTCGGGGTGATCAGATATTGGTTAGAGAACCCATATGATTAGATCATTAAAAAAAATCACATCAAGAAAATCATTTTTATTCTTCCTTTGGGCAGAGGCAAAGCTTCTTTGAAAACCAGACAGGTTTCCAAGTAGCTAGCAGGAATTACCTTAAATAGTAATTGAGGTGGCCAACTCCCACCACTGGAGGAAGGGGTACAGTAAGAAAGCTGTACATGGATGAAGGTGATGAGATGCTTAGAAAGTGAAAATGAAGTGCAATAAACAAAAGACAATGTATGAATGTGTGTAAATATGTGGTGGGAGCAAGGAAGGTTTGAAAGGTCAGAAAGATATATAGAGATGTTGGTGTTTTGGGGTTGGGATGTTCTCTTTCAATCAATTAGAATTAATATTAAGACATTTTAATGGAAAAGTCTTGGTGCTTTAATTTTATAGTATTGTGTTAGCTTTTAGTGGTTTATTTATGCATATTTATGACCATTGCTGTGTCTCAAGATCATGTGATCACTTTTTGCAACTTTTTCACAAGCAATGTCGATGGGGAAGCCAGATTCACTTAAACAACCAGGCTACTAACTTTTCAGCTGCAGTGATTCCCTTAACAACTGTGGCGGCAAGAAATGTTGTAAAATGGAGCAAAACTCACTTAACAAATGTCTCATTTAACAACAGATATTTTGGGTTCAAATGTGGTTGTAATTTGAAGACTACCTGTAGTTTGACTTGAGCAAATCCTCCTTAATATAATATATATGCATAACAAATAAATTAGAGTTGTGTTATTTCTCAGATTCCTGCAATCAAAGAGTCGATCAAAAGTGAATCCAAGATTAAAGTTCCCCCCCTTAGGTTACAATGTTAGAAAGTTGAACTTCCCACCCAGTAACGTGTCATAAATCACAATCCCCAATTAACTACTTGCACCGGCTTTCTAACAGAAGCTTTAGCCACCAAAATGCAGCCAGCAATGACCTTGGTTCCCACAGAACAATTTATTGTTTTGACTAAGCTAAAAAACACTCATTTCCTCCCCCCTCCCAAATCTGTGGCAACCCCAAATAAAGGAAAAATGGCTTCAGCCAAATTCCTTTGTAGTTACATATTATTTACCCTGAGTGGCAGACAAGTCATTTTCAACCACTTGAGTGTTGGGACTCTCTTCATCATAGACACATGCTACATGCCTTGGTGGAGCAGTGGGCTAATGCCTCCTTAAATAACACCAGCTGCCTGCAATTAGTGCAGGTTCGCATCCCACCAGGCTCAAGGTTGACTCAGACTTCCATCCTTCCGAGGTAGGTAAAATGAGGACCCAGATTGTTGGGGGCAATAAGCTGACTTTGTAATAATGCCGCTTGGGGTGTGTGTGAAAGCCCTAATAAGCAGGCATATACATAGAATGAAGGCTACTGCTAAGCTTGTAAGCCGCCCTGAGTCTTCGGAGAAGGGCGGGATATAAATGGAATTTAAAAAAAAACATCATATCATCCTTCTGATAGATGAATTATGGAGGAAAAAAATGATGAAGGACAGATATTCCCTCAATACTTATCAGTGCCTCATGGTTGCCAGTTATTAAGCAATTTGGTTTAATTTGTGTGAGATCTGTATAACGGCATGATGCTCATTTCAATATTTGTCTTAGAAGGTTCACCCAGAACGTCTTGGTATATATTGTAGCCCATCTCTACATTGAAAATGAAAGTCAGGTGTGTTTTTTTTAAGAACTCTCAGACAAATATTAGGAACAACCACCAAACTGTAGGCCTACAGCTGTATTAACACTGTGACCCTAGATTAAAAGTAAATGATTATTTTATATACTAAAGCAAATTACTGTGATGGCCAGACCTGTTTGGTATCTAAACCAATAAAGAAGTAGGAATAGCCACAAAGTTCAGCTCTGATCCAGCTTAATCCCTTCAGGGAATAATGGAAAACTTCGAATTTAAGTATAGTATAAGCATTTGTATACCAGTGAGATTAATATTTATCCCGTTGCACATAAATGGATTACAAGAATAGAAACATTGCTAAAATCTCAAACTTCATCTTTCCAAATACCACCACAAGTGTTTGCTTTTCTCAGTTTTTTCCTAAAGTTTGCACACGGCACTTTCATTTGCATTTAATGTACTTCAAATTACTTCCTTTTGTTGTGCTAAACATTTCTCTCAGTTGAGCCTAATTTGGTGAGGTCATGCTTTGACCTCTGACCTTTTGGTTTTTAAGTGAAACCATCTGACTTCAAAATAGGTGGAACATTCTTTGCTTGTTTATGACACTTGATATTTATAGTCATGCAGCTGGATTTTAAAAAGATTCATTTGCCAAGTTAACACTTATCTAGAAAAATATGAGTTAGCAAATTCTCACCAGAGGCATTTGAATATCAAGAACAGATTTGAAGCCACTTCAATCCATTTTCAATCTAAATAGGATGTTGTATATAATCATGTGCATATAGGTTATGAATCCTGCCCATCCTGATGTTGCTTAAGACTTGTGGGTTAGTACATATATTACAGTTGTGTCCTACTAGAGACAAGATGTATGTGAAGAAATCTATGCTGGTAGAGCACCAGCACTCATCACAAATCTTTCCCTTCTTAAAGAATAGGGCTGAGTCAGCATTTGGATGTTTCTTACATAAATTGTTGTAGATGTCAAAGGCTGTAGCAATTTCAGCATTGTTTGGCTTTTATTTTATGAAAAAGTGCAGATATTTTACAGCACATTTAAATGTTTTTACAGTATACTGATTGAAAGCATTCCATCTAACAGGTATAGACATTCTTACATTTCAAAACCGTTTCAATTAATTGGAAGATGTCGTAACTGAGACCCAAAATTGTGCCATTAATCAGCTGAGAATGGTGTTGGAGGGAAAATTAATAACAAAGGAGAGTTGAATGAGAGACCATCCAAATTGGGTCATCAGAGACTTGAAAGAAAAAAGCAGCAAAAGAATAGAAGGAACCATTTCTAACTGGGAAGAATCTGAAATCACTGCCAGAAAACTGATGGAAAGTAATAGGTTTGGGGGATAAGAAAGTTCACTCATTCTGGAGAGAGAGAGATGTTTCTTGAGGATGGGCTCCAAAAGCTTGGAAGAATAAACCTTTGGTCCTGGTGACTGACTCAGATTGGATCCTACATAAGAAAATTCTGCTACAGTGTTCTGACCAAGTAGAAGAGTGGAACTACTGAAGCAATAGTTTTTAGACCGGGAAGAAATCTCAGTGACCTGCATCAAAATTCTTGTAAAGAAAAAAGCTCCTCAACCACCATCACTCTATAGTTTAAGACAGGAGTGGGCAATTAACTTTCCTGCATGAGAAACTGGGACTATTGTGGAGAGCCGCTGCCATCCCACACCCGCTGCTGCTCCACCCCCTTCCACTCCTGCTCCCTCCATTGTCATTGTCACTGCTTCCATCCCACCCGTGCCTCTGCACTGACGCCCCACTCTGAAGCCTCACCAATCCCACCGCTACCACTAATGCAAGCAGATGTGGTCCCAAGGCTGTAAAAATGCCCAAGTCTGGTTTAAGACTATGAACTGGAGTGCAGAATAAGCATTCAGAATAAATAATTTGTCTTGCAGGTGGGAATTTGTGAAAAATTATGTAAAGTATCACAGAAGAGAATCTGACTTACACTTATTACATTCACAACCAAGCATCCCTCTTTTTTTCAACTCTACTTTTAGTGTCTGTGCCTGAGCAAGTCAACACCACAGATTACACGGGGACTTCATTTTTATCTGTTTCTTATCTCCCAACATGTTCAACATGAATAAGGAATTTAAGTTACAGTAAAGCAGATTCCAAATGAAAAAATTAACCTCCTAACAGTTCATCAGTGGAATCAATTGTGCAAAGACATAGTGGACATTTGTCAAAGTGGACATCTGTCAAGAACAAATCAAATTAGATTCCTTTACTGGGTAGAATTGGACTCAATATTCTAAATGTCCCCTTCTAACTCTGATGTTATAATTTGTGTTTTTTTATCAGTAAAATAATTTTTAAATCACTTAGCAGAGCCAACGTAGTATAATGGTTTAAGTGCTGAACTAGAAGCAGGGAAACCCAGGCTGTTGTCTCCTATGTGGATAGAAGTCAGCGGGGTGACTTAGGACCAATGGTTCCTTCCCAGCCCTAATCAGCATCAGGCTGTGTAATAAGGCGATGATAAACAAATCCCTTGTTATATCATTTATTGATAACTTTACTGTAAGAATTAGGCAAGTACTGTGCAGAAATAGCAAACACTATAATGATGCAAGATAAATACTAAGGAAATCCAAACAATATCTTTTACTAATTTAAATTCTGATGTTCTTACAGCCAGAAATTTTAAAGATATTTCTAGTGACACTTGCAATGTGTTTTAAATGGGAACAGCAGAGGGCTTTATCACAGAGTGAAATTCTTTCTTACATAAACGATCCACAAATTCCAAACTTTCAGTGTATAATTTAATACTACCTTCGCATATTTAACCCATAAGTCTCTTTTCAATATTAATAAAAAAGAAAATATTAAACTAAAATAGGACACTAAGTCCAAATCATATGCCACCTGTTGGGATCTAGGCAGTAGTGGGATTTAAATATGTGAGCAACTGGTTCTCTGTGTGGCTGCTGCTTCTGGAAGTCCATTCTGGGCCTGGGCAACAAAAATTAGCTACTGGTTCTGCCAAACTGGTGCAAACTGGCTGAATCCCACCACTGGATCCAGGAAGTGCACATTGTCACAGCACCTGTTCTCTGGAACATCATCAACTGAAGATTCATAAGCCTATCCACCCTTGATTAAATATAAAAGGTCTTTGACAACCCAGCTTTTTCCCTAGGCCTTGAGTTGGCGGGAATGGCAAGATCCTCATAGGTTTTTTATATGTTACTTTAAATGTTTTCACCTTGGATATACATCATTTATCCTTTATTTTATTGCTCTTACTATTTTTAATGTTTTACATACAGGGTATCTTTATAAAGGCAGATAGCCTTCTAAACCTGACAAATAAATATTAATTTCACAGTATAAAAAAAATCTGACAGTCTTTCTTAAACACATTCTGAGCTGTCCAACATGAAGAAGAATATTGTGATGCATTAATCCCATGGTCATAAAACTTCAGTGGGATCATTAATGGAGACATGAAATGAAGCTCACAACTGGGCATCCTCCAGGCAATGGTGATGTCATCAGCTTCCTTCTTTCCACCACAGAAGTGCCTTCCTTCCAACAACGATGTATAGTATGATCATAAGACATGTGTCAGATCTCCTTCAGATCACTTTTCAAAAAATAGGATATCCTAACGCTTCAAAAATTCTTGTACAGTAAATTATCAGAGTTTCTCTTAGTTCCTTTTTCTGCTTAATAAAAACCTTAAAAAACCTTTACCTGCTGTTTTTAAATCATAATAATCAAAAAGGTTCATTTTCTTATGAGAATCAGTATCAAGCCTTAATCCCAAAGTCTTCCAAGTGTGTTTTCTTTGGCTTTAGTACAGAAAAATGTGTTGACTAAAATTAGAAGCAAGCACTTGCCAAATTATCAAAGAAGTCAAATAGTATTACTTAAATATTCTGGCTGTTTATAAAATCAGTAAGGCTGATAATTGACTGATATACTTAATATTTATCTGATATTTTTCTGAAATTGTATTCTAATGTTCAATTTCATCGAGACACGGTCTTGGTGAATTCCTTAAAAGGACTGCATTATTACCTTAGAACAATTTTCCTTGTGCTTTCAGGGCTTTTGGCTACAACTTTATTATGAAAGTTTAACTAAATCAATATAAAAATTCCAGCTTGCTAGGAAGTTTGGTATTTGTTTTTATGCAAATACTTTATAGTACAATCTTAAAGGGGCTATTGAAAGGAAGTCCTGTTCACAGAAAAATTTCTCATTTTCAATGGTGCAAAAATAAAGCTAAGGGTACATTAATTTAGAAAGCCTAGGTAATCATTGATGGAATCTTCTGTATATCTACAAATATTAGTCCTATTCCATTCCTAGATGCTTGAGCATGCAAGCAAAGGGAACCTTCAGCTCAGATCTCAGTGTTGTTATACAGACTCCTGCCTTTATATAGATTTTATGTAGATTTCTCTATAGGTTTGTTTTAACAGACTTTACAAAATTTCCTTATATAATTTTTAAGGAGAGACACCTGTCCCAATAGTAGCAACAGAATGACCTGCCATTAATTATTCCAAAGGTGGCAATATGTCTCATAAATCACAATATGAGTAGTGATACAGTCACTGGTGGCCACAGTTATTTAATTATTGAAAGCTACAAAGATTTTACTACTTTAAGATTATTTGTGTAATTCTGCGGGTGCAGCTGAATGGAAAATTGAACATTTTTCTCTATGTAATGTTTTTGAATCTCCAAATTTTCTTTGACTTTTCTTTGGCAATTGCTTTGTTTAACAGCAGCAAAAATGTAAATAAACACCGTTAAAACTAAAATTATCCACAATTATAGATGTGTTAGGAAGCACTAGATCAGCCTTCTCTCAGGCTGGCATCACCCTGATATGCTGTACTACAACTCCCATTGTGCCAACTGGAATGATAGAAATGATTATTCATGCATGTGTGAAAGATGCCAAGTTGGATGAAGGCTGTAGTAGATTTTTATCAGTGTCCCACTCTCTGATGGCTCATCTATTTAAATAAATGATGCCAAAGTATTATTGCAGAATGAGGGACTAGACAGAAATAGGTTGTCCAATAAATACATAGTTATTAAACTACAAACTTCCTAGCCAGAATGACTGTGTATGAACAGTTTGTCTTCATCATAATTGCGTTCAACTCAACAGTTAGTTGCATGCATTTATGCAGAGCCACTACTTCACTTTGGCCACCATTAACAGGCTACAAGAAACTAGCATGGAGAAAATAAATAGATTTTTAAAGTGAAATTTTACATTCCACTGCCTGGTAGCAGCTGTCACAAAGAGTAATTTCAAGTAGTTTCCATATGGTTCAAGTTCATATATATAGCTCCTAAGCCAAGTATTTGTGTTATCTATATATTTGTGTGTGTGCATGGTGTGTGTGTAAATATGCCTCTGCATCTATTTAACATAAGCACGTTGCATACTATTTTCCCTGAAAGGAAATTATATAAAGAAAAGGCCAATTATTGAATTGAGGCGTAATAAAACAAGTTCCCCTAGGATGGTCCATCTGGACAGTGCTAATTTGAAATATCAGGTGAGCTGTTTCAGCACCTCTGTCCCTGCAGTCCAGATGTTTGGACTTCTGACATCTTCATAACCCTCTTCCTTTCACAAATAGATCACAAAGCTATTTTTATAGTACTTGAGAATTCAACAGGGAGAAAAATATATCTTAGAAACAGTCACATTTGGTCCTATCCCAATTGCAGCAGTCCTTTCCTTGATTTCTCAAGAGCAGAGTTAGGCAGAAAAATACATGTTTCTAGGAGATATATCTATATATTCCCCCTACCTCTGGAGAGTGACCAGTTGGGGAAAGCTGAGTTAGCAAGAACATCTTCCTTGGTCAATTAATGTGAAATATTTAATTCTTATAAGTGTTGATTAAAAGAATCAGCATTTGTACAGAGAGATAGCTGATGGAATTTTAGATGTACCAAAGAAATAAATCCTGGTGTAAAGATACTTTGATCAGTCATATGGAAAGAATTTAGCTAGAGAAAACTAGTTATCTAAGCTTGATTCTTGGCTTTTTCCCCCTAGGTTTAAACCTCAAAATTATCAGGAACATGATTCTCCCTCTAAGAGTTTGCTTTATAAAACCATTTTGGCAGTTGTGACACACTCATTATTCCTCCATATGTGTTTTTTTTTTAAAGGAACCACACCCATGAGACTTTTTTTATAGAAAAAAGACAAAATTCCAATCTGAAGGGTGAATAAATTAGACTAAACTAAAGCTAATATACTAGGCTATAACTTCCTACAAAATCCATTTAAGGTGACGAGATGGCAAGTATCTCTTTAAAAAAGAAAATCATTATTTTGATTCAGGCATTCTGCAACCAGAGAGGACAAACCAGTAAAACAGAAACCCAAGAAGCACCACAGAATAGAGGATAGCAAGAGTAGGAAAAAGTGGTATAGGCCAATGGAACGAAAGGGCCTGTTAATGATCCTGAACATCATATTCCACCCACATCTTTATTACCCTTAAGTACTTAGTACTTAGGTGGCAAGGCAAATCCCCAAATAACAGAAGCTGTGTTTAGATGGAGACTTTACGGAGGTTAAAAAAATGAAGGTTAAGAACTAGAGGTACCTGCAGAATCAGACAATTTTGTCAAAATGTGGCCCTTTTTATACATGCACAGAATGTCATAATGCACATACAAAAGGGTAAGAACTCTTACAACATGGTGCTGGTTTCATTATTTTCCCTACTACCCCTCACCCAAAGATCCTCTCATTTAAACAATTTATATAGTTCCTATATTGTAAACTACCAAAGTTATTGTAATTTGAGGTCTTGTGAGAGATGTCTCACTTTTTGAAATGCAACTCTGAGACAACGCTCAAAGACCTGAGTCTGAAAAATATTGTACAACCTTATCCACAAGACATTCCCATTTAATTATATTTTTTTTTAAAAAAATCAAGCAAGCATAAGAGTTTAAGAGACATAAAGGAAATATTTACAGGTAGAAGAGTCTGAAAGTATCATGTTGATCCATTATTTATCCTAAGTACATACAGCATAATAATGTTCTAATTGGACAGGCATCTCCATACAATCTTTTCCTGGCTCACAGGCTCATAAGAAATCTAGGATTCTCTCCAGCAGTCTACACCCAGATAAGCAGGGATTACCACCAGACAAATATCAAGCATTAAACTCCACCCTAATCAAGGAACTGCCAAGGAGAAAACTACATCCCTATCAACATTGGCAGAGGACGTTTCTATAGATAAACACAGAGAAAATGCGACATTCACTATTACTGATGATGTTATCTAGTTGGTTAAGAAAACATCTGCAAGTAAACAACCAAATTCAGAGAGCACCATGGACACAAGACAAACAAAGGCAAAAACAATACAAAATAAAAAGATGTTGGAAAAAGGATAGCTTTGCTGCTTAGCCCAAATCAGAAGTTGTGGAGCAAGTTTCATTTTGCTGGACATTCCATTTCATTGGTGCTTCATGGAAAAGTCTTGTCAGGTCACTGATGTCAATTCTGCATATCTCAAGCAGTGAGACTGGGCAGAATTAGAAGCTTCAGCAGGCAAATTTCCTAATGATCTCTAAGTTTTGTGGGGGTTTATTCTCACTTCCTTCATATATTCAGAGCCGTGGTGGTGCAATGGTTAGAATGCAGTATTGCAGGCTAATTCTGCTAACCGTTGATGCAGCTTTTGATCTTTGCAAGGTTGGCAAAATGAGGACCTAGATTGTTGGGGGCAATATGTTGACTCTGTAAATCACTTAGAGGGTTGTATAGTATTATGAAGTGGGACATAAGTCTCAGCACTATTGTTATATTGAGCCATCATTTAGACTGAGCTGTCTTTTGTGATCCCTAGATTATTTGCATGATAATTTACCATGACTAGTTTGAATACCATTAATATAAATTTGACATTGGCTTTGACATGAATCTTCTGAAACATAAATTTTATTGATCATTTAGTTTGTCTAAGGGGAGAGAAATAGAGATAGAGAGAGAAGGAGAGGGGAAAAAGATATATATAGACATATTATGAAAAGAACATCTCAATTTTTATCTAACTATTGATCTATTAAACATTCCTCGTACCCCATAATTGAAAGCTAAATTAGGGATTTTAGAAAAAAATCCTTTTTTAAATGTCTGTACAACCATTTTCATCTGCATGCTAGTTTACACTTTCAAATCATACTTGAGGAGATCAGGACATACATATGCAGAAGTTTCACTGATTCTTCCCCACAAATTTATTTACATAATCGTTTTAGTTCAAACTTGCCAATATGAACCAATCCTGATGATGATTGTGCCATCCTTTACATCAATGTTTTTCAGCCTTAGCAATTTTAAGTTGTGTGGGAGTTGTGCGGACTTCAACTCCCAGAGTTCCACAGATTTACAATGAATAAAGGAGGGAAAATCTGAGAGGGCATTGTGCTGTTTAGAGCCATAATGCAACTAATAAGATGTTGTGCTATGTAGCACAACTTCTGGCCTGCAGCAGCCATGAGGAGAGTTCCAGTAAACATGGTGGAGTTGTAGTGCTTTATGGAAAAAGCGGAACCCAGGAGAGGTAGACTGCTGAGAGAGGCAGTCTCTGTTGTCCTCCCTAACTATCTGCAACAGCATGTTTGTGAAAAGCTTTAGAACAAGAGTCTTCAAACTTGGCCCTTTTATGACTTGTGGACTTCAACTCCAAGAATTCTGAAAGTTGAAATCCACAAGTCATAAAAGGGTGAGGTTTGAAGATCCCTGCTTTAAAATACAAAGCCACAAAGGAGCCTGTACATTTAATCCAGGATCAGATTGACCAATACCTTTAGTTTGAGACTTTTCTGTATATCAGCAAATAAAGTCTATACCTTATGTTTGTTTTCAAAATAGAGAAAAACTACAAATGTTGAACACTTTGCAACTTCTATTTTTTTCAGGATTTTATTGATTTAGTCAGTGCTTTTTTTCTAAAAAAAAAAAGGTGCTGGAACTCTCATCTTGGAGGGCACAGGAGGCGGGGGCGCAGGGGGTGGTGGTACTGCTGTGGTCACGGGTGTGAGGGGTGTTGGTGGTGGGCTGCCCCCCGGGGCCGGAGCTGGCGCAGCTGGTGCAGCGGGGCCTGCTCTATATGGTGGGGCTGCGTGGGGTGGTTGGCGGAGGCAGTGCAGGACAGGTGATGCAGGGCAGCCACTTAGGCACGCAGGGCAAGGCGACAGTGACACAGGTCCAGCACCAGGTAGGCCACCAGCCTGGCTGACACGGGTGAGCACAAGGAAGGAGTGCACATGGACTCCGCAGAACCCACCTCCCACTCCTTGTCCTCTCTTACTTACCTAGTTGAGATGGTGTAGTTGGGCAGCAGGGAGGGAGGCAAACTTCCTGCCAACTCGCCTTCGCTGCAGACAACTTGCCAGTGCAATGTTTGCCGGCCAGGTCTTTTGGCATGCTCAGCAGCAATTCCTATTGCTTTTGAAAGCCAATAGAGGGAGTAGCACAGCTTGTGCAAAAGCTTTTTTTTTGTGCAAAAAAGGGTGCTGGAACACCATTCTGAACATTCTACAGGAAAAAAAAGCCCTGCTTTTATGTTTTAATCTTATGATTTTAAAAATATTGTAAGTTGCCCCAAACCTCGCCATGTGGATTGCATACAAATATTATATAATCGGTAAATAAAGGTAGAACATATGTTAAATATACATCAAATGATAATATGCTTCCCTACAAAGTCAATTCTTGCTCAATGACAGACCAAGGAGTTAACTCGGAAAGGCAAGAGGAAAATCTAGAAGAGGTCTGTGTAATTTGTAGAAGGGAAAGGCCCACACTGATAAATTAAAAATCTTTGGGGTCTGCAAAGGAATGCTGGTGGGCTAATCAATGATTTGGTGACTAGAGGAGCATCTACAGTGTTGGAGTTCATGGTCATGGTAAGCCATGGAGGCACTAGGCAACATGACTTTCAGGGCAGTGGTGGTGATTTTATTACATTTTTTTTTAAAAAAGTCTGTGCTCTGTCCAAGGGTGCTTGGTAGGCTGCATGTACAGGCATGGTCTAGAATTTATTTTGGAGCATTCAACTATCTAGAGCAGGCATGTCAAACTCATTTTGTTTGAGGCAACTTCTTATAAAAGAATTGCCATTAATTTGTTTTAATAAAATAATTTAAATCAATGTTTTCACTTGATTTCACATTAAATGAGTTATATTGGTTGACAATGACATTTTTTTAGTACAATTGCCAAATGCAATAAACTGGTTTTAGGTATATGTGTGCACTAATTATTTCAACACCAATACATTTTAACAACATACTCTATTTGTAAATGAATGCAAATGCAAATTATATAATTTTTGTGCAAAAATAAAACAAAATAACAGATTTAAGAGCTGTTATCATTAGTTATCCTTAGATAAAAAATAATTCCATCATCCAAAACTTTATTATACTGTATTTAACAAACAGATGCTTTGGGATTAAAAAAAGACTGACTACATTTGATTGTGTATCACCATGGCATTAAAACAAAATTCGAACAGTGTATGAAAAATAAAGGTTCCCTAAACGTCTGCTAGCTATATCTATACATTTTCCTTGATAGCACTGTATTGCCTTTTTTTAGCTGTTTTTTTCAACTTCCCAGCTTAAAAAAGGCAAGGCACCAGGAGCTGAAAGTTACAGAGACTGTTTAAGCAGGTTGCTAAGCAACCTGTTCACACTGTGCCCTTCGTACCCTCCCACTTTTAAATTAGCCTGTATGGATCGCATTTCCTTCGATTTGAGCCATCTGAAGGCCTGTCACTGCGATGCATTCTGCTGCTCTGCAACTTGGCCGCCTGAGGAGAATTTGGCTCTCTGGAACAGTTTCCTTCAGCTTTTGTTTGTGTGTGTCTCTGTTTGTGTGTGTGTGTGTGTGTGTGTGTGTGTCTGTGTGTGTGTGTGTGTGTGTGTGTGTGTTTGTGCAAAAAAAGGTGCTGGAATGCCATTCTGAGCATTCTATGGGGAAAAAAGCCCTGGATATATCACATATAATTGAAGATTGTAATTAGTTGCGTGTGCACGTTCAGCAAGTATGATGTATTTGTGCTGGCATTTCTAGGCCTCTTTCCAACCACATCCAGAAAAATTTGTAACAAACATTGGAATTCTTAAGGCCAGGTTTGGTATTTCCCAGCAATCTGTTACTGGAAGGAAAAAGCAATCTCTGCTGCGTTACTGATCCCAGAAAAGCATTTGCATGTATGCAGGTATCCTTAGGGTGCCATAGTTATGGATGAGAAATATTGGTTGCAAAGTTGGCATTTCTGGATGTAATACAGATATTTTGGACTTATTTTTGTTTCTTTCCATGTTTGATATTTTAAAAAAGGCATATGCTACTGACTACGCTTATGCACATATGTAAAATCTTTTGCTAGGATACATGACCACTGCTTTTCTAGAATGTGAAAAGTGAAAGATTGTGACTAAACAAAATTTTAATGTACAGATAATACCACCAGAAATTATTTTAGCCTTTTAAATAAATGTTGTTATTGATGTTAAGCTCACCATGGAAAACATCATATATTGTTATGTATATACTAGGTTAATTATTTAAAGACTGAAGTGCAACATAACTAGATTCTAAATAATCTATTTTTCAAAACACACAACAGTCCAAACAGTAAAACTAAAGTCCAAATTAAGAATATTTCGTTCTTAAGAATTGTTTGATTTAAAGTGGTTTAGTTGTAATACATGGTCATAGATTCAAAATAGTTTTCAAGAGTATTTACAAAAGATACTATTTTTTTCTAGCATCAGCTAAATTAGACATATAGTAGTAGCTGTGACTAGGGGGGCTTTCGCCCAGGTTCGCCTGGTGCGCCAGTTGCGGCCCTATCTAGACCGGGATGCCCTGTGTACGGTCACTCATGCGCTCGTGACCTCTCGTCTGGATTACTGCAATGCTCTCTAAATGGGGCTTCCCTTGAAGACCACTCGGAGGCTCCAGCTGGTACAGAATGCAGCCGCGAGAGTTGTCTTGGGAGTCTCCCGGTACTCCCATGTTACACCTTTGCTCCGCGAGCTGCATTGGTTACCAGTTGTCTTCCAGGTGAGATTCAAGGTTCTGGTAATGGTCTTTAAGGCCCTACATGGCATGGGTCCGGAGTATCTCGGGGACCACCTGCTGACGGCATCAACTTCCCTCCGCCCTGTGCGTTCCCACAGAGAGGGCCTCCTCAGGGTGCCTCCGGTCAGAGAATGTCGGCTGGTGGCCCCCAGGGGGAGGGCCTTCTCTGTGGGCGCTCTGGCTTTATGGAATCAGCTGCCGGTCGAGCTCCGGATGGCACCTGACCTTCGCTCCTTCCGACGCGGTCTGAAGACCCATCTATTTGAACAAGCCGGCCTGGCCTGATGGGGGATATGTTGGGGTTTTAATGGGGATTTTTATATTGTTATTGATTGTTTTAGCTGGGCTACTATTTAATTCTTTTTTAATTTTTGTATTTTGTATTTTTTATATGTGCCCTGTTCACCGCCCTGAGTCCTTCGGGAGAACGGCGGTATATAAATATAATTAAATAAATAAATAAATAAAATAAATAAATATTACATTGAGAAAAATGTTTCTCATTGTCGGGCCTCGGGAGCCCGACACTCGAGGGGGGGTCCCTCCACCTCCCTAGCACCCCCCGCCTGCCGCCCGCTGGACCTGCCTGCCTCCCCGGTGGACCGCGAGGCTCCTGGGATCGAGCCGGACGGGATCGGCTCTGTAGCGGCCCGGGAGGCTCCAGGGGCCGCGCCGCCGCTTCGACCATTCAGCTCCACCGCCGCACAACAGCTGACTTCGTCTGGCAGCGCGTCGGCGGCCCAGAAGATTCAGGAGGCCGCGCCGCCGCTTCGGCCGTCCTCCTCCCCCGCCGCACAACAGCTGACATTGCCTGGCGGCGCGTCGGCGGCCTGGAAGGCTCGGGAGGCCGCGCCGCCGCCCGGGTCGGCTTCTTCCGCACAGCTGACCGGCGGAGGCCCGGGCCCACTCACGGCGGCCTGGGAGGGTTCAGGACCTATGGCAGATAGCAGCACCGCCGTTTCGGGAGCCCGCAGCCCGACGCCGGCCCTCCCCCTGCTTTGGCTACCGGAATTACGTTTGGCAAGGCAGGCCAAGACACTGGACAGTTGGGCGCAGGGCTGTATGGCCTGGGAGCCGGCGGGTCCGTTGGGAGACAAGCCCCTTCCCGCCGCGGTGCCTGGGTGGCTGGGAGCCTCGGGTGTGAAGGACCGCGGGGGGTTTTGGAGTTGGGCACGGCAGGGAGGTGGTGAGGGGGTGGAGCACGGTGGCAGCAACGCACGGGAGGAGGCTTACCTGGTTGGGCGACGGGCAAAGGGACTTGTAGGGGAGGGGTGGGGAAGTTATAGGGAATGGGAGGGCGTGGGCGTGTTTGGGTAGAGTATGGGTGGGGGTTTTGGGTGTGTATATAATAGCGTTGGCTGCAGATAGCGGCCAACGCTGGCTTTGTTTCTTGTTGCGGCTGTTGCCCTGAAGAATAAAGTGCTTCTAGACCGCAGCGGAAGTCTCTCGTTCCTGTGTTCGGCTCCTGCCCCGCTTGTTGCAGGACGAGTTTTGACAGAAAGCCAGCGTTGGCCGCTATCTGCAGCCAACGCTATTATATACACACCCAAAACCCCCACCCATAGTCTATCT
Organism: Vipera berus; assembly: GCF_964194415.1. Classification (NCBI taxonomy): domain Eukaryota; kingdom Metazoa; phylum Chordata; class Lepidosauria; order Squamata; family Viperidae; genus Vipera; species Vipera berus. The sequence continues at coordinate 58,135,855 of NC_138207.1, forward strand.
TGATGACATCCTCATATATACGTCAACGTTGAAGGAGCATGTCGCCTTAGTTCGGAGTGTGCTGACCAAGCTGAGGGACGCCCAGTTATATGTGAAGCTCTCTAAATGTGTGTTTCACAAGCCCCGGCTGGACTATTTGGGGTATCGGGTGTCCTCCAACGGGGTGGAGATGGACCCGGGGAAGGTGGAGGCTATCCAACAGTGGCAGGCCCCACGGACCCGAAAACAGTTGCAGAGCTTCCTGGGCTTCGCTAACTTTTATCGTCAATTTATTCCACATTTCGCTTCCATTGCCCTGCCGCTCACGGATCTACTGCGGACAAAACAGATGGCAACATTACCGCGGCCAGGGCAGAAGCTAGCATGGACCACTACATGCCAGAAGGCTTTTGAGACGCTCAAGGCACAATTTGCTAAGGAGCCCGTCCTGCGACACCCGAACCCTGACCTGCCCTACGTTGTTCAGGCTGATGCGAGCGACGTGGCTGTTGGAGCCGTCCTTCTGCAACGGCATGCGATGGGAGAACTGCGGCCCTGCGCTTACGCCTCCAAGAAGCTGACGACCGCAGAGAGGGCTTGGGCTATCTGGGAGAAAGAGGCCTTCGCGGTCCGCTGGGCCTTGGGGACTTGGAGACACCTTCTCGAGGGGGCTAGCCAGGAGTTCGAGGTTTGGACGGACCATAAAAACCTGGAAGCCCTGCAAACACCCCGCCGTCTGTCCCCGAAACACGTACGGTGGGCCCAGTACTTCCAGCGCTTCCGGTTCCGTCTCAAGTACGTGCCTGGGGGTAGGAATTTCCTGGCGGACGCCTTGTCTCGGCTACCACAATACGATTGTCGGAAAGAGGAGGTAGTGCAGGCACTGGTACCGCCGCCCCGCCCGGTGGAGGGGGCGGAGCACAGGGCCAACGCCGTGACAGACGGCTTCCTGCGGACCTGTAAGGGAGCATTGGCGACTGATGAATGGATGCAGGCGCACCCCGACAACCTCTCGTTGCGGGACGGCTTAGCTTGGCACGGGGTCAGGCTGTATGTGCCTGCGGCGGCACGAGATCAAGCGCTCTATCAATGCCATGACGCCAGGCAGGCAGGTCATTACGGGTTCGTGAAAACCCTGCATCTGGCCCGCCACCAGTTCTGGTGGCCAACCATGAGGCGAGACATTAAGAGCTACGTGCAGAAGTGCCGCATTTGCACAACCACTAAGCCCTCTACTAATAAACCGGCAGGCCTTCTGCAACAGGTGGCAGATCCCGTACGACCTTGGCAGGACATTGCCATGGACTTTGTGGTCGAGCTACCGGAAAGCAGGGGATATAACGTTTTGTGGACAGTAGTGGACTTGTTCTCGAAACAAGCCCACTTTATCCCCTGCAAGGGGTTGCCTTCAGCCCGTCGGCTGGCCTGGCTATTTGTCCAACATATTTATCGTCTCCACGGGGTGCCACGACGTATCATCTCCGACCGTGGGGTACAGTTCACGGCCCGGTTCTGGAGGGATTTCGTGCGTTATGTCGGAGCAACACAGGGCCTGAGCTCGGCGTACCACCCAAGCACAAATGGAGCTGCGGAACGTGCAAACGCGGCGGTGGAGCGATACCTGCGTTGTTATGTATCATATCAACAGTCTGAATGGGTGGACCTGCTATCCTTCGCGGAAGTAGCCTACAACAACGCAGTGCATAGCAGCACCGGGTTCTCCCCCTTTAAAGTGGTCTCTGGTTATGAGTTCGTTCCTATCGCGGGGTGCGACCAGGGGGCCCCGGCATCCTGCACACCTGGGGAGTGGATGCACCGGTTGGAGGAGGTGTGGGGGATAGCTAAGAAGGTGTTAGAGCAAGCTGCAGGGTCATACAAAGAGCAGGCAGACAGGAAGAGACGGCCGTTTGCACCTCCTAAAGTAGGTGATCTTGTCTACCTCTCCACGAAATACCTGCGGCTACAGGTGCCATGTAGAAAGCTAGGGCCCAAATATCTCGGACCCTTCCGGGTTATACAGGTAGTAAATCCTGTCACCGTCAGACTTCGGCTACCCCCCCTACTTGGAAAGATACACCCTGTCTTCCACAGTAGCCTGTTGAAGCCTGCTACAACCGCCTCCGTGGCGGTGAGGGAGGGCGGCCCAGGGCCTGTACATGGCAACCACTATGAGGTACAGGAGATCCTGGACTCCCGGAAACGGAGGGGGCGGGTGCAATACTTGGTGCTCTGGAGGGGGTACCCCATGGAGGAGGCCACCTGGGTACGGGATGGGGATGTGTGCGCACCACGCCTTCTCCGCGCTTTCCACCGGAAACATCCGGGAAAGCCGGGGGGGACCCAGGGGGGGACTGCTGGTCATGTTACAGACTGCTCACCTCTCTCTCCTTGCATTCCAGGTGGGTCCCTGGTAGAGGGGGCAGCATGTCGGGCCTCGGGAGCCTGACACTCGAGGGGGGGTCCCTCCACCTCCCTAGCACCCCCCGCCTGCCGCCCGCTGGACCTGCCTGCCTCCCCGGTGGACCGCGAGGCTCCTGGGATCGAGCCGGATGGGATCGGCTCTGTAGCGGCCCGGGAGGCTCCAGGGGCCGCGCCGCCGCTTCGACCGTTCAGCTCCACCGCCGCACAACAGCTGACTTCATCTGGCGGCGCGTCGGCGGCCCGGAAGATTCAGGAGGCCGCGCCGCCGCTTCGGCCGTCCTCCTCCCCCACCGCACAACAGCTGACATTGCCTGGTGGCGCGTCGGCGGCCCGGAAGGCTCGGGAGGCCGCGCCGCCGCCCGGGTCGGCTTCTTCCGCACAGCTGACCGGCGGAGGCCCGGGCCCACTCACGGCGGCCTGGGAGGGTTCAGGACCTACGGCAGATAGCAGCACCGCCGTTTCGGGAGCCCGCAGCCCGACGCCGGCCCTCCCCCTGCTTTGGCTACCGGAATTACGTTTGGCAAGGCAGGCCGAGACACTGGACAGTTGGGCGCAGGGCTGTATGGCCTGGGAGCCGGCGGGTCCATTGGGAGACAAGCCCCTTCCCGCCGCGGTGCCTGGGTGGCTGGGAGCCTCGGGTGTGAAGGACCGCGGGGGGTTTTGGAGTTGGGCACGGCAGGGAGGTGGTGAGGGGGTGGAGCACGGTGGCGGCAACGCACGGGAGGAGGCTTACCTGGTTGGGCGACGGGCAAAGGGACTTGTAGGGGAGGGGTGGGGAAGTTATAGGGAATGGGAGGGCGTGGGCGTGTTTGGGTGGAGTATGGGTGGGGGTTTTGGGTGTGTATATAATAGCGTTGGCTGCAGATAGCGGCCAACGCTGGCTTTGTTTCTTGTTGCGGCTGTTGCCCTGAAGAATAAAGTGCTTCTAGACCGCAGCGGAAGTCTCTCGTTCCTGTGTTCGGCTCCTGCCCTGCTTGTTGCAGGACGAGTTTTGACACTCATTTCTTTCCTGTTACCTTTATTGATTTCATTGCAGAGATGTTAACATTAGAAATAAATTATTTTGTTATCTAATTTTACCTTCCAAAAGACAGAAGCAGATGAAAAATGTGAGGTTCTTTCCTGTTGGCTTTTTTGAATTTGCTGTTTTAGATTCTAAAAGTTTAGTTCCTAAAGAAGTAACTCTGTAAATAATTTTAATGTCCTCCTCTAGTGCAGGCTCTTTTATGACTCAAGGACTTCAACTCCCAGAATTCCTGAGCCAGCATGGCTCAGCTTGGAAACCTCTCCCTTTCCCCTCAGCATGGCTGGCTCAGGATTTCTGGGAGTTGAAGTCCACGAGTCATAAAAAAGGGCCAAGATTGCCTAGCCCTGCAATAGGTTTTCAGAGGGAGCTTTTTTTTATTTTTGCAAATAAAAGGTGCCGGAACGCCGTTCTGAGCGTTCTATGAAAAAAAAAGCCCTGGATTTAGTAAAATCTCTCTTGAGGAGTGGGCCAATATCAAGAGAACCAGCCGCAAATACAAAATTGTATTGATTTATTTTTTGGAATGAAAACTGAACTGTAACTAATTACAGTATGCTTTGCTTTAAAATGGATTTTGAGATATGCTTTTGATGAATGGATCACACAAGAGTACATGGCCGCAGATTTCTTTCATATATTTCTGAGAAAAATTCTGAAACATTGTGTGTTAATAAATCAGTAAGAGAAGTTATTTCATACATAAATGCAACTTCAGTCCCTTCTAAAGTTTCTTAAAGAAAAAGGCAGCATTTAGGGAACAGCTAGAAATATTATGTGAGTGTCTTTAAATTAAGCTCCTTTAAAATATTTATTAAACTTATTAACTGCAATTAGTAAGATCTCTAGCAGTTTATTGTAAAATAACATATTAAAACCAATAATTTTAAATACTACTAAAACAAAGTATTAAAATTAAGAATCTAGAATCCTGCTTATAAAGGACTATTTTAGGGCCATTTATTTATTGGGTTGATTGACTTAAGACACAACCCTACTCCAAACTGACTAAGGAAGCTTTTAAGAAGCTTGCTAAGTGGTTTGCTCAGAAGAAAGGATTGCTTCAGAGAAGATTTGTACCTGAATTTCCACAACATTTATTTACAGAAACTGAGTGTAAATCTCTGAGGATTTCCACAATGGGAGATAATATACGTAAAAAACAGCCCTTCTCTAAAGTAGTGTGGATCCAAGCTATGGAAGACTTCAGAGGTAATAAACATTATTTCACATTTCACCCAAACAGTAGAGCCAGTACAATGGTATTTTTTTTGTCCCATTTAATCTTGTTTGACTCTTGGAAATGAGATGGACCTTTTTTCAGAGTGATTTCCCATTGCCTTCTTCCTAGGACTGAGAGTAAGTGACTGATCCATGGTTACCCAACCTAAGGCGGAATTAGAACTTGTGATCTTCTGTTTCCAGCCTGATGTCTTAACTACTATACCAAAATATTTGTTTATTTATTTATTTATTTATTTATTATTTAAATTTATATACCGCCCCATTCCCTTAGGACTCAGGGCGGTTTACAGGGAAAATTAAAATACATAATATACAAAATTAAAATCAATTAAAAACTATTAATTAAATCACAGTCCCTGAAGTTAAACTAAAACCCGCTTGAATTAAATTAAATTAAAACCCCTCAGTCTGGGCCAAACAGCTCAAAGAACCAGGTTTTCAAGTCCCGGCGAAATGAGCGAAGGTTGGGGGCAGTCCTGAGTTCTGTGGGAAGTTGGTTCCATAGAGCCAGCGCGCCCACAGAGAACGCCCTTTCCCTGGGAATAACCCGCCGGCAAAATAGCTCTTGCAATGGCTTTAGAACAGCTATAATGCGATGAGTTCTTCTACAAATCAACCTGGCTACAGGGTTCTGTGCTGATTAAAGTTTTTTTTTAAAAAAAGTCTTATATAGAATGTATTATAGCAACCAAGACTAGAGATTACGAGTGCTAGCATCAAGTTATAAAATCATTTTATTCCAGGATAGGATACAATGACAAAACAACTAAAGCTAATAACTAGAATTCCTAATTGTTGCTTCAAACTGAGAAATCAGAAATAGAGATCTAGAAGCATTCCCAAAATGCATATTTAATCCTTTGGAGACAGTAGGATTCCATTTAGAGCAAAGCACTGAAAAATGTCATTTGCTACTGTTTGATTGGATGGAGGAGAAAAACAAAGACTGCTTAAATCAAATTCTATGTAAGCATTTTTAAAATACAGATAACAGTAACATAATTTCTTATATTCAATTGTTGCATATATTCTAATTCTTAATTTATTCCAGATGGTTGAGTCTTGATTTTCAAATACACAAACAAAACATTTGTGATGTCCATGATATAGAATTGAAACTTTAAAATCTTCTTCAGATACCCTGCTCCCCGTGAAGAAATAATTAGAAGGTGGTGATTTTCAAACAGAAGACCTTCTTGGAAATGATATCTTGTCTAGGACAAGACTACCCAAAAAGATTCATTACAATTTTTAAAGCTAGATGAAAAGCTGTTCTATTCAGTATTCCCCAAAGCTTGTAAAAGTAGGGAATTTTCAGTTCATTGACTTGAAAAATAGCATTACTTCTCAGAGGTAGATTTAAAGATGTTCAACAGCACACAGAATTCAAATCCAAATAATTAAGCTACACATAGATATAATTGGTTTTTTCTATCAATTGATGTATGAGTGGATTTTTTTTCCATTTGTCAGAACTGGATAAAATTTATAGAAGTAGCGTTTCTTTGAGATGATGAAGCTTTACCAGATTTCAGACAAATTAGCTGGGTGGTTTTTGAGGTACTCATTTTTAGAGTTTTTAATAAATTAGTTATAATTTATTACTTATAGCAGATTTTGATTAGATCAAGTCAGATGTAATTTGTAATGTAGTTTTGTTTATAGGTAGTCCTCGATTTACAACAATTTGCTTAGTGACCATTTAAAGTTACAACAGCACTGGAAAAAGTTACTTATGACAATTTTTCACACTTACTTTAGATTAGCCAAAATGGTGGATGCGTAGATGGATGGGTGGATGGTATACATACACACACACACACACACACACAGAGAGAGAGAGAGAGAGAGAGAGAGAGAGAGAGAGAGAGAGAGAGAGAGAGAGAGAGAGAGAGAGATTGATTGATTGATCGATTGATTGGGTTATCTGCTTGGATCATAAACCAATATAGTTTAGTATAATTATTAATTAATAATTAGAATAAATGGAAAGACTATTAGCAAGACAAAAACCATCTTTCTTTATGCAACATTGTTTACAGCTGGACTATACCTCATCACTTTCACTGTCCAGCAAACACTGCTAATTTCAAAGTCTCTACAAAATCCCTATCATGAAATCAAATATATCTCCTACATCAAGTGCTAAGAAATTACAGGTCTGTTACTTCAATCTTGTGGAAATAACACCATTAAGGAATACAAATGGGATTCACTACTTTGATATGTTTTCTTTATGAGTAAAATGGATCATCATCCATACAAGATTGTGTGAGAAATTTATTAGATTCATGCAGGCAAGTTGCAGCATGTGATTTGTGTTTGAACAGTGGTACAGCTACATGTGAGAAAGGAGGATTTGCTATGTGTACCTTTTCTTTGTTTTCATTACTTAATGTGTGTTGTTCTGGAAACATTATTTTTATGTGTTTCTATGCTAGTGCTGTCTTTAATATTAATAATCACTGTTTTCCACCATGGAACCTGACAGACAATTTGATCATACCAAGTAGGATACGTCAACTGAATGAATAAATTTAAGTTTCCATGGGTATAGCCAAGCTCTTTTGTTTCTCTTATTTCAAACACAGTGTGAAGGCTATTTTATGTCAGTAAGGACCCCTGTCTCCCATTTCTCCACTCACTTCAAGAATAGACATAGTATAATGCAATAACCTGATATTTTTCAAATATTTTGGACTTTTCCCCAGTACAACTTGATCATCCACATCAAAAAGCATAAGAAGAAACTTCCTAGGTCAGGTAAATGACCCATCCAGTCTATCAACCTCTTTCTACAGTATCAAGCAGCATAACACAGTCTGGTCTGTGTTGAAGGACTGATATCTCATCACACTCTGGACACCTCTGCTAGCCACCGATAACATAAATTCTTCCAAGCTATTAAAAAAAACACCTACATTGTCATCACCATATCTAACAGTGAGAGATCTCCTGTTTTTACTATTCACTGTACATTCTAAAAATCCATTTAGTAATACTAAATCTCCCCATGCTTGGTTTCAACTAAAGTTTCAAATATTGTGAGAGAAAGAGCACTTTTTTCCATATTGTGCATGATTTTATACATCTCATTCCTGTATCTTCTTACCTGCTGTAACCCTAACCTAAATAACTTACTTCAGTAAAAAAAACTTTTTTTTAAAAAAAACCACAATATTCTTATATATTCAGTATGGATATTCACACAACATAATGCGTTCAGGAAGTTTATAAGCATGAGCACAATGTCAATAGCCTTCTTTTACTATAGTACCCTTTCAGCTGGAATTTATGATATGCTGCTGTGATTTCATAGGTAATAAATAGCTAACCACTAGCACTCAGTCAAGGTTATGGTCTTCCCAGTTGCAATGTATGGCAGTGAAAGTTGGACCATAAGAAAGGCTGAGCGCCAAAAAATTGAAGCCTTTGAACTATGGTGCTGGAGAAGACTCCTGCGAGTCCCTTGGACTGCAAGGCGATCAAACCGGTCAGTCCTAGAGGAGATCAACCCTGACTGCTCTTTAGAAGGCCAGATCCTGAAGCTAAAACTCAAATACTTTGGCCACCTAATGAGAAGGAAGGACTCACTGGAGAAGAACCTCATGCTGGGAAAGATTGAGGGCAATAGAAGAAGGGGACGACAGAGAATGAGGTGGCTGGATGGAGTCACTGAAGCAGTAGGCGTGAGCTTAAGTGGACTCCAAAAGATGGTAGAGGATAGGAAGGCCTGGAGGAACATTGTCCATAGGGTCGCGATGGGTTGGACACGACTTTGCAACTAACAACAACAGCACTCATTGGAGACTGCAGGATCCAGTGCTTTCATCAAAATGACAAAAGCAGCACTTACATTACTGTGACGCAATAATGGGTCCATTCTAGAAAGGATGAAATAGAGGAAGGTATTACAAGTCAGAAAAGAATAGCTCATTTAGCCCATCTAGAAGCAGTACACATAAAACTAGAAACTAGAAATTTGACAGGAAAGGGAAAGGGAGGTAATTTTCTGCCTTGGGTTGATTATTTGCTTGGCATGGTGATAATGGGAACCCTTGCTGCTATTCTTTAAAATAAAAATCAAACACATGGTTTTATATTCTTCCAAGTATAGCTTGAAGTTAATTTCCACATGATTAAAGCTGACAGCTTTCATAGCGGTGACCTAGTTATCTTCATATACTTAAGAAAAAGAAACATTCTCCAAATGGTGGCAGAGGGCCTAAATTAAAGCCAGAAATGGATCTTTCATTCTTTCTAGATCATTTTTTTTTCATGCTGCTTCTTGACCAGAGAATTTTCTGGTTGCATTGCGATTCTATTTAAAGATCACCCATGAATTGTCTATCTTCAATTAGTGTAGAAGAGACATTTATAAAAGCTTAAAATGATTTAAATAGCTATTTTTGGCTTGGTATAATCAAGGATGATTCTGCCAAGAAACTAGGAATGTTACAACTGGATCCAGCAATGTGTTAATGCCCAAGGGCATAGAAGGCAGGGTGCCAAGTAGTTCAAATCCTTCTCGAATGACAGTATGGAAAAGATGGAAGAACATCACAGAACTGATTGCTCCACAGAACAAAATCAACCCATTTGTCCCAGTTCCAAGAATCCAGGCATTTCCAAAGCCTTGTTCTATTCCAATTCCTCCTGCTGTTCCTCAAGCTCTAAGATATTTTCCTACTAGATCGTTGCCTTGAGTAGATAGTTAATTTAATAGCAAATCAAAGTCCAAATGGATATTCACTCTGATCCTTATGTGGATTAGTTTGAAGTCATCAGTGAAGGCAGGGAACTTGGCATGTCAACCGAAGGTAAGGGACAATGATTTTAATCAGAGCCACCACTCAGAATCTCCCATTCCCTCTGAGTTCAATTGTAATTCTAAGCAAATGAACGAAAAGTATTAACTTATCATTTATCCTTCTGTCATAATTATATACTATTGCAGTCCACTCTCAGCAGCCCATGTATAAAACACAATATAAAACAATATAAAAGGAATCACTTACAAATATACAAAACATAACATTAAAAAAAAAGGATGCAACAACTCAGATCAGGGAAGAATCTATGAAAAAGTTCTGTTTCTAGAAGCTTGTGTAAAGCCAGCAAAGAAGGAGCCAGCTTGAGAGAGGCTATTCCATAATATCAGTGCTGCAATGGAAAAGCAGTGTCTCCTTGTTTTCTCTGTGCCCTCATTCAAGGCAATTCATGGTGCATCCAGGAGCAAAGTAGCCCTGGAATGGTCCACTACAGAATAGATAAATTGCTGATTGTCTAATTTTTGTACAAGGATAATCAAGGACTAATGCCCAAAAATATTGCCACTCAAATCACACATGGTACAATCCTGTTCCACTACAAGTGGTGGGAGCTTAATCCTGGACTTCAAATGTAGATGGCATGGAATGCTGCGTTGAGTGAGCGCCTGTTACTCGTCCCAGCTTCTGCCAACCTAGCAGTTCAAAAGCACGTAAAAATGCAAGTAGAAAAATAGGGACCACTACGGTGGGAAGGTAACAGCGTTCCGTGCGCCTTTGGCGTCTAGTCATGCCGGCCACATGACCACGGAGACATCCTCGGACAAGCGCTGGCTCTTCGGCTTTGAAACGGAGATGAGCACCGGCCCCTAGAGTTGGAAACGACTAGCACACATGTGCGGGGGAACCTTTACCTTTACCTTAATGAAAATGTATGCGTACATTTGTAATCTAGAGAACATTTCAAAGTGACTCTTCACACCTTCATTTGCTTAGTTTTCCAACACTAACGATGCATTCTTAAAATGGGGTAAATTAATCTCTTAGTTTTAGCAACTATAATACTTATTCCAAATTGTATCACAATCCTGTGATGATGCCAGGTTTCTGAACTTCATCAGATTTCTGTGTCTAATTTTTGGCTATTGTTCCTAAAATGTTCCAGAATTAAAGGCTATAACTGTCAAAAGGATTTTGTAAATAAGGTCACTAGCACAGTTTATCAAAATTTATCAAAATGAATTTCATGTAGGTGACAAATTTAATTTTGAGGAAGGTGTATATAGTCTATATTGCAATAATTTGTATAAGATATATATTTATCCAACAGTGAGGATTATCTGACTTTTAGAAGCTAATCTGCTTGAATAGTAAATTTCAATGCTGCACAAAGACTTGTAAGATTTTCAATATTACAAATGTTTTAATATTATCTTTATTAATCCACACAGTTACACCCTTTAAAAGGCATGTACGAGGATAGATAGTGTTTCTCATATGATACTTAAACTTTAGAAACTTGGACAATTAAGTATTATTATCATAAGTGCCATACTAGACATTCTTTTTTCTATTTCCATTGTTTTCTTCTTTACGTTCTATTTCACCGTCTATTCCTTCACATCAAAAACAGTGCACCAAATTATATGATAACTTATAAAAAAATGAAAAAAGTGAAAGGCCTGATAATTTTATACAATGTAGGTTTGTATTCACATGCACAAGCTCATACAGTGGGCAAATGAATGCAAGATTGGTCTCGGTGGTGATCATAAGTCCAGGACCACCTGAACATCCTTCTTATAACTTTTGTGTGCTACATGTCTTTCTATCATACTGGGTACAGCTACAAAACAATGTTATATATCATCCATCTGTTATGCAATCCAGCCAGCCTAAGAGCTCAGAATTTTTAGAATGCCAAAGAATTATTATTATTTTTTAGCATTTCCAGCATAGTACAGATCATAAGGCTCCCGTGATATTCTCTTCCGAAACGTGGAACTAACAAATTGGGAATGGCTGCCCTGCATTTTGCTGATTCAGAACTATTAAAACACAAACACACATAACGTATTTCATCATAACATGTCACCGCATCCTGCGGAAACTACATCAAGAAAAATGTGTTGCATTTTCTCAGCCTCTGCAAAACTACAGGGTGTCATGGCACTCATATGACATGTAATCCTATGTAATGCAACACACATTGGGGGATAAATTCCCTTTTCCACTGTGGCTAGAAGTAAACTGTAGATAGAGGCTTATTATAATGAACCACAAACTGGCAGATCAACCAGTCTTCTGTCTGACCAGATTATTATCAAGTGAGCTCAACTGTTCTCAAGTACAAAAATCTATCTATCTGTATTTAAAAATTATGACCACGACCATAATTTATAGTTTCTTAACTTTCAAATTCTGTGCAGACTAAACAGTAGTTCAGTAGGTTTGTCATTTCTATACAGTATCTCTCAGCACAATAAATTTAAAAGATATTCCTAATAGTGGCTTTAAACAATACAATTATATTCTTACAATAGAAAAAACACAATGCAAGACTACAGGATCCAGGCTATGATAAAAGCAGGTGAATGGGGTCAGGGCTTGATCAGACTATTGATCCTTATGAAGAATTCTTTATTTTCTCCATGGAGGACCTGGATGCATTTAGGGATTTTATTTCCCCTTAATTTCATTTTTTTTAGTTTCATTTTGACTTGTCCCATTTTTATATCAATTTGAGACTTTAAAAATTTTGCCCCAAATTTCACATGTATATATGTTCACATTCTCCCTAGGGTAGGGATATATTTATACATTTTTGCCTAATGTGAATCATTTTGCAAGGTAGTCACATTTTTTTTCTGAGCAAATATGCATAAGATTAAGATACAGTGTATTTTAATAAGAATAGGAATTTTATGTACACTTTTCTTTCTGCACAGTATGTGTGTGTTCATTTTTTACTGCAGGACTGTGCCACAAACGTCAGAGAAATGAAGTTTGAAGGATAACAGGAGTCTTGATACAGATGTAGAACTGAAAATTAAAGATCATACCATCAGATGAATGTTTCCCTCATTTCCCTGCTGGTGTCTCAACTTTACATCCATAAAAGAGATGGGTATAAATTAAACTTGTCTTCTTCCAGCCCTCCCCCACCCAGCACTTTTCATCTGAGTACACTTTAATGTGCTTTCCATGGAGTCTTTTACTTATTTATTTTTGTTTTTATGTCACCTTTTTATTGATGCACAATAAACTAACATCAAGTTCTCTTCCACCCAACTTATTTTTATCTTTAAAATAAGTGAGCGACTAAAGTTATGCTGAAGCAGGCCAAGATGAACTTGGAACTCTGAACTTCTTTTCAGAGACAGCAAAGAGCTGTGGTGGCACAGTGGTTAGAATGCACAATTGCTGGCTAACTCTGCCTCCTGCCAGGAGTTCAATCCTGACTAGGTCTAAATTGACTCAACCTTCCATCCTTCCAAAGTCATTTAAAATAAGGACCCAGATTGTTCGGGGCAATGTGATGACTCAGTAAACTGCATAGAGAGGGCTCTAAAGCACTGTGAAGCGGTATATAAGTCTAAGTGCTATTACTGTTGCTATTGCTATTCGAATCTGGATCTCTCCAAATCCAATCTGACATTCTAACCATTACTCTAGATTTACTCTATTAAAGAGGATAAAGACCTTTTTTAAAGAAAATGTGCAGAGAATGATGTCATAAAGGGGATTTATCACTGAGTCAATATGGCTAGGATTACAAGACAATTCTATACAATTCATGCCGTATCATCATGACTAACAGAACAAGGTTTATATTTTCAGAATACATCACACTATTCAGCTCTAATTACAGTATTGATATTTAGGAATGTCTTGAAGGTATTTCTCTTTGTTTTTCATCTTTCAGTATGCAAATCTGAGAATGTTATTTGCATTTTTATCTAACCATCTTTTTTTTCTCTTTCCAGAAGTTTGAGATTTTTGAATGGCTACCTGAACCTGTTTTTAACTTTATCTGTGTACACATCCATGTATAGACATTCAAAGAAACACAAGTGTATGAATGGGAGATGAAGTGGCTTGATGACTTGTTTATCGCAAACCATATACATTTGAACAAACCTTATATATGTATACCATATGTTGACCATAGTCTCTGAATCACTGGGAAATCTGCAAAAGGTGGGTCCCCAAATGCACATAAATGCTCATGATTTTTTTTCAGATTTTTCGGTATGTGAAAGCTGGTGCAGCAGAAACTGCCACATTCTGGGCCAATCTGTCCGTCTCTTGACTGAAAATGTGCATAAGTAACTAGGACTTCAGCAAATGTCTATCTATGTTTCCTCTAATTTTTCTAGTTGAGAGGTGAGTGTGAATATTGATGTGGTTGGAGTGTTACATGCACTTGCAAGAGAGTTTGGTAACATCTTGAGGCTTGCAAAAATAAACTTTAGAGTACCCCAAAATAGCCAAAAAAGGCTAGCATGTACCTAGTGACTGTGAAAAAAGTATTGGATGGCGAATATGGCTAGCCAGATGGATTGAGAAATGAAATGGAGACACAAAATAAGGGCTAGATGAATGGACAGATGGATGGATGGACAAATAGATCAGTAAATAAAACCATTTCACACTGCTGCAATGTTTTGTTGCAGTCCACATTTGTAACATTCAGAAGTATATGTAATTTTGTCTTTCGGTCTTTGTGTCTCTTATTTTCACAATTCTTTTACTTGTTAAAAATTGTACATTTTGTTCTTCAGTCATGCTATATTTCTCTCCACTGATTTCCTCCATTGTTTGTATGTTTAAATGTCTTTAACCTTTAAGTCTCCTCATGGTTTTGTCTTTTTTATCTGCCTTCATTATATTTTCCATTTTCCTCTTTGATCTTTCTGCTCAAGTATTAATCTTACTAAACCTCTGCTCCCTTGTGCTAATTCTTCTCTGTGTGCCTTGTCTCTTGTGTATAAAACACATACATACACATACACACAGAGAGAGATATGCAAGTCCTTTCCTCTCTCTCAATATTTGGCCAGCTTTTTCTTTCAATATGTCCCTTTTTTACCTCATTATGCTGATTCCTTTCTTGTTATATTATTATTGCATACGTTTCTCTTTTACAAGAAGTTAAGGTTCTTATTTCCATCTCAGTATATCTCCCATTTAATATGGATTTTAAAATAGTAGGTAATCATTTGCCCATTTATATTAATTTACATTGCCTAGTATATGTTAGGCTTACGTATATGACATGATGTGGATTTCTTAAAGGCCATAAATTATAATATTTAATGTGACACTTTTAAAAAAGCATGTAAATACACCTTCCCCAGGACAACAGTGGGAAAGCCAGTGTCCCGTGTGATGTACTTCTGATGACATCATTGTCTATGATGAGATCACTGATAATATGTTATGCACTGCATAAACTTCTCTTTTTTTACTGCCGCATGGGATAGAATGCCAGTAAGTGTGACAAATGCTCTTTTTCTTGTCCGTTGGATTCTTTGACTTTGTCCCAAAAATAAAAATAGGATACAAATGTTTTAGGCATTGTCTACTGTCCATGGACCATGAACTGCTTTCATGGATTTTCTGAACATATGGAATGGTCTTTGTTCAGATGCTTTGTACATATGTGTGGGGATTGGCTTGGTTTCTTGTTTTTATTTTTAAAATTCTGATGGGTTGTGATTAAGTCTCTAAAATTTATTATTATAACACTAATGGTATTGCACCTGGGCAGTTTTGGTCCTAAAGGCTGAAGTTTCTTCTTCTTTTCTGAGAGATAAGGGGGAAACACAGGAAAAGCTGAAAAGGGAAATCCATTCTGTCAATAGAGTTTACAATAGTTAAATTAAATAGTTAAATCACAATAGTTAGAGCAGGACTAATCAGAGATTGCAATCTGCTGGAGTTTAGGACATTTACAGATCTCTACAAACAACTTACCTGTAGTCAAAACATAGCATTGGCAATTAAGTGTGCACGTTACTACACATCCTTAGGAATATCATTTTCCCCAATTCTAACAACAGAGTTGCTTTGGACAATAATTTAAACAAATATAAATGTGCATAATTTCATTTGTTCTCATTATTATGTAAAAATTAAATAGATTAATTATATTGCCTCAGAAAGCTTTTAAGCATGCTTATTCTTGTGGTGCTTGACAGCTTGGTATTTCTTCAGTTGACAGATGGAACTATCTAATATATTACTCTCACTTAGGTTAGCCAAGTAAATTGGTTAATAATAAGCTTTATGAAAGATCACTTTAAAATCATCAAAAGCTGTTTTAATATGTAAAATGTTATACGAATTAAACATCACAATATACAGAGATCCACTGAAGCACGCTTATTCTGATAAATAGCATACTGTATTCTGAACATCTATTATAAATGCTACTGTTTTCATAGTGCTTCAGGCTAGCAAATGAGAAATGATCCTTAGTATTTTGTACTTAATCATGCTCCAGTTTATAATTCCTTCACAATCAAATGATCATACTTGTCTAATTTCACAATTTAATTTTTCATAACTTCAATCAGAAAACTTTTTTCATGTTTATTATTAGCCAATGATATTATTGTAGGTTTTGCTACTTTCTTCTAATAGTAAATATGCTAAACTTTGGGTCAGATCATGTCTAAACAAATTCCTATTACTCTATCCAATTCTACCTTATTTTCAATCCATAGAAATAAATGGATATTTTACCTATGTAGCCAGCATAGAACTGGAAATTATTTATACACAGTGTACTTCCAAGTGATAATCTGTCAGCCATGAAACACTTTAGGGAGATGCATATACAGTATTAGGTATGCATATACTACATACATATTCACATGTACTCATATATACTTGCTGACTTGCACTTAAACTTGAAGTCTTTCCATGTATGAAATAAGAAACTATAATAACTTAGTATTTTTAGGTATGTGTGCTATGGAAGAAGGTAAAAAAAACACAAAAAGGAAATTGTGGCATGTGCTATCTTGCCTTTTTAATGCTCTTACCGCTCATTTCCTGGGCACTGTTTACTGGGAAGAAGGAGCATGAGTAGAGTCTTCAGAATATAAATCCACTCCAGTTTAAAGTCTTCCTTTGTAAGTTTTCTATTGTACTATTTTATTGTACAACTTGGCACCTAATTGCTTAAGAAAGATGATATACAGAACTTATTGTAGTTATAATACTGTTATCTTTTAATATTGCAAGATACATACATAATTTATATATTTCTACCTACAAGTAATGCATTCTTCAGTCAGTTTCAACAGTGAAAAGCAAGATAAAATCATTCATAAGTAAATATGAATGATTTTAAGGGTCAGAAGCCATCCTGCTTAAAACGGAGGGCCAAGTAATCCTTTCCATAATGCTAATGACCAGACCATATCACCTTCTACTAATTCTGACTATAATTTTGACATATAAGATGAAAGCTTTAAGAAAACCAAGATCATGGCATCCGGCCCTCTCAATTCCTGGCAAATAGATGGGGAAGAAATGGAGGTAGTGACAGATTTTATTTTCCTAGGCTCCAAGATCACCGCAGATGGGGACTGCAGCCAAGAAATTAAAAGATGCTTGCTCCTGGGGAGGAAAGCCATGGCAAATCTAGACAGCACACTAAAAAGCAGAAACATCACCCTGCCAACAAAAGTGGGTATAGTCAAGGCTATGGTCTTCCCAGGTGCAATGTATGGCTGTGAAAGTTGGACCATAAGAAAGGCTGAGCGCCAAAGAATTGAAAGCCTTTGAACTATGGAAGACTCCAGCGAGTCCCTTGGACTGCAAGGTGATCAAACCAGTCAGTCCTAGAGGAGATCAACCCTGACTGCTCTTTAGAAGGCCAGATCCTGAAGTTGAAACTCAAATACTTTGGCCACCTAATGAGGACTCACTGGAGAAGAGCCTAATGCTGGGAAAGGTTGAGGGCAAGAAAAGAAGGGGACGACAGAGAATGAGGTGGCTGGATGGAGTCACTGAAGCAGTAGGCATGAGCCTAAATGGACTCCAGAAGATGGTAGAGGACAGGAAGGCCTGGAGGAACATTGTCCATGGGGTTGTGATGAGTCAGACACAACTTCGCAACTAACAACAACATGAAAGCTTTCAGATGAACTGAAAACTTTGTAGCAGGTTTCCTTGTTGATAGAATGGATGAGACTTTCAACACTACAGTTACATGTACAGAATTACAGAGAATAGTATTGCAAACAAGGTCTAAATCCATCCTTAAACTATTTCAGCCTCTCCTGCATAGGCCATATTTCAGTGAGGGAAATTGGAGAATTTCATAAATAGATGATATTAGGCACCGAATAGCAGAACAAGCAGTTTTGACTGAGAATTCAAAAGAAGTGATTGGGTGTTTGGCTGCTTGACTGATGACATTTGTTTATGAAGGCTGAGCAGTAGAAAAGGGAGGAATTGCCACTATTTCTCTATTTTTGCAATCAAATACAGAATCCTGTAATTCTATACATGTAATTGCATTGTTGGGGGGAAAAACTCATCTCAAAAGTATGAATGTTTAGGTCAGAAATTCCTGTGTTTTAAGTAGCTGTATTTAAGCAAAAACAATATAGCAAAACTAAAAGCAATACTTGGATTCACATGCAATGTTATCACCCACTGTTTTAAGGGTTGCTATAGTTAAAATTTTCTGCCACTGTTTATCCCATAACTTCCAAAACAAGTATATATAACACTGACATTTATTGCATTAAGAAATCAGTCAAGTGGATTGTTTAGTTTTGGTAATATAATTTGACATCTAAACACAAGCTGAGAAGGATCTCACACAAACACTTTGATAATATGATTCATTGTCGAATGTTTGTTTTGCCTTTCTGGAACTCATTAATTAATTCTTTTTAATATAACTTGGATTTACTGATTTGGAAGAAGAGAATTTTTCTTATTGATGTTAAAATATCCAGGTGGTTTGAATTCCACCAACGAGATGTTCTAATCTGGTGCATTTGTGTAGCCATAATCAAATCTTTACTAACAGATGTGAAGCACCCAGCCCTGAAACAAATGTTTGTGTCCATATGATAATTAAGTTATAAAATGAACAGCAACCGCTATAGTTCTTTTGAAACCCATGATGTCATTGTTAAACCTGAATCTTTTTTCTTAAACATATTATTTTTATAAAATAAATATAATTTATTTTCCAGATACTTATAATAGTATTTGTATGCTTTACCACCCTATTGCATTTGCAGTTTGGAACTGGTAGGTGTTTACACCATTAAATGAAATAAATGTTCTCATTTTTAGAAGAATAACAATAACAGAAACAAACCCAAATCCATCACCACTACTATATTTAGGGTGTTTTTGCTTCATAGTGGTTCATGTAGCCTTCCATATCCCCATCAGTCTACTGTCTACCGTAATTAATGGAACTGGTGTTTAAATCACTGTCTTGCCACATTTTTAAAATCTGTTTATCCCAATTTAATCAGTCATCCCTATTCATGACAGGTATACTTTTTTCATTTATTAATTTTAAAAATCAAGAAGAATTAAAGATCATTTTGGGAATATCATACTTATTATTCCAAAATCCAGGAATCTCAGAAACGTGAAACCCAGAAATATTTCAGGAGAAAATACTGTTAGCAATATGGAAGTGTAAGTTACAGAGGAAACTTTATGTCTTTTTTTTTTTAAATCCCATTTATATCCCGCCCTTCTCCGAAGACTCAGGGCGGCTTACAATCTAAGCACAAATCAATGTGCTTAGCAATAGCCTTCATTCTATGTATATGCCTGCTTATTAGGGCTTTCAGGGCCCCCCCAAGCGGCATTATTACAAAGTCAGCTTATTGCCCCCAACAATCTGGGTCCTCATTTTACCTACCTCAGAAGGATGGAAGGCTGAGTCAACCTTGAGCCTGGTGGATGCGAACCTGCACTAATTGCAGGCAGCTGGTGTTACTTAAGGAGGCATTAGCCCACTGCTCCACCAAGGCTCTTAAATTTCTGTTGCACCTTTTTTATTTGGGGGGTGAAAAAGTTTTATTTGCACAATTCTATATCTTGATGATAATCTTCATGACTTCTACTGTTTTGTTTTTTTAAAAAATGCCACTTCATTTTCATCTATGGCTCAGTCAATAAGACCCTCCCTTAGACCAGGGGTCCTCAACCCCGGTTGAGGACCAGTACCAGGCCGCAGCATGCCAGCAACCGGGCCGCACAAGCAAGCAAAGCCCCTTCCATGAGAAGCTGCTAGCACACAAAACTACACATCTTCCGGTCTGCAGAAAAATCTCTCTCCACGGAACTGGTCCCTGGTGCCCAAAAGGTTGGAGACCTCTGCCTTAGACAGAGTATATACTGACACTCAAACAGTGCTGATTGTTAGTGAATGTGCAATGGATGCCTATTCATTACATTAGCTTTCTGGATTGTTCTGGATTGAGGGCTTTACTTGGTTTTTGAATGGGGATTCCAGGGGACATATTCCAAAAAGTAATTGCTATGATCGTGGAAAAAAGGTAAATTTAATGTGAAATGATTAACCTTCAATTAACTAAAGTTAACTCTCCAGCTAGAACAGAATTGTTTTGTTTTGTTGTAACACATTTGAAGATCACTTGGATCTTAAACTAATCTAAACCATGAATTTCAGCTAGGACAGAAATTTTATTCCAAAAGGAGCAAAACAATCAGGGACATTAACTCCGCTCAGAACAGTTTGAGCAAAGGAAATGGTTACACATTTCAAAGCACTTACGAGATCAATAAAGGAGAATATTTGTAGCTCAGAGTTGAAATGAGGGATCCTTGGTGCTCTCTGAGCTTGATAGTTTTCTTGCAGACTGTTACCTAGTCTGGCTAATGAAATGTCTACAAGAAAACAACCAAGCTCAGAGAGCAACAAGGACCCTTCACTTATAACATCACAATACCCTACCTCCATCTGCCACCTGTACCCGACATGTTTACTGCAACTTCTAACATCTTGTGCCAGCACAACCATGTCAGGTAGGAATGGGGGGAGCTGCAGTGTAACACATTTGGAAGGAACACCAGGTTGAGGAAGGCCACTATCTAATATGTTGAAAAAGGACCAATAGCTTGTCAAGATGCAGCTGCAGTTCAGCTGCCATTTAGCTATGTTTTTGCTCCAAACACAGGAATGGGGTCTTTCTTTGTGCACTTTACTCGATGCTTCTGACCTTGCTGGAGGCTAAGTAATCCCCCCCAGCTGCATGCATAGAGAAGCCACTGGTGTCCTGTCTTGATTCCCCTTGGGATGTAACTCCTTTTCACAGATTGGGCATTCTTGCAGGTGGGGAGGCTTTGTTTGTGTGCTTTGCTATATTTATTTATTTGTCTGAATAATCAAGCCAGGTCCTTCATACTCATCTTCTAATTTCACATTCTAAGAATACAAAGCATTCGGCATCTAGATTGTTTCCAGCCGTCAGATGTAACTGATATTTGTGTAAAAAAAAATAAAAATGCTGAATTATTTTGTTTTTTCAAGCAATGGGAAAGTGGTTTTAATCTCACCTCCAAGAAAAAAAAGAGAAGAGTATATGAATACCCACAGACACACAGAAGTCACCTTACAGAAGTATGTAATGTCTAATTCTTAGACATTAAATAAATTAGCCTTACCAATTTATCCATGTGATATAATCACATCGTTAGTATTTAAGTAATTTTACTTAAGAATGGAGGGGGGGGGAAAGGAGTCCAAAATATAAACTAGAATATGCAGTCTAGAATTCTAAATAATTCTCCAAACAGAAGACCAGCTGCATTAAAATGCTTGCTCAGACAAGTCAGTTTTCAGAATACATTATAGATGTAACAGAGAGGATGCTGTTCTAACCTTTCAAATCTGCAGAAATAAGAAGGGGCTATTTTATAAAATCAGAATTGTTTGCTGAACACATACATGAACAATAATTTGAGCTTATATAAATGTACATTTTCTAATAACCTTACCTGGCTGAATAGATCCTCTCCATAATTTTTAACACATAATTTTCTGTGTTAAAATTTAAGCTGTCAAAACTTTACCTAAGTTGAATAGGTAAAGCAATTAAATCAGCAATCAAAATTGCAAAACTTAATTACAAATGACTGTTGGAGCCTGGTGTTGGACTATTAATTTTAGAATTCTGTGAAAGACCACAATTTTGCTAAAATAAAGGAGGGGTGGATGCACTACACGTTTTAGGAACAAAAGTAGTCCCTAAAAACTCCATAACTGCAAGAGTGGCTAGTTAAGAAGCAGTGTTTTTTAGTTATATAGTTTCATGGAATTCAATAAAGGTTCTCTGACTTTTAACACGTAAAAATATATTTTTCTTTCAAGAGATGTCTTTATTTGCATCATTTCATTAACTTTACTTTGATACAGTCCCTGCACAATCCCTCCCACATTTTTAAAATAGCCTTAGTTTTGCTAAAATAAACGGTTTCATAGTGCAAGGAATGTTTCTTCAGCCCACCACCTCCTTTCCTGTAAATGCATCTCCAAAAAAACCCCTCCAATTCTCCTTAAAGTGGAAACAGCCTTGAGTTTGTAAATATACTGCGGTTGAAAAAGAGTTAAAAATACAGTCAAAGGGATTTACTTTCCTCATTTCTTCCTGTGTATCATGACCTTTGCTTTTTTCAACTTCCTCAATTTGGTCTTAGTAAATTGTCCTAGAATGGCATAACACCTGCTTTGGGTACTTGAGAAATTGACTTTTCCTGCAAATTACCCTGATCAGTGACCTTGTCTGGCTACTAAAGGGGTTTGGAGGAGCAGGGCAGCTTTCTGTGTGGCCATCTCCCACCCTCCCCTGGCTATTTAGTCCTTTGAAGTTTAGTTATCTCTCATGTATAATTCTAACTGTGGAAAAAATGCCAAAAGGCAAATATTATCTAGCAACTGAAAAATACCAATCATGGGACATATTAGAGACATCTCAAAAAGTCTGTTGAGAGAGTGACTCTTCTCATTGTTATATTTAAGACATAATTACCTAGTATTTAGAACTATTAAATAAATGTTTAATGTTTAGATATTAATTGAATATGAAACTCAGATACTTATTAGAGCAATGCAATAAAAAGTATTTTTGTTTAAGAATTTTGATTTGAAAAAAAAAACTATGTTCTTCAATATTCAGTAGGTGCTTTAACCACAAACATTGGAGAATCAGAAAGAAAAGTTATATATTCTCTAAAAAAATTTTTAAAAAATCAGGGAACTGTTATGTATTGTTATTTCCATTTAACAGGTGTTAATCCTCAATGGTTGTCCCAATGGGAAGCTTTCTGAATAGAGAGCAATTCCTCGGATTCTCAAGGTCTCACAAATTGGTTCATGAAAGAAAGTTCTGAAGTCACTTTAAGGTCAGATGACATGAGAACCTTTCAAATATCAAAGGAAATCCTATTGTAAATGTAAACATAGATGAACCATCAGACCCTGTCCTGAGCTTGTCAAGATTCAGTGACAGATTTTATTCAAAGAAGGAAAAATATTTTAGAAGTTACAATAGAAAAGATATCTGATCCCATTTTATATCCATAATCTCAATCTTATTTAATTTTTCAAGTTATCCAGCATATAATAATTTGGAGAAATTGATTTTACTCAAGATTTGGTCTGTTAATCTATTTAATTATGATGCATTTAAATTTTCACATTTCTAATTATAATATAAAGTGCACGATATCATAAAAGTACTAACTTCATATGATAATGGGGCAGTCAGTGATCAGTCAGTGGTTAAAGACACTGAGCTTGTCAGCTGGAAAGCTGACAGCCCAGATTTGAGACGCAAGCGCCATGCAACGGGATGATCTCCCATTACTTGCTCCAACTCCTGCCAACCAGCAGTTTGAATGCATGCAAATGCAAGTAGATAAATAGGTACCACTTTGGTGGGAAAGTAACAGCATTCCGTGTACTTTGGCATATAGTCATGCTGGCCACATAACCAGGGAATGATCTTCTGAGAACACTGGCTCCCTCAGCTAAAAAAAAATAAAGAGAGAGAGAGATGAACACTAACCCCAGCCTAGAGTCAAAAACAACTGGACAATAAAAAACCTTTACCTTTTTTATATAATAACAGTGATAAAATTAGCATGAAAAAAATATTTTTTTTAAAAAAATCAAACAATCAAAGCATTAAAATGTGTACAAGAGCATGATGTTTAGGGAACCTGAATTCCTAAATTACCCTGACATAGGAGACAACATACATCCCTCCTATTTTCTTCCAAAATTCTATTGCTTTCTGAGACAAGGAAGCCCTGATCAGAACAGTGTTTTTCAACCTTGGCAAATATAAGATGCGTAGACTTCAACGCCCAGAATTCCCAAAGGGAAGCTGGCTGAGTTATTCTGGAAATTGAAGTTACCCATCTCGAACTTGCCCAGGTTGAGAAACACTGATCAAGAAGGTTCTTAAAGGGATTCTGTTTGAACTAGAGCAAAAAGGATTGATGGTGCAAAGGAAGTATTTCCTGAAGAAAAATTAGATAACTCGGCTTTCTCCCCCCCCACTCCCACCTTGTCTCTTTCTCCCTCTCTCTTCATGGGAGGCCCAAGGAATTGTTAAAATACTTCATTATTGGAGCACTTGGTATCCAAAAAAGTTGAATTTCTGTGCTAAAATTTTAAATGCCTGCAAAACCAAAAGGAATGGTTTGATTTAGTGTCAAAATAGGACAATTGGATTGAGAAAACTTGGTTATATGTTTTCTGGTTTCCTACAATACCTAATACAATACCTAACAATTAGTCTAGAAGAAAAATGTTTTGGAATACTGCTGGATAGCTGTATTCCACATGCCCAAAGAGAAATGGACCACAATTCTAGGATACAGCACTTTTTATCATTTTCCTGTTTGTCTTTTTTTTAAAAAAAATTGTCTTTTTTGTCAAAAATAGCTTCCTTTAGATGAAGAACTGTAACCAAGAAAAAAAGGGTACTACAAAAGTTTGAAAACATTTGGAACCTTCACTAAGTGTATGGCCAAATGATCACAATATTATATTCTCTATTTTACAGTTGGATTATCATACAATTAACACCCAATGTCATAAATAACAACAACAACAACAAGAAGAAGAAGAAGAAGAAGAAGAAGAAGAAGAAGAAGAAGAAGAAGAAGAAGAAGAAGAAGAAGAAGAAGAAGAAGAAGAAGAAGAAGAAGAAGAAGAAGAAGAAGAAGAAGAAGAAGAAGAAGAAGAAGAAGAAGAAGAAGAAGAAGAAGAAGAAGATGATGGAAGGGACCTTGGAGGTCATCTAGTCCAATCCCCTGCTCAGACAGGAAACCCTATACCATCTCAGACAAATGGCTGTCTGGTCTCTTCTTAAAAACCTCCAGTGTTGGAGCATTCACCGCTTCTGGAGACAGGTTGTTCCACTGGTTAATTGTTCTATCTGCCAGGAAGTTTCTCCTTAGTTCTAGGTTGCTTCTCTCCTTGATTAGTTTCCATCCGTTGCTTCTTGTCCTACTTTCAGTTGCTTTGGAGAATAGCTTGACTCCCTCTTCCTTGTGGCAGCTGCTGAGATATTGGAACACTGCTATCATGTCACCCCTCACCCTTCTCTTCATTAAACTAGACATACCCAATTCCAGCAACCGTTCCTTATTTGTTTTAGCATCCAGTCCCCTAATCATCTTTGTTGCTCTTCTCTGTACTCTTTCTAGAGTCTCGACATCTTTTTTACATCGTGGTGACCAAAACTGGATGCAGTATTCCAAGTGTGGCCTTACCAAGGCATTGTAAAGTGGTATTAATACTTCACGTGATCTTGATTCTATCCCTCTGTTAATGCAGCCTAGCACTGTGTTGGCTTTTTTGGCAGCTGCAGCACACTACTGGCTCATATTTAAGTGATTGTCCACTAGGATCCCTCTCACAGTTACTACTATTGAGCAAGATACCGCCTATACCAGGGCTTTTCAACCTTTCCACCCATTGTACCACTTTTAGGATATGGCAACATCTGAGTACCACCAGTCGCATGGCAAGGTGTCAAAAACTTCATGACAAAAAAAAAAGGAAAAAAGTGATAAAGTACAGGTAGTCCTCGACTTACAACAGTTTGCTTAGTGACTGTTTGAAATTACAATGGCACTGAAAAAAGTGTCCCCCAAGCCACAGCCGAGCAAGACACCTGTCTGCCCACCCGGTGGCGCTCTTCCTCCTGTCCAAGGTTTTCATTGTTGTGAGCATTTCTGTTGAGGATTGGCAGTGGGGATGGGGTGGGGGGTGTTTGGTTTTTATTCCCCCCCATCTGCTGGGTGGTTGCAGCAGGTTTTGGTCACTTCAAATGATGCTGGGACACTGTGACCATCATAAATATGAATCAGTTGCCAAGCATCTGAATATAAATCACAAGACCCTGGAGATGCTGCAACAATCCAGCTGACTGGCGCTTCTTCTGGGCTCAGCAGAAGCACCAGGATCAGCACCAAGCTCCAGCTGGAGCCTGGCACTGATCCTGGTGCTTCCACTGAGCCCTGTCAGCCCCGAAGAAGCGCCAATCAGCTGGAAAGCAGGACTGATCCTGGCGCTTCTGCTGAGCCCTGGCAGCCCTGCAGCTCCAGCCATCTATCACTCAGGCTTGTGCAGTGCTGCCACCAGTTCTGCTCATTTACCTCCCCCGCTACCACTTTTCTAGGATGGCTGTGTACCACCTGCCAGGTGCAAATGTACCACAGGTGGTACCCGTACCACTGGTTGAAAAGCCCTGGCCTATATCTGTACATCTGGTTTTTCTTGCCTAAATGTAGAACCTTACTTTTTTCACCATTGAATTTCATTTTGTACCCATGCGGCCCCTGACCCGGTGCAGATCCCAGTGGGCTCCATGGTTCTCTGCGGAGCTCCGGGAGATGAAGCGTCAGAGACGGGGCCTAGAGAGCTGTTGGAGATCCAGCCGGTCTGAATCCGACCAATTGCGACTAAGATCCTCTATGAGGTCTTATCTCGTGGCGATGAGGACGGCAAGGTCTAATTACTTTGCTACCCTCATCGCGTCCGCAGATAATCGCCCGGCCGCCCTGTTTAGGGTGACCCGCTCCCTCCTTAATCAGGAGGTGAGGGAGGAACCCTTGCAGGGTCGTGCCAAGGAGTTTAGCCAACATCTGTCGGACAAAATCGCTCGGATCCGGACCAGTTTGGACTCCGACTGGGCAGAGTCTGACGGTGAGGACATGGGCGGTCTTGGTGATATTATCTGGGAGGAGTTTGATCCTGTGACTCCGGAAGATGTGGACAGGATCATGGGGAAGCTGAGTTCCACCACGTGTTTATTGGACCCATGCCCCTCCTGGCTGGTCTATGCAGCTCAGGAAGGGACACGAGGCTGGCTCCAGGCAGTGATAACTGCTTCTTTGAGTGAGGGTATTTTTCCCACTGCCTTGAAGGAGGCGGTGGTGAGACCCCTCCTCAAGAAGCCTGCCCTGGACCCAGCTGTTTTAAACAACTATCGTCCGGTCTCCAACCTTCACTTTCTTGTGAAGGTTGTTGAGAGCATGGTGGCGCATCAGCTCCCTTTGTTCCTGGAGGAAGCTGATTATCTGGACCCATACCAATTGGGCTTCAGGCCCGGGTACAGCATGGAGACGGCATTGGTCGCGCTGGTGAATGATCTCTGGCGGGCTCGGGACAGGGGTTGTTCCTCTGTCCTAGTCCTGTTAGACCTCTCAGCAGCTTTTGATACCATCGACCATGGTATCTTACTGCAGTGTCTCAGGGGGTTGGGAGTGGGAGGCACTGTCTTGCAGTGGTTCTCCTCCTACCTCCTGGGACGTTCGCAATCGGTGTTGGCAGGAGGGCAGAGGTCGGCCTCAAGGCCTCTCATTTGTGGAGTTCCTCAGGGGTTGGTCCTTTCGCCTCTCCTGTTCAACATCTATATGAAGCCACTGGGTGAGATCATTCGTGGTTTTGGGGTTGGGTATCATCAATATGCTGATGATACCCAGCTCTTCATCTCCACCCCAAACCACCCCAGTGATGCCCTCGATGTGATGTCCCATTGCCTGGAGGCGGTTAGGGTCTGGATGGGGAGGAACAGGCTTTGGCTCAATCCCGACAAGACTGAGTGGTTGTGCGTGTTGGCATCTCGGGAAATTCAGATTATTCCACCTCTAACTATGGGGGGTGAGCTATTACCCTCTGTAGATAGGGCCCGCAACTTGGGTGTCCTCCTAGATTCACAACTCTCCTTGGAAGATCATATTGGAGCTGTGACTAGGGGGGCCTTTGCCCAGGTTCGCCTGGTTTACCAGTTGCAGCCCTATCTGGACCGGGATGCCTTGCGTACAGTCACTCATGCGCTCATGACCTCTCGTTTAGACTACTGCAATGCTCTCTACATGGGGCTGCCCTTGAGGACCACACGGAGGCTTCAGCTGGTGCAGAATGCAGCTGCGCGAGTGGTGTTGGGGGTCTCCCGATACTCCCATGTAACACCTCTACTCCGCGAGCTGCATTGGCTTCCGGTTGCCCTCCGGGTGAGATTCAAGGTGCTGGTGATGACCTATAAAGCCCTAAATGGCATGGGCCCTGTTTACTTACGGGAGCACCTGCTGCCGGCATCAACTTCCCTTCGTCCAGTGCGCTCCCATAGAGAGGGCCTCCTCAGGGTGCCGTCGGTCAGAGAGTGTCGACTGACGACCCCCAGGGGGAGGGCGTTCTCTGTGGGTGCACCAGATCTTTGGAACCGTTTACCGGTTGAGCTCCGGACGGCTCCTGACCTTCGCTCCTTCCGCTGTGATCTAAAAACTTATTTATTTGAATCAGCTGGCCTGGTCTGATGGGTTTGGGAATTTTAATATTAATTTTAATTAATTTTACTGTAATTGGGCTCAATATTTAATTCTATCTTAACTTTTGTATTTTGTATTTTTATTGTATTTATTGCCCTGTACACCGTCCTGAGTCCTTTGGGAGAAGGGCGGTATAGAAATTAAACTATTATTATTATTATTATTATTATTATTATTATTATTATTATTATTATTATTATTATTATTATTATTATTATTATTATTATTATTATTATTATTATTATTATTATTATTATTTATTATTATTATTATTATTATTATTATTATTATTATTATTATTATTATCCATGGAATCTTTCCCAAACCCTCTCTAAGTTGTTGAAATTAGCTCTCTTAAAATCCAAAAGTCTAGTATGACTGTGTTCTATTGCTTGTGCACCCTTAATGTAGAATTCCAATATTGCATGATCACTTCCTCCCAAGGTTCATCTCTGTTAGTGAGAATTAGATGCAATATGGCTAATCCCCTTGTTCCCTTCTCTACTTTTTGGGAGATAACGTTGTCTGTTAGGTTTGTCAGGAATCTGTTTGATCTTCCACTTGGTGCAGAGTGGAAGGGTAATTAAAGTCCTCCATTACTATTGTGATGTGCTTCCTACATACCTTAGTTAGCTGATTAGCAAAAAGTTCATCTATTTCCTCTGTTTGGTTGGGTGACCTATAGTATACACCTATGTCATTTTCCCCCCTTTTATATTGACCCAAATGCATTCAAGACAGTTTTCATCATTGTTGTGCTCTATTTCTGTAGAGATGTAGTTATTTCTTATATAGAGAGCAACTCCACCTCCTCTTTTATTTGGTCTGTTTCTTTTAAATAATTTAAATCCCTCTAGCTGTGTGTTCCATTTGTGGGTTTCATCCCACCATGTTTCCATAATGGCCACAATATCATATCTTCCCTCATTAACCTGAATTTCTAGTTCACCCTGTTTAATGTTCATACTCTGTGCATTGGTGTATAGACATTTGAGTCCTTTATGACTGACCCTGTGTTTACTTTCTACATAACCTGTGGGGTGCCTGAGTTCCCCTATTTTCTTACCACCTGTTTGGTTAGTGCACTTTGTGCGGCACTTGCTATTAAAAGCTTGATTTTGCTTGACAGCAAGGTTGATATTCTTGTCCACACACACATCTATGTTACATGCACTGATAGCCCTATAATTTTTAGATTACCGGGGACAGGAATGTTCTATATCTATTAACTCACTGTCCCCGTTTAGTTTAAATATTCTTCCAGAAAATCTGTGAATTTCTTGCCGAATAACTCAATCCTTTTCTTTGATGGATGCAAACCATCTCTTTTGTACATTTTTTCATTGGACCAGCTACATTGTGACTAATATAACCAAAGCTTTCCCTTTTACACCACTCCTTTAGCCACATATTTATTTATTGTACATTCAATCAATTAAAGCACACATCACATCTTGAATCTGTTAACTTTCAGATGAGTGCTATTAGACCAAAATTATGCTTTAAGTAGTGTTTACACATTTATTTACAGAAGACAATTATTTAAACAAAGGACCATTCCAAGCTAATTGATATGAAGATATGAGAAAAGATGCAATTAATCATTATTGTATGCAATTTTTTATTATTCATTTATGGCATGCAGCTGTGGGAATAACAGACAGTGACACCATTTCAGGCTGCGTTAACAGAAGCTCTGACTCCTTTTAAAATGGAAAATATTAGCCAACACACCAGCACTGTGTGATTTTAACTGTTTGCTTGACAAATCTTTAGGCTAGGCTGGAAACAAGGCTAGTAAGGATATGTGTGGAAGGAAAACAGTATAGGTCGGTAAAAGCCATGATGCCATAATTGCTCAAATGATGCAAATTATGTAATTTGCATATGTTATATGGCAACATCAATGGTGTATCTTAATGCACATGCACACACAGTTCCATGCACTCTCACACATAAACACCAGTGGGAAGCAGAATGGTGGCCTCAGGTCAGAAGTTGTAAGTAAATTGGGATTTGTCCAGACAATTGGGAACTTTTTTTGATTCACCAATAGGGTCCTACTCAGAACCTTCTATAAGGTCTTTTGGTTCATTGTGCAGTCAAATGGATATTCAGACCAGATTTTATTCATCTATCATTCTTTCCAAGGACCCGAGATTTAGATTTAGATTTAGATTTATTTGATATTTATACCGCCCTTCTCCCGAAGGACTCAGGGCAGTGTACAGGGCAATAAATATCAAAAATACAAGATACAAAAGTTAAAAAACATTAAATAATTGTGCCAGATGCAATACATTAGTTAAAATCAATGTTAAAACCCCAAACCCATCAGACCAGGCCGGCTTGTTCAAATAAATAAGTTTTTAGATCATGTCGGAAGGAGCGAAGGTCGGGAGCCATCCGGAGCTCAACCGGTAAGCGGTTCCAAAGGTCTGGCAATTGTTAATGTTTTATGGTGTTAGAAGTATCATCTCAGGCTGTAAGCTGTTCTGATTAAAGATGCCTTTTGCAATTCAAGATTATTACTGCATTCATTATCAATTTCAATGCAACATATAACATTAGTACCTTAGTAGTAACATTAGTAATAGTAACAATAGTAACATTAGTAGTAGTATTAGTACTGCTTTATAAAACCCTAGTGAGACCACACCTGGAATACTGCAACCAATTTTGGTCACCATACTACAAAAAAGATGTTGAGGCCTTGGAAAAAGTTCAGAGAAGAGCAACCAAAATGATCAAAGGCCTGGAGACTAAATCATATGAAAAATGGCTGCAGGACTTGGGTTTGGCTAGTCTAAAGAAAAGAAGAAACAAGGGCGACATGATAGCAGTAGTCCAGTATTTGAGGAGCTGCCACAAAGAAGAGGGGGTCAAATTATTCTCCAAAGCACCAGAGGGCAAGACAAGAAATAATGGATGTAAACTGACTAAAGTGAGAAGCAACCTGGAATTAAGGAGAAACTTCCTAACAGTGAGGACAATCAACCAGTGGAACAGCTTGCCTCCAGAAATTGTGGGAGCTCCATCACTGGAGGTTTTTAAGAAGAGACTGGACAGTCACTTGCCTGAAATGGTATAGGTTCTCCTGCTCGAAATCTGACATGAATAATTTAAGACTAATTCAAAGAGTATGTTCTAAGTCATGATTAATCTGGACCCTACACATTACAGAAAGGATAGTTAAGGCACAAGGAAGAATTTTTATAAAAGATAATGATAATATATCCAAATAAAAACACTTTATTTGCTTTCAATAGATGAAACAAGACAAATTTCCTGTAAGGTATTTTGCAAGTGTGTAAGAATTTTCAGAATTCATCTTGCAACATAGCCTTATGTCAAAAGTCATAACATGCCAGTCCTTCCCTTTTCCATATTGATGCTTATTTCATTAAGCTAAAAACTTGCCTTCAATATGCACTGCAAATTGCTGTCCCAGGGCAATGAAAGCCCCAAGGGTTAAGAGTTTTGGAATCATGTCAAAATGCAGGTATATCTCCAGGCAAGACAGCCTTAATAACAAAAACACTCATACGGTGTACTTCTATTATTCAGCTATTACATAGATAGCTACAGACTAAGAAGTTTGCAGGACATGTTTCTTTCTGGTTTTTTTCTGTTCAAATATTGCCTTGTGAAATATTCCTCATTATCATTTTTAATGTGTTACAGAAGACAGTTCTCCATTTAAATTGCCAGTTAGATTGATTAATAACTTATTTTTATTTTATTTTCTGTGGGTTTTCCCCCCCTACATTGCCTCTGAGGCAAATTTTTAATCAATGCTCTTTGACAAGAAGTAACACAATTCACGAAAAAGTTCATGCTCAGGATCAGAGAAGTAAGTTGAGGTTTATTATACCCAAAGACAGCGGCATTTTAACAGAGTGTTAAAAAGTGTGTTAAGAGAAATATGTTTACATTTTGCTTCAGTGCTTTTTCTGGAAAACTATCCTGCTTTCCTATATGCATCACTCCAATCACTGATGAAATTCAGTATTGTGTGTGAATCAGGTTTAAAAGAAAAAGAACAATACAACAGTGAAAAAAAGTGAAAACCCATATGCATATAGTATACAGAGATATCAACTGTATTCAGAAAATCCTCCAGTTTGGATCAAGAGCAAAGCATCTTGATCTTTGAGGTCTGTTGTTCCATCCACTCCAGTCACCATAACAAATGATGAGGAAGGATGGTGACTATCACTGAGTAACAGTTAAATAACCAGGACTGAAAAACTATTTACCAAAAGTGGTTTCTTTATCTATTCATTCAGGTTATATTCATTACATAACATTTGGCATTCTTCTCTCCCAAATTACATTTTATCTATATAATTCTTTTTTATCTTTTCCTTGAGAGTTAGGTCATGAAGCTTCAGTTAAACTTTGTTCTACCTATCTCTAAAAAGAAAGAATATTCTATGTGTACTAAAAGCAGAAGTGAAATCACAGTGACATATACCAAACTACAGCATTTTTGAAAAATTCAGACTTGTCTTAATCCAAGTTAAAGAACCTAAAGTACCTAAAAATCATATTAGGGACACGGTTGTCGGAGAGGATACTCAACAACTGGAGTGCTTTTCTACCTGTTTGCCTAACTAATGAGGTTCTTGAGACTCAAAATAAAATGTCTGGCAAACATCTCAACACATTGGCAGCTTCATGTGGGAACAGTTAGGCCATTAGAACATGCAGACAATAAAATGAACAATACTGACCGTCATTTATGTAATTAATAATGTATGACAAATGAACGATTAAGTATTTTTCAAGTTCTCAGTCAGAATATTAGGAGCTTATTCACAGACTTTCTGAGGGCAGCAAGTTGGCATCAATAATAGTGGTTTAATCTCCACCTTGGGTTTGTACTTCTCCCTAACACAAAAAAGGGCACACAGCTACTAACAGAAGGAAAGGTGGGAAAGAGAAAATGAAAATACAGGACTGCAGGAGACGTAACATATAACAATTCTGGGCAATAATGTATTTATTTTATTTATTTTATTTTAATTCCATTTATATCCCGCAGTAAGAACTTTTTAACTTTGAGCAGCTGGTTTGGTTTGTATACATGTTTCCTTATGGCTCTGTCAAGCTGACATTTTCTCCAAATCTTTGAGTAAAGACTTCTAAGAATGCTGTAGGACAAATCAGAAGCAGAAAGGTGAGTTAGAGATACAAGTCAGAAACGTGCAGAGACACATTTAGGAAACAGCAAACTTGGCCTAAAACAGAACAGGGTATTATTTTTGCTGTTGTATTCTATCACAATACAAAAAGTGCATATCAAGAGGTAGCAAGAGAATTGATTTTCTCCTTTGTGTATTGATCAAACACATATTTTGTCTTATTATAGAATGTAAGCGTAATTAGGTTTCGCCGAAAGCAAAAGTGGGGAAAATCCTTCCTCAAAGGATAAACAGCTTTTGAAATGGGCTGAACAGAAATGGTTGTTAATCACCATCTAGTGGCTGTAAAGAGAACTGCATAGAATTGATGGCAAAGGAAATATTTATTTTTGATTAATACTTCTAACATGACAATAATACAGATTTTGTAGGTTGCATGCAGGGAGACTTCGGAGCACAGAGAAAATCATGTCTCTGGACTGACAAATTATCCATATAAAAGTAAGGGTGGTGCACCCCCAAAGTACTGAATTACTATAGCATGTATTGAGGTGTTATGTGGTTATTCTGTTGCTTTGATATCCGTCCATACAGGAAGAACCTTAAACTTTGGTCCCACAGAGGAAGCCAGAGGACCTGAATACTTTCATATTAACTGCACAATAGATTGGCTAGGATTTAGCCTATATCCATATAATACAACCATGTTTTCAATTTTTGTAATCTGAAACTTTAAATTCTTGGAATTCTCACAGCTCGTGTTAGGGTAATTTTGCAATAATCTGACTGCTTAACCCAAGCATCCCAATCCATGCCCAATTTGTCTAATGCCACATTCCCTTCCAGATTAAGTGGCATTTAATAGGTTGGCAGCCATTATGATTAATTCATTGGCTAATGGGGCTAAACTACAACAAGGAGCCGGAGTGTCTGCAACAGTGGTGGGAAGCAGAGAGGGGAGGGGGAAATGTAGTTTGTTTTCCAAACAGAAACAGCTCTTGCAGGAAACTAATTAAACTGTATAGCAAATACAGAAAGGCCCCATTCATTATAGTGATATAAAAGGCCTCAGCCTAAAACAAAGCAACACTCAGAGGATCCAATCCATTGAACTGATGAACAATCCAGCTGACTTCAGAGGAGCTGGCTTCAGGACCTCATAGACCATTTGCAGAGTTTTAGGGTGAGGTAACATCTATGCAAATATGTGGCAGTTGTATTCCTTCTGGAGCACTTAAATGAGAATAGCCTTCCACTCAGGAAGATCTGCTTAGTTTTATAGAAGCTACACATTGTCCTTTTATCTAGAGAAACAATCCCATTAATCTGGGATCCAGATCACTATCAGCCCAGGTAGCTGGTATGAACACAACTCCATTGAGAAAACATAAATCCCATCATTCATGCTGAGCATCAGTACAATGAGTAGTATAAAGGATAGAGGGTTTATCTCTGACCAGTCCAAATTAAGTGTTTTGAGTGTCCTACTATTCAAGAAGCAGGCAAAACTCAAAATGAATTTATCAGGACTGTGATACACATGTATGAAATAAATAACCCCCCACCCCCATTTGTCAACATGCTCAGAATCCTCTAAATTTGCTAAAGATACTTTTGCTTCATGGAATAGGAAAAAATGATTCAAATGAGAAAATTAACTTGAAAGAGATAACTAACCACATCCCCTTGATCCAATCAGAGAACGTATGACTATATTTCAAAAAGAAATGTTATAGAGTTTTGATGATGGATCCAAATACAGTTTCATCTAATTTTCTTCTAGTCAAATTGAGAGAAATCAGTACTCCAGCTGTCTTATCCTAGCCTTGAATTTGGAATTCTTTCTTCCCATTAGCATTGTCTTTATAGACCCTGAACACAGAGGCAAGCCCAAGAAAAAATACTTCATTCACTACAGCTGCATTCTTGAATAAATATAAGCTTTATATTGGTATTTTTAGATACATTTTGGTAAGTAAATTAACATGTTCTTGGAAAGAATGACAGATTTAATTTTTTAATTGGTTAGATTTGATGTATTATATGGCTAGCATTTAGTTTGTCACCAATGCTGGGAGTAGTGACATTATTATAGACTAGGTAAGAGTTTCATATGACACTGAATATAGTACAAGAATGTAGAAACAAGTCCTTCTGGATCAGGCCAATGGATCACTTAATCCAGCATTCTGTAGCACGCAGGGGGAAACCAAATGCTTTCGGGAAGTTTGTAAACATGGACCAGATCACAATAGCCTTCTTGTGACCTTACAACTGGTATTTGAGGTATGCTGCCTGTGATTTCAGAGGTAAGAAATATAAATCACCAAAATGTAATGATAACCCCCGAATTCCTCTAATCTTTTGAAAAGTTATCTCATTTGGCAGCCATTACCACATCTGATGGCAGCAAACTCCTCAAAGGAATATATTGTTTAAAGAAATATTTCCATTTATCAGTTCTTAATCTTTCCAATTTAGTCTTATTGGGTAATGCCCAAGTTTTAACATTGTGAAAATGGGAGTAAAACATATCTCTATTCACACTTTTCATTTTGTGCATGATTTTAAATACCATTATTGGATTGCTACTTAGCTACTTTCTTAAAAAAGTTCAATATAGAATGTTCCTTCATAGGAATTTTAGTTTGGTTCTCCTTTTTCTCTCTTTTCTTGTTCCACAATACCTCTTTTTGATTGTGAAGACTGTAATTGTGCAATCTCATCCTAGATCAGGGGTGTCAAACTCTCAATGTCACGTGACGTGTTGCAACGTATCGTGACTTTTTTACCATTGCCGGCAATGGGGTGGGCACGGTTTTGCTATGATGCATCTGGCCCGCAGGCCGGCAGTTTGACACCCCTGTCCTAGATTAATGAAAGGCAGTTACTGAGATGGCTGTTTTATTTTCCATTTGTGTTTTCACAATTTCAACTGTAGACTGACTTTCCATGATTCCAAGATCACATTTCTGATTAATAATACTTATATCCAATAAACGTTTACGTAAAGTTTGGGATTCTTATCCCAATATGCATTACTTTGCACTTAATTTTCACTTTATTTCCTTAGAGGTTTTTTTTTTTAGAAAAAATCCTTTTTGATTTTACTTCTCTGTCTAGTTTAGCATCAGAAACAAACTTAGCAATTCCCTGCTCATCATAACTCAAGATTATTCACAAATATATTTTAAAATAATAGTCCAATGCAAATCTGTAAAGGATTCTGATTTTCGTGGATCTCCATTAGGAAAATGTACATTTGCATTTATTATTTCTTTCCTCTTCTTTAACCTAAGCAAATGATTACTTGTCATTTATGTCTGCTGACTGTGGTCAGGAATATTTAATAAAATGGTAATTACAATGCTACTGAAAAAAGTGACTTATGATCATTTTTCAGTTACAACCATTTCAACATTCCCATGTTTATGTGATTAAAATTCAGACCCTTGGCAACTGGTTCATATTTATGACAGTTACAGAGTCTCAGGGTCATGTGACACCTCTTACTAACTTCTGACAAGCAAGGTTAAGTAACTCTGGGAAGCCAGAGTTACTTAACAATCTGTTGCTAATTTAACAACTGCAGTGATTCACTTAACAACTGTGGCAAGAAAGATTGCAAAATGGGGCAAAATTCATGTAGCAAAGTGTCTCACTTAGCAACATTTATTTTAGGCTCAATTGTGGTCATAAGTCAAGGACTACCTGTATAGAAAACAAATACCAACCTTAAAGTTAAACTACAGTATATATTTCTTGTGCTTCAGTGATTTTAATGGGTTTTAAGAAGAGACCTAGAGAAGGTATACCACTAAAATCAATGGAAAGCTGATAACAGACTATTCTGAGATTTGAAGATCAACAGATGAATTATTGCATAAGTTTCCATGGGTTCCAGGTCATTTTATCAATGATAACATTGTCTGCAGCAGATCCACTGCAGATGAGCCAGAACTTTGTTGATGGACTTACTCTATAATAAGAAACAAGCACCTAGATAAATAGCAATAGCACTTATATACAACTTTATAGCCCTCTCTAAGCAATTTATAGAGTCAGCATATTGCCCCAAACAATCAGGGTCCTCATTTTACCAACCTTGGAAGGATGAAAGGCTGAGTCAACCTTGAGCTGGTCAGGATCGAACTCCTGGCTGTGGGCAAAGTTTGCTTGCAATGTTGCATTCTAACTGCATTCTAATGCCTGTGCCACCACGCAGTGGTTAGAAGGCAGTTAGGATTAGATTATGAAGTCTCATGCCCCAATAAACTATTAAAGATTTTGCAGATATTATTTTGGGGAAAAACAATCTGTATTACCCTTTAGACCAGGGGTCGGCAACCTAAAAAAGGAAAAGAGCCACTGGGAACTGGTTCCATCACAAATTTAAAAAAGTGGGAGCCGCGTGCATGTGTCCATGCATGCGCATGCGCAAAAAAGTTTTGCGCATGCGCAAAACGGTTTTTTGCGCATGCGCGGACTCACGCGGTTGCCATTTTTTTTAAAAGTGAGATGGAACCGGTTCCCGGTTGCCCGACGGTGACGGCCCGTCTGCAAAGCTGCCGCTTTCAGCAGCTTTGCAGATGGGCCGCTACAGCTTCCTCAAAGAGCAGCGCCCCTGCCCGTTCGCGCGGAGGTACACGCGCACCTCTCCAAAGGTTTGGGGAGGTGCGCGCGCACCTCCGGTCGTTCGGAGAGGTGCACGCGCACCTCTCAGAATGGGCAGGGGCGCTGCTCTTTGAGGAAGCTGTAGCGGCCCGTCTCCGAAGCTGCCGCTTTCAGCAGCTTCGGAGACGGGCCGCTACAGCTTCCTCAAAGAGCGGCATCTCTGCCCGTTCGCGTGGAGGTACGTGCGCACCTCTCCAAAGGTTTGGGGAGGTGCGCGCTCACCTCCGGTCGTTCGGAGAGGTGCGCGCGCACCTCTCAGAATGGGCAGGGGCGCTGCTCTTTGAGGAAGCTGTAGCGGCCCGTCTCCGAAGCTGCCGCTTTCGGCAGCTTCGGAGACAGGCCGCTACAGCTTCCTCAAAGAGCGGCATCTCTGCCCGTTCGCGCGGAGGTACGCGCGCACCTCTCCAAATGTTTGGGGAGGTGCGCGCGCACCTCCAGTCGTTCGGAGAGGTGCGCGCGCACCTCTCAGAATGGGCAGGGGCGCTGCTCTTTGAGGAAGCTGTAGCGGCCCGTCTGCAAAGTTGCCGAAAGCGGCAGCTTCAGAGACGGGCCGCTACAGCTTCCTCAAAGAGCGGCATCTCTGCCCGTTCGCGCGGAGGTACGCGCGCACCTCTCCAAATGTTTGGGGAGGTGCACGCGCACCTCCAGTCGTTCGGAGAGGTGCGCGCGCACCTCTCAGAATGGGCAGGGGCGCTGCTCTTTGAGGAAGCTGTAGCGGCCCGTCTGCAAAGCTGCCGAAAGCGGCAGCTTCAGAGACGGGCCGCTACAGCTTCCTCAAAGAGCGGCATCTCTGCCCGTTCGCGCGGAGGTACGCGCGCACCTCTCCAAAGGTTTGGGGAGGTGCGCGCGCACCTCCGGTCGTTCGGAGAGGTGCAGGCGCACCTCTCAGAATGGGCAGGGGCGTTGCTCTTTGAGGAAGCTGCCGCGGCCCGTCTGCAAAGCTGCCGAAAGCGGCAGCTTCGGAGACGGGTCGCGACAGCTTCCTCAAAGAGCGGCACCTCTGCCCATTCGCGCGGAGGTACGCGCGCACCTCTCCAAAGGTTTGGTGAGGTGCGCGCGCACCTCCGCCCATTCGGGGAGGTGCGCGCGCACCTCTCCAAACGGGCGGTGCCATTCTCCATTTGGAGAGGTGCGCGCGCACCACTGCCCGTTCAAAGAGGTGCGCGTGCACCGGGCGGCTGGGAGCCGCAGCAGACGGCTCAAAGAGCCGCATGCGGCTCCGGAGCCGCAGGTTGCCGACCCGTGCTTTAGACCAATTAACACTGTTGTATTTATTATGATACAAATTGCAAGTAGAGATCTGGAACAAATATCTCTCACAGATAAACCATCATGAACTCAGCTTTTTTATATATTTGAATACGCAATCCATCAGTTAATACATCACTGTCAATTAGTTAACTCATTATTTTAAATTCTAGAACTTATGAAGTAACCCTTCACCTTATGATCAACTACCAATCCATAAATAAAATGCCTTCTATTCTTTAGTTCTGCAAAAACTTGCTAATTGCAATCTCATAGTAAAAATTCCTCTATGTTGAATTTACAAAGAATTTCCTTTAATAGAAGCTATGGAGACTATTTTATTGTTTATACATTGACTAGTTATGTTTTGTTACAATAAATTATGTCTTGACCATCGTTATATTTTTTCTAGTTAACTACTAAAAGAAAGCAGAGTAATATTTCTATTAATTGTCTGTAGCAAAAACAGTAGTTATGGTATTCCAGACATTTACATTCAAAAAAGTCAAAAGAAAAAAATGATGCCAGACTTTAAATCAGATTTAGGCTACCTCTGATAATAGTAAATGCATTATGGTTCAGGGTCATGAAAGGAAGTAGTAGCTCTGATATTTCTGTTAGTTGTGGGCATATGTTTGTTTAGGCCAGACATGTCAAACCCGCGACATCACATGATGTAGCACAACGTATCAGGACGGTTTTGCCATTGCCGGCAATGGGGTGGGCGTGGTTTCCAGATGATGCATCTGGCCCGCAGGCCGGCAATTTGACACCCCTGGTTTAGACCTTATTTTCTGATGCTCTTCAACTCTTTTAATAAGTTTTATGTCATCTTTCTCAGAGCTCAGAAGGACCTAAATATCATCCCACTACATTTTACCAAAAGACTGTTGCTTGCTATAACTAATCCGGAATCATTTCTAAGGTTCAGCTTTTTAAAAAACCAAGAATGAGATGGCTGCCATAAGAAGCTATGTTTTCCCATAGTCAAATGCCAGGTAATGATATTGTTGTTGTTCTCCTAGAAGAGGCACTTATGAGTTATTGATATGCTCCATGTGCCAGTTTTCAATACTTTATCAGAGATGGAAAAGGATTTATTTTGGGTGAAAAAAGCAAAAAGTTGAGTTCAGCTCCTATGACT
The DNA here is from genome assembly GCF_964194415.1 of Vipera berus. NCBI lineage: Eukaryota > Metazoa > Chordata > Lepidosauria > Squamata > Viperidae > Vipera > Vipera berus. Next base: position 58,176,373 of record NC_138207.1, read on the forward strand.
CCATCAACACAATTATTTAACTTTTTTGGTAAAAGTAAAGAAGTGACTACCATCGTATGTTTTGAGAGTTCTCTTTCCTTTTTAGTCTCTATGTGGCTTATAGATCTGATATTCCACCATGCTGTCCTATCCCTGTACAATTTCTGAGCCCTCGGGGGTTTGGGTTGCCTTCTCTCATAAATTACTCTCCAATATATTTTTCCTTGGAATTGTCCCTTACTTCTGCTTCCATTAGTAAACTTTTGTCACTAGCTCTGAAAAGTTTCTCTGCAATGCTTTTTCTTTTAGCTGAATCTTGAATCTCATACTTCAGTTTTTAGACAACCCAAAGCTCTCCAGTGTCTTAGACTACAACTCCATCCTACTGGCATGTGGAGAAAGAAGTGGTTAGAAAAGACCGATAGGAGTGCTTTAAAATGGAAGTAGAATGTTATTAGACATTTTAACATGTTTGCACTTAGAAAGGGTAAGGACAGATACATATTTGTGCCTGCAAACCTCTGGGGTGCATTGAAACCAGTCTGAAATCACTGAAGAGGGCAGAATGTCTTCTAAGAGTTTTGCTTTCTATACAGCTGTTGTGCTAGACCCGTAAGACCTTCTTTTAGCCTCACTTGCACAGTGGTCCCTCACTGTGAAGCTTGTAAAAAGAGATAAGGAACAGAAACACTGAAGCAGATTTGGGGGCCTCCAAATCGGATAATTGGGCTTCCTGCCATCATTTTTCAAGGGTGGGGCACATACAAACCAGATCTGCCCCTTCAGTAGCTGCCACCTGCTTGGGAAATTATTCCCTAGAGAAACATCAAGTGTTTAAAGAGGTTTTATGGGAGATACATCTCTCAAACAGAAGCCCCACCTTTCTCTTTCCTTCCTAATTTTCTGCTTCCCCCCCCCTCCTTCTCTCTTTTCTCCACCCTATTTTAAAATGGTGGTGAGGAAAAAAATTCTCAAGGGAGATGGCAGGAAATAAATCCTTCATCGTTGAAATATGTTTGAAGTGGGGGACGGGGGAAGGGAACCATAACAACAAAAATGTCTTCGAATTTCTTGAACATTCATATACGATAGGAGGTGGCTGCAGCAATTTTTTTTAAAAAAAATGCCTTTAATTTCACATAGACCATGGTGTGTGTGTGTGTGTGTGTGTGTGTCTGTGTGTGTGTGTCTGTGTGAAATCTCTAAAAAAGAATGTGAAATGGTATCTTTCCTCAGCTGCAAATCAGCTGCTAATTAAAACTGCATTAACCCTAATGGATTGGAACGCAGATCTAATTTAGAAAACCTCTGTTTATACAAGGCAGACCGGAATAACAAACTCCACTGGACTTCCCTCTCTCACTTTCTCACTCTGGCATCCACAATTTGTTAAAACAGCTTTGTGGGAAGGAAAGTGGGGGATGGAGGGAGAAAGGGCAATTCTTCCTGCCTCAATGCTGCGAGCTTGAAAAACACATTTTTATTGTTGGATCTGGCAGGAACTCCTGCCTGAGATATGCTGGTGTTAATCAGTGTCACAGGTGCTTATAAATAGTCCACCTAATTGCTTCATTATTTTTTGCCACTCTGCAGACCAGTTTTGTATTTACTGTACAGTATATAGTTAAACTTATTACAGGCACTTACGGGGATGATTTCCACCAGCCATTCTGCGAATTCTCTCTTGGTTGAGGCAAGTATTGTCTTGTTTTCTTTTTATTTCCCAGGTGGCTCTGTTAGAGGCATCAGTATGGAATCTAATTAATGACAGGAGCTGTTCTAGCTGGAGTGATAAAGGTTGTTTTGGAAAGTCAGTTTAAAACAGGCCAGTTTGAAGAGCAGGGCATTCTTGCAAAGAAATAGCCACTCACCAGCTATTCCAAGGGCTTTCCTCTCACATTCGCTATAACTGCAGGTTTTGAGGTCTTCTTCTATGTGGGGGCAGGAACGCTAAGCCGTCTGTACCCCCTCCTAGAAGCCTGTTCTAATGAATGTCAGATTACACATTAATTAGCAGGTTCAAAGAAGAATTGTGATGTTTAGCCAGTCAAGCATTGGTAAAGCTGCTAGAAGACAGGGACAGCTGGAGGTGATTGTTTACAGATGTGTTTTTCTTTGAAAGATAACCAAGATATCCAAATGTTACAACCATCCAACGTTAAAACAGGTCTAAACTACTAATGTTTTCACTCTCTCTACCCAATTTATCACAAACCAATTTGGAACTGAGTCTCAATCAGCTTTTCTTCTGCAGACCTTGAAAGGTACAGAGCATTATGTGCAAATTAGTCCTTGCCCTCTTTTCTTCTACTCTTTCAACAAGAATGTGTAAACAAAGTCATTAAATCAACATCCTCTTCCCTGAGACCTTCCACAAGCCAGGGAGTAAGAGAATACATCTCTTCTCAAAAACAGAACAATAAGGATTACTAGCACCCCTACTCCCAATTCATTTTTGCATGTGCATATGTGGGTATGAATTTATTTGGTGCTGGAAAATAAATAAAATCTGAGAACTTGTCACGATGGGTAGCTATGTGAAGGAAGGCTTGCTTGTAAAAGAAGGTAAACAAGTACACTGAAATCCTTCAAAGACATCCCAGCCACCTTGTGGCCATTTTTCTGTTGTATTTAAAAGCCCCTGTGAGTGGTGAAGGTCAGTAAATAAATAAATCAGAATAGAAGTGGAAGGGACCTTGGAGGTCTTCTAGTCCAGCCCCCTGCTAAAGCAGGAGACCCTGTACCATTTCAGAATAGTATGTGTTAGCAATTTGTGTGGTTGCACAAACTGTAGAGTTGGGCTGGAGAGAAGAAAAAAAAATAAAACCAGTCCAAGGAACAGGAAGTGAAATATTAAGGAGCAAGGTGAGGGAAAAGTAACGCCTGGCAGGATTGGTAAAGCAAAGGTTTTTGGCAATTGTAAAATGGTACACCCATAAGGTTTGCAGGGTCATGGGATTCAAAGTAAAGTACACTATTAGCTTTGCTACAGTTTCTAATAAACCAGAATATAGTCAGAAATATATCAGCACATTGCCCCTAGACCAGGGGTAGGCAACCTCGCCTCTTTTATGACTCATGGACTTCAACTCCCAGAATTCCTGAGCCGAGGTTGCCTACCCCTGCCCTAGACAGATGATCTCGTGAGATCAATCAGGTACACAGCTGAACATAAAGTGATTTGAAACACTGTTGTGATGATAGACCACAACATTTCTTACACTGTTATCGTGATAAACCTAGACTTCTTCCTCGAGGTTGTCAGATCTATCAGCAGCTGCTTAGCAGTGCCAAACCAAACACAGGCATCTGTTCCTAACCGTGCTGATGACAAAATGTTAAGCACCACCATTTTGTATTTGCATCACGTCTTATGCAAGTGCATAAGGGGTATAATTTGCACCACGATGCCTGTTTCATTGCTTGTTCCATCTTTGCTTCACTCCTGCAGATGCCTATGAAATCAAAGGAATTCCTAGCTCTGCTTAAGTCAGTTCTACAAGGTTGGTTGTTTCAAAGGGCCCTAGCAGAGGTCCCTAACAATATACCATTTCTACTTCACATCAAAGATTCAGTAAAACCAGATGAAGCCTGAAGGAGATCTCTGTTTAAATATCCCCACTGAGGATGCTGTGTTCAGAGCTCGCAAAAAATACTTGCATTATTATTATTTTAAATAATTATTATTTGTTTCAGACCTATAAAGTGCACTATTCATTACCCTGTCAGGCCTCCTGCAGTGTGCTAATGGACCCCCCCTCCCCATGACTCTTCAGGGTTCAATATGAAGAAATACTTACTAGATAATGCATATTTAGATAATTCTTCAGTGTCATTTCCCATTCTGTTGAATTCTGATTTTTAAAATTATTTCTTATAATAGTTGATCATAGTTGTAGAATGTATTCCTTATTTTGCATACCACTGCTTCCTGCCATGTTTCTTATCTCTGAAATACTTGAGTTTAATAATGAATTCAGAACAAAGTTAGATATTATTTTTGTAAATATATACACGATCATTTGGCCCAGGTATGCTGTAAGAAACAAGGTACCTGTTTGCCACTTGCTGCTTGATTGTTACCTATGGAAAGCCATGTTCTTATAGGAATGGCCTTTTGACTAGCTGATCTTCAATGCTAGGTCAGTTGCTAGTAAAGCATCAATTAACTGAGATTTAATAGCGTCTGAAAACATTGGATTTGGCATTTATCATAGAACTGATAAAAGAGAAGGGAGTTCATTTCCCTCAGTTCAGTTGCCGGCTACTCCAGGGTTCAAGGCTAGGCATAGAAAATAAGGAAATGAAGGGGGAATTCCATCTTGCCAACCAAACATTCCATCCATCACTCTGCCAATTCATGGTGTATTACTTGGGTAACCAGGACAACATAAAAATGTAGAGATGTAACATTCCTTCTCAAGAGCCAAATCTTAGTTTATCACTGAGGTGAGACTTCAGCTGGAGCACAAGTGAATTTCTAAGGACTGTTGTGACTGGAATAAGGCTCTTCTGCAACACAATAAAAATGACAATATATATTTATTTCTTTGTCTCCACTGTGTGTGGAGAGTCTGTGCTTACTCCCTTTTATCATCCATGATAAAAGTTGTCCCACTGTTAAGCAAAATAAACAATGCCTCCTTATGGAAGAGTGTATATCATCTTCCTAAATGAGGCAATACTAATAATACCTCATCGAAGGAATATTGTGGTGACCTGGAGATCTATGGCTATATAGGCAGTTTCAAATATTCCTTTTCTGTGAAAGGTGATTGAGAAAATGATGGCCTCACAGCTTAAGGCACCAGGCTGGATACCAGGAAACTATGAGTTCTACTCCAGTCTTAGGCATGAAAAACTGTCCAGGTAACTTTGGACCAGTCACTCTCTCTCAGACCAACTCACTTGATATGGTTGTTGTTGTGGGGAAAATAGGAGGAGGAAGGTATATTAGGCAAGTTTGTTGCCTTGGGTTGTTTATAAAAATAATAAAGGTAATAATAAATAAATTAAAAATTCAGAAAGAAGAAAGAAACTGCTTTGATCAGATGGGTGAGTGACCTATACTGGTAAGTAATGTAAGGAGAAAGCATCCCTGTGATTATGCTTGTACATATTGGTGACTTTTGATATCATCAGTCATGATAACTTCCTAGGAAATCCAGCAGCACTGACTCTTGGAGACAGTATTTAACAATGTTTTTAGTCTTCCCTTTAAGATCATGATAGAAAAAGTTCTTAGTGCCTTCTGCTGGATATCTATAATGCCTAAGGCAGGGGTCCTCAACCTTGGCAACTTTAAGACTTGTGGACTTCAACTCCCAGAATTCCTCAGCCAGCAAAACTGGGTGAGAAATTCTGAGAGTTGAAGTCCACAAATCTTAAAGTTGCCAAGGTTGAGGACCCCTGGCCTAAGGGATTCTACAGAGTTCCATCTTTCTGGCCATGTATATAACATGTATGTAAAATTACTGGAGACAAATTTTATAGTGGGGTGCCATCAGTACACCAGTTATTTGTACTTATCAGTACATTAATCCATATTTTCTACCAACCATCCACATCAAAGAAGCCATCAGTATTCTTAAACTCAATAATGTAATGGAGGAAAAATAACAGTCTGAAATTATATTTACAATACCTACAAGAGAAAGGTATTGTTAGTAAATAAACATTCAAATCAGGTCAGATTCTACCTGTTTTAGAAGAATTGCACTTCTCCTGAAACAGCAAGTTCATAGTCTCAATGCACCTTGAACTTCAGCTAGCCCTATTTGTAGATTGTGGCTATGGTGAGGGGTGTATTTGCACAGTTCTACTTAGTTAACCAGCTGTGTCACTTACTGATATTGTTTTTTTCAACACTGTGAACACAATTCCTTAGAGGTTGTATCTGGCCTCAATCATTCAGCTTTTAGAAAACCTGGAAATAGATACTGCTTTTGCCAGATTTTTGAATGATTAACAATTTTAGTATTGATATAAGTTCTAATCTGTTTTTAGTTTTTTTATTCAGTATTTTTATTTTGTTTTAATATTTTGTTAACCACCTTGAGTATTAAAAAGCTGAGTATAAATCAAATAAAAATGGAAGAAATTGCCATGAGATGGAGTTTGCTGAGAAACAGCAAAAGCATGTGTCCATTGAGGAAAGAAAAATCCTGAATAGATTTTATTTATTTATTATGCATCAACCTTCCTATCTTGCATTTGTCCTAGTGCAGACATGTCAAACTCATGACGTCACGTGATGTCGGGCAATGTATCGGGACGGTTTTGCCATTGCCGGCAATGGGGTGGGCGCGGCTTCCGGGTGATGCGTCCGGCCCACGGGCCGGCAGTTTGACATTCCTGTCCTAGTGGTTTATCTGCTCCCAGTGACATTTAGTCGTATCTACAATAAGGGGCTCTTTGGTCTGATAGGTTTGTCATCTTTTAAACATTATCCCTGATTGACTATGATCATACAGTATAGCGAAGGATTGTAAAATCCTGAGCAAAAGCAGGAAATACTTAGCTCACTACTTGGCTCACCTAGGACTACTGAAAATCAGTATGTGCAACAGGTTCAAATAATTATATGAATAGACCACCTTTCCCCATAACATCAAGTAGCTTTCATTTAGACCTCATTCTTCTTCTCTTACTTTAACTCTACAAGATACATTATTTTACATCTCTAAATTTTCATCCCAGAATGCTTCATTGCACACCTATGTTTCAAATTAAAAGTACTGTAAACAGAAATTATCTGATATATTGTACATTCTGTCATAAATTAAATGAATTCTCATTCCTAATCTAAATTCTTTAAAAAGACATATGAACATTTTCTTTCTGTAGTTCTTTAAAAAAAAGAATGTGCATTGTGACTATCTTGTATGGAAATCAACAGATAACTTCCTGTGTCTTCATCTTCCAGTGGGAAGAAGGAATGCTAATTTGTTTGCACTGACCCATAACTTGGCTTGCAGAATCTAAAGTTACCGCAATGACCATCAAGCACAGAAAAAACAGACAGGTTTTCTTTTGCTACAGATCATTTCATAGCTTTTCCAATCCACATTATTAAAAAAAACATATAATCATCCAAACACAATGACTCTTAAAAGTTGTAGTTTCCAGTAGGTTCCATGCTTGTATGGACTCCATCCCCAGATCCAATCATATACTTTTATGCCCCAAAACATGTTATTTTTGCATATATATTTTTCCTCCTGTGTGCGCATGCACACAGACACGTGCAAAAGGAACCTCTCCCTTTCCTTCCAAGTCATGATTTAGTGCTTGTTTCAATAGCATGATTTCTTTTCTTTTCAGTAGATGGGCACCATAAATCACGCTGTGATCCAGCAGCAATAAACCATTAATTTCCTGGTTGCAAGTGAATGCAGTGCATAATATCCTTTTGCCATGCTGACCCAGGGCTATTAGTCCTGCTGCTCTGCCAGCTGGATATTCCCCTGAACAGAAGATAAGATAATGAAAGATTTTGCCTGGTTCATGGAAACATTCTCTACTGTCACTCAGAGGATGCTGTCTACTTCCTATACTAATTCCTTCTCAAGCGCTATCAGTTTAATATCACTGCTAACCTCTTTCTCAAGCCAGGTTATTGCCTCTATGCAATTATAGGAAGTTTAGAGTTAGAAATATGTGCATCATTTCCAATTTAGCATTGATAAGAAAATAAGAAAGAATCTTGTAAGAAGTATTTATAGCTGCCTGTCAAGCAAATAGCCAGACTACTGAAGCCAAGGGACACTAAAGTGATGCATGGATAGTGCTCAAGACACCAATAAACACATCCTGAACTAATATAGATCTCCTGTGACACTGACACTGTTCACAACAGCATTATTATATTTACTTTTATCATCTGCTAGAAAGGTTATAACTTAAGTGGTGGACAGCTCATTTTACTATTTTTACTTTTTAAATTAAAGATAAAAATATGTATTTTTCCCCTGAAACACAAACTATTTATTTGTCTGGTAAGATAAAGGGCATAAGATCCTTAAATAACCTGACTTATCCTTCAGGATAGAGGTAAAATATGCAATAAATAACAATTAACTTTATTATCTAGTTTCTAATTGTTGTGGCATACTGTTTTGAAGGGATGAGACTCAAAAGAGACATTGGATCAAAACTTCCATCATAATTGCCCATGCCACCTAGGAAGCTATAATTCAGTAATTTCTGAAGGAAAACATCTTGCCATTCCTTAGCTATTGAAAAGACTATAACAAAGACAAAATGATTAACATCCTTCAACAGCTAGAGGTCAGACATGCTGCCTCTTACTCAGCATATCTGCTCTGGTCTTCGACTGTAATAAACATTGACTTGACTACTCAGCATATTTATGTGACATGTAACTTTTAATACAAATAAGTTTCCAACAATTTCTTTGGTTTCCTTTCAAAATCGGGGACAACCAGCTCATCGTTTGCTGTATTAATCATGTAATACGAATAATGAGATGCTCTATTGTAAGTCTTCAACCAGCTATTTATATTAAATAACTACATTTGGTCATTCTTAGAATGAGAAATGACTATACTGTATATGTGTCCACATTTTCAATGCTTCACAGTTTATCATACTCTCCTCATTTGGTAATAGTATACTTGTACAGATTATACAGATTTGCATGATAGTATTTATCTTCATTAGTGAATGTTTAAATTGGTTGTAAGATGGGTCTACCATATGAAACAGCAACTGTTTACTAGAGGAGATGCAAAGGGTTTGCATTACACATCTTTCTCCATCAAAAGATCAGTGCACATCTCTTGAAATGAAACAGCTCATTGAGATGGATCATCTATAATCCATATATACCTTCCAAGCAATTCTATTTTCCCTATTGTGTACTATTAATTAAGAATGTTCATATAAATAACCAGTATTCCCCAACTACTGCAAGGCTTTGGATACCTGAATATTATTAACTCCATTAACATTATTGCAGGCTATCTTACTGGTCAGTGACACAGCTGCATTGACCAATTAAACTGCTCCTGATGTGTGTTCTTGCCAGCTTGTCTCTAAACCATCTTGAGAAAATATTTTCTTGACTGAAAAACTTTGGCAGCTTTCAATGTATTCATTCTGGGTTGCAGGTTACCATGTGTTCTCATATTCACACAGAAGACATAAAGTGATCTTAAAAGTATGTGCATTTGTGAGTGTTTATGTACGTATAGGGGAGCACAGTAGTTCAGTGGTTAAAGACACTGAGCTTGTCAGCTGGAAAGCTGACAGCCCGGCTTCAAGACCTGAACGCTGTGATATGGGGTTAGCTCCCGTTATCTGCCCCGGCTGCTGTCCACCTAGCAGTTAGAAAGCATGTAAATGCAAGTAGATAAATAGGTACCACTTCAGCAGGAAGGTAACAGTGTTCCATGCGCATTTACATACAGTCATGCTCACCACATGACCACGGAAATGTCTTCAAACAATGCTGGCTCCCCCGGCTAAAGAAAGGAAATGAACACCACCCCCTAGAGTCAAACATGACTGGAGAGGGGAAACTATTACCTTTAGTTTTATGTACATATAACACAGACATAGATTAAAGCATCAAATGCATACATGTGCAAACACTGCAAGCACCCCTGGCTTGTTTAGAAAGGTTGCTTAAAGTAGGGTGAGGGTTGAATATGTCTTCAATGCTACATGTTACCCTCCCATGCCTTCAAACCCTTCACATACCTGATGTTACCTTGCTATGTTTAGGACTGTAACTTTTTCCCAGCTAGTAAAGCCACACTGCATGTTGCAATTGCACTTCAGCAATCTGCAAAGCATTGGGTTATGGAAGGCCATTTTAATACATTTGTCAGCTCAGCATGAGACAATAACAGCATAAATCCCTACTGCAAACCTGTCCTTACATGGTGGTGGAAAAGTGCCAAAATCTTCTAAAATCCAAGGCCCCTGAATATGGGTTATCCATTGCTGTCTCAACAGATCATTTACTTGCATACAAGTCTGTAAATGTTTCTGTATATGTAACTATGAGTGGAGATGCCCCATTGTTATTTACCTCACTGAATTATTGCCAACATGTGACTCACATCTAGACCAGATTTTTTTTTCATTAGAAAACATGCAATCTTCACTGACTAGAAACACCTTTTTGTCACTTTTGGCTCTGATACGTTTGCAGTGCAAAGCCAACATTGTCCATACAGTTCTTATTCTCTATTCTATTTCTATTCTGTTCCACATCAGCAATATTCACACTTTCCACAAATAGCACAAAAAAGGCTCTGAGGTGCACAATTCTCACTTGTGAAAATTTTCTAGCATTGAACTAATGAAATGCATCTTCTGTAGCCACTGTGAACTTATTCAATAAAAGCAAGGACACAATTAACAAGACAGAGTGGTATTTTTTAAAAAAAACACTCAAATGTAAATACAGTGTTTGTTTTTTGTTTTGTTTTTAAAAAGGTTCTACCATATTTGACTTTCAGATTAATAGGCCATGACTTGAAGTTTGGATGGCATGGATACAGTAGTTATAGTATGATAATGTTAAAATTGATGTAAATTTTAAAATTTACATCACGTCCTCAACGAAAGCAAACATGAATCTCCAGCAGGAACGTGTGACAAAACAGAGGTTGCTTTATTCAGCTCCAATGCACATAAAGTGAAAACAAAGTCAGTGTTGGTAGCACATCGCTCCCAACACTTACATAGTCGCCAGGTACAGGGCTCAGCCCTCAATCCATAGACCAACATCCGCCCACAATTCCATATAATCCCTCCTCCCCCCCTACAGCTCCGTTTGCTGCTGTCTCCAGATGCCAATTCCATGTGTGTTCGTCAGCCTGTCACCCCCCTATCCAGCAGCCCACCCCCAACCAGGTAAGTAGACCATGTAACCCCCACCCTTATTCCTAAATGTCCGGCCCCACCGTGCAGCAGCCCAAACTGCCCTCTGCAAACCCGAAGAAGTCTTTTCCTGGGCTCTTCTGGCTGGCAGCCATCCCGGCAGGGAGCTCCAAATGCTCCGCTGCCCCCCCCCCGAGGTCCCCATGCATAACCGGTCAGCCACCAGGACGCTCCAGTCACCACGTAGCCCTCTCCAACACCTCCTGAATCAGCTGTTCGGTAGCAGATTGGGCAGGAAGGCCTGTTTGCGCAGCCACGCCTACCAGCATTTCTGGAAGCAGCTGGCAGGCGGCTGAAGAAGCAGGAAGCAGCTGGCAGTCAGCCGAAGAAGCAGGATGCCTGGGAAGGCCGGCAGTGTCCATGGGGAAGGGAGAAGGACGCAGCTGCCCGGTGGTAGGCCCCACGGGGAGTTTGGCAGAAGCAGCGGTGCTGACTGGAACTGGGGGAGAGGGGCCAGTGCAAGAGACCACCTTCCCCACTGAATGTCAGGCCCATGGGGCTCGACAGGCAGCTCCCCCTACCAGGGCTCCACCTGGAAGACAAGAGGTTACACGTGAACGATCGTCCACCCAACCGGACGGTTCTGCTCTTCCCCCACCTGGCTTCCCCGGATGCTGGCGATGAAATACCCGAACTAAACAAGGTGCATGGACATCCATCTCCTTCACCCACGAGGCTTCTGTCATGGGATAGCCCTTCCACAATATTAAATATTGCAACCTCCCCCTCCACACCCTAGGGTCAAGGATTTCTTTGATCTCTTGCTTCATATGCAGCCACCAAAACTGCCGGCGAGCCAAATGTAAGGTTGTTAAAAACCCAAAATGTCCCACCTGCTTGGCGTCGTGACACTGATACAGCACCCTCTGTCTCATTGTTTGAGGTACATAGATCTTATCCCCATGCCAGGCCAGCCCATCCCACCTCATCAAAATGTTCGGATGGCTTTGCAACCAGGTATCTCCTGGAACGCTTTCTGTAAGTCATGGATCAGGTCATCTGTTGCTATGCGAGATACAGCTCCTGCCACCTCTTGTTGGCAAGGGGGCATAATCACTTGCACCACTTCCTCCCTCTTGCTTTCGTACTGTGGTTGTCGTGAGAGCGTATCAGCCAGGAAGTTCTTTCCTCCCGGCACGTATTTTAGGGTAAAATGGAAATGCTGAAAATATTGGGCCCATCTGATGTGTTTTGCAGACAATCATCTTGGCATTTGTAACACCTCCAGGTTTTTATGATCGGTCCACAACTCAAACGGGGCTCTAGCCCCCTCCAGGAGATGTCGCCAAGTCTCAGGTGGCCAACGTATGGCAAAGGCCTCTTTCTCCCAGATTGCCCAAGCCCGTTTGGTGTTTGTCAGCTTTCCGAAAGTGCAAGCACACGGTTGCAGGGACCCATGTCTATTCCGTTGCAGGAGGACAGCTCCCATCGCAACATCGCTGGCGTCCACCTGCACAATGAATGGCAGTTCGGGGTCCGGGTGAAGCAGGACGGGTTCCCTGGCAAACAGGGCCTTTAAAGCCTCAAAAGCCTGTTGGCATGCTGTAGACCATGCTAGCTTTTGCCCAGGACAAGGCTTTTTCGCTGTTTGCCATGTGCTCAGGAGGTCTGTAAGGGGCAAGGCTTTCGAGGCAAAGGATGGGATGAATTGCTGATAGAAATTGGCAAACCCCAAAAAGCTTTGTAGTTGGCGACGAGTCCTTGGCGCCTGCCATTCCAGAATGGCTTTAACCTTCTTGGGGTCCATCTCCACCCCTGCCTCAGATATTATGCACCCCAAATAGTCCAACTGGGTCCTGTGGAACTCACACTTAGGTAGCTTCACATACAGCCGAGCCTGCAACAACTTTTGCAGCACCTGTCTTACCAGGATGATGTGTTCCTCCATAGTGGTGGTGTATATGAGGATGTCGTCCAAATACACTAGCACTCCTTGGTACAGATGTTCATGCAACACCTCATTAATTAGTTGCATGAATACCGCAGGAGCACCTTGCAGTCCAAACGGCATAACCCGGAATTGGTAGCTGCTGAGTGGACAGTTAAATGCCGTCTTCCATTCATCGCTGCACTTAATTCACACCCTGTAGTACGCCTCCCTCAGGTCCAGCTTTGTGAATATCCTTCCTTTCGCCAGATGGGCTAGAAGGTCTTTCATCAGGGGAAGGGGGTACAGGTGTTCCACACATACCCCATTGATGCCTCGGAAGTCTACACATAGCCATAAGGAGCTGTCCTTCTTTTCCTTAAACAGGACAGGTGCCACTATTCGGGAACGGGCCAGTTGGATGAAACCCCTTTCCAGGTTCCGATCGATATACCATCGTAGTTCCTCCATCTCCCGTGGTGTCATACCGTACATACAGGGTTTGGGTAATTTGACCACTGGCTCCAATTCAATGGCACAATCCGTTGGTTGATGGGGTGGCAGGATGTCACATCGAACACGTCGGCCAGATCAGAGTATACCTGCGGGACCTGGACCTCCTGTCCAGCCTCTGCTTTACAGGCTCCCACCCCCTCATTTTTCCCTTCTGGTCTTATGAGGTCATGAACTGGGAGCTGGGGTCCTATCCCGATATGTAGGTGATGGTAACCTCCCTCCCACCAAATCATTGGACCCCATTTATCGAGGCAGGTAAGCCCTAAAATCACCACCTTGGTCATAGAGGGTACTACTATGAACCGAAGAATCTCCCAGTGCTCACCCATCTCCATCCGAACAGGCTCCATCACATGAGTAAAAGGTGCCCCTCCAAAAGGGGACCTGTCCATCTGCTCAAACCTGAGTGGAGTGGCTAATCATTCCATCTTAATGCCCACCTTGGACACCACCACTTTACTAATAAGGCAGTGGGTACTACCAGAGTCAATTAAAGCCTGGTATGCACCCTTCTGTCCTGTCTGTGGGCTTACCAACACAATAGGGATTGCAAAGGGACACACCGGTGCACTCACCATAGGATCCTCATTCGACTCATCTGCACTGTCGTAGATCATCGGTTGATGTCCAGCAGCCATTGGTGTCTCCACCCCCATCTGGGATGCCCGCCTAGGCATCTTGCCCACCTGCTGATGTGCTGCACGAGAGACCACCTCCCCCACTGAATGTGGGGCCCACGGGGCTCGACAATCACTTTGTAAGATATGCCATATTGAGAATATGGACTAGATATAAACCAGCCTGTGCCTGAAAACACTTCCTTTTTTCCATAAAAAAACAGTGTGCAAAGACAAATGATTAAAATATTAAAATACCAGGAAGAAAATAAAATTAAATCAAGAGAGCAATTAATGGCAGAACTGTCAATGGTTTTCCTACTTACCAAAAGTTCAAAATGCATAAAAGACAGCATGAAGCAAAGTAGGTCAGAATTTGAATTGTGTACTGATCATGACATGTAAAGTAATTGCTAAAAAAGTATAAATATTTTTGGAATTTGAAATATAGAAAAACAGGTTAAAAGGCATGATAAAGTGGGCTATGAATTGTAGCTACAATATTCAAATACATCAGTGGGAAAATATGTGCTAAAGAAGACTGAAATTTACCTTACGTTATAAACTTAAAGAGAAGGTTTATCATATGCATGTTGTTATGTGACACAGTGAAATTATTTAGTGTCTATAAAGACAGTTCAAATGTACGTTGGAAATGTGAATAACATGAAGGGACATCTTATGCTTGGTGGACATGTAACCCCCAAATGGATTCAAATACATACATTGATACATACATACATTGATATTAAAGGCTAATATTCAGTTGAAGCTTGAACTTTTCCTTTTAGGATTGATGGATAAACACTTAGAAAATAGCCATGGAAGATTATTTTAGTATAGGGTTACTGGAGTGAAATTAATATATGCACAAAAATGTAAAGACTCAGCATTTACCCACCAAGGAAGAAGGGGGTTAAAATATTATTAAAACTGATGTGGATTATTGGAATCCACCTTTTTATGCCTTTCTTTTTTATTTTTCTCTTTCTACTTTCTTCTACTTTTTTCTAATTGCATTTTTAACTTTTCCTGTTGTTTCTCTTGTTTTTTCCCCTCTTTCCATTCATTCTTACTGTTGCTGTTATAACTTCCAATAAAAATGTATACAGATATGCTGTAGATATAGATATATAAATTACTCCCATATTTCAGTATTTATTCTTTCCTCCATACCATAGAATCTTGCAGTTTCAAATGATTGTACTAAAATTAGCTGGGTAATTAGGCCAAAGATGATGAGTTTCCTTTTTAAAATGTATTGTGTGTTTTTAAAAATATATTAATGCACTATTCTTTGTCACTGCTCTTTGTTCTAAAATATTACACACTGGAAAGAACACATATGAAATGAGTTTGCCTTCAACATGTTGCTGTGCATTTTTGAGGAATGGCAGGGAAATTCTTATCTAAAGGGGAGCAGTGCTCATCTTTGTTTCAAGGCCATTGATCCATGTTTAAATAGATTAGAACACTCCTTGAGGTTCTGATGTAGCTTGAAGACTCATTCTGACTAGAAGCTGGCTGTCATGCAACCGCCTTTTCCCACTCCCCCTTTGTACCCACCCCGTGTCACATACATTTTTGTGCATTGAACTTGGCACATTATGTAGTAATGAACATGTTCCTCCTGCTTCTACCACCACCAACAACACAGTTTTCTGCTCATTGATTAGATGCTAATCGTATAAACTATCCCAAACTTTTGGAAGGACAGTTCATAAAATTAAGGGAAAGGGGAAAAAGGTGAAGTTTATCTATGCCTTTTGTTGTGTAGTGAGTTCTTTGCACAGGAAAGGAGACGAGGCAAGTGAGTTCAACAAAGCTCATGGTTTATTGCTTGCAGGATCTGAACTGAGAATTGGGCTGCAGCTTGCAGCAATTTATAGCCTGGCCCCTAGGCGGCAGCCAGTAGGTTTAAAGCAACCCATTGCCACCTAGGGACAGCCAATAGCAGCACTGGAGACCTGGAGTCTGGGTTGCTGGAGAGCCATTAGCTGCTCCAGTTTACCACGTGGTGTTACAACTGAGCCCAATACATAACACCCCTCCCCTCTTAGATCAGACAACATCATAGCAATAATTGGCAAACAGTACAAGTTACAAGACTTAACATCATAGCAACTTTTGCAAAACAGTACAGATTACAAGGTTTAACATTATAGCATCAGTTAGCCAGAATGAATAGGTTTCCATTAACAGCACACTAGACAGTTACATCATAGCTCCGTTATAGTTCAGTACAGTGACAAGTCAACAGTACAGACAACATTATAGTTCCTTTATTTTACAACATAATCAGCTAGATAAGAAGGAGGCTTGTGTGCCCTTGTGGAATGCCTTGGGGTTCTAGTCACTTTCTGGTCTACCAACTTACCCATTGGGCCAGGTAGACCAATGTTCCTTGATGCACTTGAGTCAAAGGAATTAGATGCTCTCTGGCTGGCCTCTCCATGTTGGCCCACCCCAGAGTCATACTGATCAGCAGAGTTGGCACAGCAGTTGTTAAAGTGTGGTTGACTTGCTCCTTCAGGGAATCCATGTTGCACTTCTGGACTCCCCTCCTCTACGCCCAGTTCCTCATTGCTTAAGAAGGAAGAGTCTTGAGAGTCTATGTATGGGCTGGCTTGGCTGCAAGTTTGGGGATTTTGGGAGGGACTTATGATGCAGTCCTCGCTTAGTGGCCATTCTGGAAACCGTTTTCTGAGTTGATCAATGTGGCGTCTGACAACTCGCCCTCCCTCCAGCCCCACTTCATAAGAAAGGGGACCAGATGATTTGGTGATTTTACCAGGAACCCACAGATTCCCATGTCCATAGTTTCTGGCCCATACCCAATTGCCCCCTTGCAGCCCCCTTGGGGGTTTTGGTTGAGAGGCTTCTGCTGCCACTCTATCTGGATGCAACCTGTCCAGTTTAGTGATCAATCGCCTCCCCCAACAAAGTTCTGCAGGACTTTTGCCTGTAGCAGTGCAGGGCGTAGAATGTTGGCAGAGTAAAAAATCTGCCAGTCTGTGATGCCAGTCACCTGTTACGATGTGTTTGAGTTATTCCTTCATGGTCCTCACCATTCGTTCAGCTTGAACATTAGAGGATGGGTGAAAAGGGGCAGACGTTGCATGTTTGATAAGATTTTCTCTTAGGAAGGCCTGAAATTCAGCAGCAGTGAATTGTGCCCCATTGTCTGAAACTAAGACATCTGGCAACCCATGTGTGGCAGACAGTTTTTTCAGCACCTGGATGGTCCTAGTAGTAGTCATATTTGCAACTGGAATTACTTCCAGCCATTTGGAGTGGCTGTCCACCACTAAGAGAAAGAGCTGTCCCTGAAAGGGCCCAGCATAGTCTATGTGAATTCTAGACCAGGGAGTGTGCGTTTCCTCCCACCTGTGAACTGGGGCATGTGGCTTCTCAGGCCTAGATTGCTGGCATGTATAACAACTATGTACCTGTGCCTCAATGTCCTTGTCAAGGCCAGGCCACCAAAGGTAGCTTCTTGCTAAAGCTTTCATTCTGACAATGCCTGGATGGCCCTCATGTAATGACTGTAAAACCCTGTCTCTGGGTGAAGAGGGGATTATGACTCTGTTTCCCCATAGGATGCACACCTTGTGAGCTGATAGCTCATGTCTTCTGACAAAATAACTCTGAAACTCAGAGCCTGGGCTTTTATCTAACCACCCCGTGTGTACCCATGAAAGCACTCTACTAAGTGTTCTATCTGTAGCTGTTTCTGCAGCAATGTCCCCAGCATGGAGGGGAAATTCTGGCAGGTCCTGAATGGACAGAATTCTGGCCGCAGGGGCTGGTTCTGGTTCTTTTAGTGGCAGTGGGAGTCTGCTGAGGCCATCAGCATGGCCCATTTCTTTACCAGGTTTGTGAACCAATTTAAAAGTGTATGCAGATAAGAAAATAGACCATTTCAATATTCTTGGAGAAAGTATGTGGGGGATTTGTTTGTCTGTTGTGAAGAGTCCCAACAGTGGTTTGTGGTCTGTAAAGACCGTGAAGTCCCTGCCATATAAATAGTCATGGAATTTTTTTTATTCCAGCAAAGAGACTAGGGCCTCTTTGTCAATTTGAGCGTAGTTACGCTCAGCAGTGGACAGTGTCCTAGAATAAAATGCAACAGGGACTTGTGTTCCATTCTTTTCTAAATGACTCAAGACTGCTCCCACCCCATAAGGAGATGCATCACATGCTAAACAGACTGGTTTAGACTCCCTAAAATGAGTTACAGTGGATTTAACTGACAACAGTGCCTTTAAGTCCTGGAAGCTTTTTTCATGAATGCTGGTCCATTTCCATGGAGCTTTCTTATCTAAGAGCCTATGAAGAGGCTCTGCTAATGCGGCCTTGTTAGGCAGAAAGGCATGGTAGAAGTTGAGGAGGCCCAAGAATGCTTGTAGCTCTCCTTTGGATTTAGGACTAGGAGCCATTTTAATGGCCTTCACTTTGGATTCAGCAGGGTGAATACTGTTAACATCAATTTGAAATCCCAGAAATTCTGTCGAAGGGACCACAAATACTACATTTACTCTTTTTTAGTTTGAGGCCTGCTTCACGAAGCCTCTGTAGGACAGCCCTGAGTCTGTTGGCTAACACTTCTGTAGATTCCCCAGCAATAAGAACATCATCAAAATAAGGGCAGATGCCCTGAATGACTTTAAGTGTCCGCTCCATGATTCCCTGGAAAATGCCTGGAGCTACGCTGACTCCAAATTGTAAACGCTTAACCTTGAAAGCCCCCCTGTGAGTCATGATCATCTGAGCCTCGGCTGTGGCCTCAGCTGTGGCCTCATCAACCGGCAATTGCTGATAGGCCTGTGCTAAATCTAATTTAGCAAAAATAGTACCCCCTTGCAAGGAAGCTAAAATGTGGTTGACCACTGGGACAGGGTAAGCGTGTTGCTTAAGGGCTTTATTAATTGTACATTTGTAGTCTGCACATATCCTAATTTCCCCGTTGGCCTTAAGCAGGGTGACTATAGGAGTTTCCCACTCCCCACCATCAACTGGTTGTAAAACGCCCTGTTCTACAAGCTTGTCTATTTCTGAGTCAATTTTATGTTTGAGGGCAAAAGGGACCCTTCGTGGCTTAACCCTAATGGGAACTACGTTGGGGTCTAGCTTGAATGAGATAGGCGGTCCTATGTATGTTCCTAGGGCTGAATCAAAAATGTCTGCAAAGTCCTCGCAAACTGACGAAAGGTTTGCAGCTTGTGTCCGGTTGATACCAGTTATCTGAATGCCTAAGGCATCAAACCAATCAAGTCCTATGAGACTCGTTCTCTGGCCCCCTACTACTATGACATCCAGATGCCCATAAAACCCCTTAAATTTTACAGCCAAGGTGGCTTCTCCCTTAACTTTGACTTGAGCATTTTGAAAGTCAGTTAAAATTATGTCTGAGGGCCTCAGCTTGGCCCATTTATTACTGCGACTGCACACAAAATTGAAGGTGTCCTAGGAAATAATGGAGACAGCAGAGCCAGAGCCTAACTCCATTTTACAAGGAACTCCTTGTAGCTCTACCTGCAGTTTGAGTTTAGGTTTGAGGGGGCATCGGGCCCCTGTGCAGCATACGCTTCTATGGCTTCTATAAAACTCCACACTGAATGGACCCTGGGCCCTGGTACCTTTCCTAGTCGGATTTTCTGACTGGTGTTTGGGTGGCTGGTCCCTCTGGCGAGCTCTGCAGACTGCTGCAATGTGGCCTGTTTTGCCACAGGCCCTGCACGTGGCTGACCAGAATCTGAAATTGGTGCGAAAATAGTTGCCGCTGCACCCTTTACATCTAGGTAAGAGAACTGCCTTTTAAGTGTTCTCTTGCTGTTTGCTGCTGTGTTGCTGCGCGTCGGTTTGCTTGTGAAGCTTGTTGACTTCAGGATCTTCTTCCTCCAAAGATTCCTCTAATCGTTTGGTGTCCTTGTGGTGGACTGTTTCTTCATGTTTCATCGTTTTGGCGGGCTGGACTGTTTGGACTGTACCCCCAGTGGCCTCGTCTGCCATAACTTCGTCTTGAGCTTCTAAAAATGTTAATTTCGGTCTGGCAAAAAGTCTTTGTTGGAGCGTTCAGTTCCACAGGCCACAGATGAGCTGGTCTCGCAGTTGCTCTTCAAGGTTTGAGAATTTACAGAGGCATGTGGCCTGCCTCAAGGCTGTGATGAATTCTGATGCTGTTTTGCTGGGTTGCTGCACTCGCTGATCAAACGTGAAGCACCAGGCAATCTCTGACATCTTTGGCTGAAAATGCTCTCCCAGGTTCTTCTTGAGGTCCGTGTAGGAAATCAATTCTAGCAGTGTTGGAGTGAAGAGGTTTTCGGCCAGGTCAAAAGTGGCTGGGCCGCACATGCAGAGCAGCATTGCGGCCTTCAGCCCATCTTCTGTGACTTGGTTTACCTGGAGGTAGTTTTCTACCTGGGACAAGTAGGAAGGCCATCCCTCTGGATGCTTGACATCAAATTCGTGAAGTCTTACGACCTTCGGCATTTCGTCTTCGGCTGGTTCCTGTGCTTTTCGATCCTGCTTCTCCAAGGCCCAGGGACTAAATCCGCTGACCACGTGGTCGCTAGCGTGGCTTGCTAGCCGACCATAGGGGGGGTGGGAAATGCCTTTTCCCTCCAGGCGTGAGCTGTCTCTCCCCTAGTGAACTTCAGATCTTTTGGAGAAGAAGGATCCCACTTTTGTTGCCAGTGTTGTGTAGTGAGTTCTTCGCGCAGGAAAGGAGATGAGGCAAGTGAGTTCAGCAAAGCTCATGGTTTATTGCTTGCAGGATCTGAACTGAGAATTGGGCTGCAGCTTGCAGCAATTTATAGCCTGGCCCCTAGGTGGCAGCCAATAGGTTTAAAACAACCCATTGCCACCTAGGGACAGCCAATAGCAGCACTGGAGACCTGGAGTCTGGGTTGCTGGAGAGCCATTAGCTGCTCCAGCTTACCACGTGGTGTTACAACTGAGCCCAATACATAACACATTTTGTCTTCCCAGAAAATAGCTAGAAAAACTACATCTTTTATACCAATACTCTTCCTATTAATAGTTAAGCTTTAGAAGTATTCATGAAAATCATTCAAAGTCAAAAAATGCAGATGGAGCAGATGGAATTAGGATGGTTTTGTATGATTATTCCTATATCATGGTTCCTTTTATTAATGAGCTGCAGAGACAAAAAATTAAATGTAAGTGAATAAAACTAAGGTCATTACAGCAAATCATCAGAAAGTTTTAGTTGAAAAGAAACAGAAATAAAATCTCTTCGTTCTTCTGAAATACTGAATGGTGCTTCAAGGAGAAATATTAATTGTGTTTGTAGAATAGCCTCTGGGCATCCAAATCACTTGAGAATGCCTTCAGGGAAAGGAGGAGATAATTAAATTATCTTATATTTATCATTAATTTTCTTCCAGGCTTGTCAGGTAGCAGACAACAAGCCTAGGCTTGAGTGACTCTGAACACAGGTTCTGTACAAAGATCTGAGCCTCTTCCTACCAGGAGAAGAGTCAAACAAGGCTGCATTATTACCTTTTATTATTCATTTGTATACCAATTCCACCACCAATTGTCTGACATTAAACATTGCTGTCAGGGAGATAGCAAACAGATGCTGCCTTTATTTTACAACAAACCTCAAAAAGAACCTCATTCTTTATTCTTTTTCTGCTTGGATCACCACAAAATGGTGTTCTCAAAAAGGCCCTCAAATCTGAACTGGATTGTCAGTTGGCACAAATTGGACGAGGCGGTTTATCTGTGGAGATTCTTAGTCATCCAGGTCATAGTAACCTCAAAGGTGCTTTTCAAATGGCAACTAGACAGTTTTTTTCCCCCTGAGGAAAAAGATGTTTCACTTCTCATCCAAGAAGCTTCATCAGTTCAGAACTGAATCAAATGTGAAAAATTTAGTTACCAAAATATAGGATTAGGATTAGGATTTTTACTATATTGGATTTCTGAACTCCCAGTAATCCTTCCCAGCCAGGCACACTGGCTGAGGAATTCTGGGAGTTGAAGTCCATAAGTCATAAAAGGGCCAAGTTTGAAGAGCCCTGCTCTAGAAAGTCAATCTGAAAAAATGTGTTTTGGCAGTTTATGAATCATATAAGATCAGTATTCAGCAGAGAACTTTGTCTTGGGAGATTTCTTGTGACAAATATATAAGTAGCAGGCAACTTAATTTTTTCCTCACTTTTTCAGTTATGAAAGAACATTTGTATTTTTAAGCTGATCTTCTGCATATGAAAATAGAGAAGGGTTTACCTTTAACTAGTTTGTGTGCTTAGCTTTGATTACCCATCAATATCCATACTTTAGCTATTTTCATTCTATTATTAGGGCTATAGCATAGTTGAGTGGCAAGAAACAGGAGTTAACTTTAAATGTTAATGTTGGTGTATTGTGTAATAAACAAACATATGTAGAGACTGGCAAAGATAACTACATATACCTAAAAGGAAGGTAGTAGGAGTTTGTTTTGATTATATTATATAAACTAATCATAAATAATATTTTTAAAAATGCTCTGGGAACATGTTCTTCATTTTTTCAAAAGAAAACCAAACTATTTTTTTTAAAAAAAATAGTTTTAAAAATAAAAACTTGAGGAAAAGCCCAATCAGAAGTGAACATGCTCAGTGGCGAACAAATGTTGCTTGATGGGAAAATAAAAAATGGGAATGGAAAATATGTGAAACCCTGGACACTAGGCTTGTTTCTGCATTCACTTATAAAATAAATAATTTAAAGCATTTGTTAAACACTTATAATTACTAGTCATGCTGGTCCTCTTCAGTGCCTGGAACCTTTTGCAAGATAAATTCCACCTCACTAATCTCTAACAATCTTTTTCACACACATATAAACACATACAAATACACAAACTTGGCAATCAGTATATAGAATGCAAGAAAGATATTTCTGTGACCCTATGTCCTTTAGAAAATCTTTACTATTTGTCAGAAGCCAGGAATGCTTTACGCTTTAGATTTCCTTTTAAATGTTTTTGTAAACTAAGCCTCTTAGAAAAGATAAATTTTAGATGATTATTAAGATTAAGAATATCAAATGAGCATATCTAAACTTTTCTTTTAAAATGAACTCTTTGCAGAAGTAATCAAAAGCTCTGTAAATTTTTCACTGGCATTCATCAAAAGCTCTCAAACTTCCTTCCTTCCTTCCTTCCTTCCTTCCTTCCTTCCTTCCTCCCTCCCTCCCTCCCTCCCTCCCTCCCTCCCTCCCTCCCACCCTGTCATTCTATCATTTCTATTAAATTATAGTTTCATGTTCATTATGATATCCAAGTTTTATACAGCTTGTGTCCTCCAGATTTTAACTCCATTACCTGTTACAAATATCATCATTGGGCAATATCTGAATAGCTCCTGGTTGGGGATTGCTATAGAGAATATAGATGGATCTGGACACTTTTTGGCACATCCTATTATTAATTCCACTGTAAGTAACATACTGTGTATGGATGGAGAGCATTGCATTGCATTTCATGTGACCTTGTTGATTTCCTACTTTACATCCTGCCTGATCCCGACTATAACTGGTACAAACAAGAAAGGATTTCCATCTAGTTGGCATACAACCAGGAAACTATTTCTTTTATCTGCTTGCTCAGGAATACTTACTGGAGGTCAAAAAAGTGAAAATGATGTAGCCCAAAACTTTCACAAGCATCATACAATATGGTTACATAAATGGGACTGAAGCTCTCTTACTCTTCCATTTAAATGTATCTCTGCAATCATTATCACTGTTTATGACTAACTCTCCAAAAAAAGATTTTACTCTTTCCATATCTTCATCTTGTCACCAAGAAAGTGTGTTGTTCCAGGTGAGTAAATTATCTCTATGATTCTATTTTGAATGACTTGCATAATTAGACAGAGAGGATGCACAGTTAATCCATTTAAAAGTATAAAAAAATCACTTAATGAACATTATGGTCCTAGACTTAGAAACATACAAGTCTTTTGTTGCATAAAAGCTCAATGAGATTAACTTCCTTTAGTTGGTGTTAAAGAATAATCAAACATGTCCTACTCTGATAGCATACTACTATTTCTTAGTGCATGAATTCTGCATACCAATATCTTCAGTTTAGGAGTATAAGAATGAAACTGGATGACATTAGATTTCAGTTAAATAATTAGAAATTAAAGAGGATCACTTCTACTCTCCTTGCTTACTATAATACGATAAGACTGCTGAACTACTTGAACTTGTAATTATATAACTCAAATGTTAATCTTCTGGATTGCTATTCCATTTGACTCCATTAACTATTTCTTATAATTGTCAAGTTTACTCCCTGACACGGAGACACTTCCATTGGAAGACCTATTATTTTATCACATTAGGTTTGACCATAAATACAGTAATGAAATTTTGTTGCCCGGTCTTTTATTACAAAAACAGCTAATAGCATTGGTCTAATATTCTGCACTTTTTTTTTTATTGAAGAGTTTTAAAATACAGTTTTCCTTTAAGAATCCCCCCTTCCCCCTCCCTCCTCCCCCCTCCCTACCTCCCCCCCTCCCCCCCTCCCCCCCCCCGACTTCCCAGAGCTAAATACAAGGTATATATATAAAAAGCAATCATAAACAATCATATACTAACAATTATAAACTCTAAAATCCATCACTCTCTAGCTTATATAAGATAAAACAAATAATAATAATATTGAATATGTATAAAAAGAAACTAAGATAATAAAAGGAAAAAAAAACGAAAGAAGACTTATTCAAATGCTACATAAAACTTCTTAACCCTATACTTGTTCTGGATAAAATCAATCCATTTTCTCCATTCCATAATATAGCGTTCTTGCGAATGATCTTTCAAATAGGCCGAAATCTTCGCCATCTCTGCCAGGTCGGAAACCTTTAAAGTCCACTCCTCTATGGTCGGCAGTTCCTCTTTCTTCCAGTATTGGCCTATCAAAAGTCTTGCCGCCGTAATTAAATTCAACATCAACTTGGTGTCCACAACTGTGGCATCTGTAATTATTCCCAACAAAAAAAATTGCGAACAAAACTTTAACCTCTGTTTAAAAATCTTCTGCATGTTCCACCAGACTTTTATCCAAAAAGCCTTAACCTTTTTACAAGTCCACCATATGTGAAAATATGTTGCATCTTCATCACCGCACCTCCAACATTTAGGCTGATAATTCGGATACATACTTGCAAGCTTTTTAGGATCTAAATGCCATCTATAAAACATTTTGTAAAAATTCTCTCTTAAATTTTGAGCTTGTGTAAATTTTACGTTCCTCACCCAAATCTTTTCCCACGTGTCCATTGTGATGACTTCCTGGATATTTTGGGCCCATTTTATCATACAATCCTTAACAAGCTCTGTTTCTGAGTCAATCTCTATCAATGCAAGATATATCCGTTTGATATGTGCTGGTCCCTGATTCCTAATTTGCTTTATCAAATTTTCATCAGTCATTGTAAATCCATTTTTCTGGTCTTCTTTCCACCTGGCCCGTAACTGAGTATATTGAAACCAATTTTGAACAACCTTCTCTTCTCGCAAGAGGCTATATGATTTCAAACACCAAGCATTTCTTTCCAAACTGAGAATCTCCTTGTACGTAGTCAAATCATGTTTGAAGCCAGCATGTATATTTTCTATTGCGTGTTTTGGAATTGCCCACAATGGTATCTTGCAACTTATCTTATGTCTGTACTTCTTCCAAACTCTCAGCAATGCCTGTCTTAAAATATGCACCCTAAACACGTTGTCTACCTTCTTATCATACAACAAATATGCATGCCAGCCAAACAACAAATCGTGGCCCTCAAGATTTAATAACCTCCCTTGCGTCAAATTAATCCAGTCACTTATTCCTACTAACGCAGCAGCTTCATAATATAATTTAAAATTAGGCAATTTAAGGCCACCTCTCTCACGAGTATCCTGCATAATCTTAAGTTTAACTCGTGGTTTTTTCCCTGCCCACACAAATTTATTGATACCTCGCTGCCATTCCTCCAGATTAGAATCTTTCTTAAGAATCGGTATCATTTGAAATAAAAATAAAAATTTAGGCAGGACATTCATTTTTACTGCTGCAATCCGTCCCAACAAAGACAATTGCAATTTTTTCCAACTCTCCAATTCTTTTTGAATTTTCCCCCATAATTTTTCATAATTATTTTTATATAGCTTTGTATTAGAGGGCGACAAAATCACCCCCAAATATTTAACCCTTTTAACAATCTCAAATCCAGTTAATCCTTCTAAAAGGGCCTTTTGCGATGTTGTCATATTTTTGTCCAAAATTTTTGTTTTTTGTACATTAACCTTAAATCCAGAAACCTTCCCATATTGTGTTATTATCTCCATCAGGTCCACAACAGAGTTCTCTGGCTGGGTCACTGTAACAACCAGATCGTCTGCGAATGCTCTCAATCTGTAGTCCTGATCTCCAATTTGAATCCCCTTAATTTTTTCCGAATTCCGAATTTTAACCAATAATATCTCTAATGTTAACACAAATAACAAGGGCGATAACGGACACCCTTGCCTTGTGTCCTTCTCAATATTACGTGCTTCTGTCAAGCTATTATTAACTATAATTCGGGCAGTTTGTTTTTTATATAATGCCCTAATCGGTTGTAAAAAAATTTCCCCAAAATCCATTTTATCTAAAACTTTCAACAAAAATTTCCAATTCAATTGATCAAAAGCTTTTTCAGCGTCTAAAAAAATTAGCACCGCAGCAATCTGGTTGTTCCTTTCCAAAAACTCTAACACATCAACTATATGCCTCACATTATTTTTCATTTGCCTACCACTAATAAACCCTGTTTGATCCCCATGAATCACCTGTTGCAGAACCCTCATCAGTCTATTAGCCAAAACCTTAGCAAATATCTTGTAATCTGTGTTTAAAAGCGATATCGGTCTATAATTTTTAACTTGAGTAGCATCTTGGTCTTCCTTCGGAATCAAAGAGATAAAAGCTGTTCTCCAAGACGGTGGCACCTTTCCCCCCCTCTGGATTGTCTGGAACAATTCCTTTAACGATTTTATCATTTCTAATTGTAAATTTTTATAATAGGCCGCAGTCAAGCCATCCGTACCTGGTGCTTTATCCACCTTCAATTCCTTAATTGCTATAAAAATTTCTTCTTCTGTGATCAGTTGATTAATCCCTTCTTTTTGTACTTGCGTAAGAACCGGGATGCTAGCATTTTCCAAATATATATCAATGTCCTTTTCATTAATTTTCTCCTTAGCATATAATTTAGAATAAAAATCCACAAAAGCGTCCTTGATAAGGTCCTGTTGAAACACAACCCTTCCTTTATGCTCAATCTTGTCTATATTAGAAGCCCTTTGTTTTTTCCTCAATCTATAAGCTAACCATCTGCCTGGTTTGTTAGCGTTACAAAAAGTGTTATGCCTGGCAAACCGCAGATTGGTTGCCACTTGGTCAGCCATTAATTTATCAAATTGTCCTCTTAACAATTTAATAGCCTCCTTAGTCTTCACATCCTCTGAATTCAAAATCAAAGCCTTTTCTTTTTCCTTTATTTCATTCTCCAGTTCTTTCCTCCTAGCTTCCACAGCACGTCTATGTTTATTATTCATATATATCAACACCCCTCTCATGTAGGCCTTGCTAGCATCCCACACCATATCCATAGAGGTACCTTTGTTCATATTAGTTTCAAAAAAATCCTTCATCCGCTGTTTGCATTCTTCCACATTTCTCTGATTTCTAAACAAATTCTCATTTACGCGCCACGAGCGCCTGTCTCTTTTCTCCTTATCAATCTCTAACCACACTGGACTATGATCAGAGATAGTTCTTGCACAAATCTTCACCTTTTTAGTCCTCAAAAAAAAGTCATTAGTCACCAAAATAAAATCAATCCTCGAAAAAGATTTATGTCTATCAGAATAAAAAGTATAATCCTTTTCCTGCAGGTGTCTCTCGCGCCAGATATCTCGCAATTCTGCACTTTTTAAATAAAGAATCTGGGGTGGAAAGTGCAAATGACTGATATTTCAATTTGCAATGCTAAATAAATCTTTAATTACTATTACAGTTTTACAAGTTTTTTAGAAATAAAAATAGCAACTATAACTGTCAATATTTAAATGCAGCATTTAAATACAGATATTCGCCACTATGCAGCATTGTCTAAATTGCATTAAATGTTCATAAATGTATGGTAGAAAGTATTTATCCTCCAGTAAGAAAGATAGTGGTTTTGGCCACAGTCTTTCAAGCCTAACTTTTATTTGATCAGAATACTATAATATATGCTTTAGCTTCAGCTAATGAGATATTTAGTGTACATATTTATCCTCTTTTTTGTTTGTTCATTTATAATGCTGTCTGTGAATACAAGTCATGATATCTTCACTTGGTCTAAGTAGAAACTCTCTTGAACCAGGTTCCCTGAATGTTAGCTTCCATCTACTGACCAAATCCAAAATCTATTCGAGATAGCCACCAAAAGCGCTTATCTATTAATGAGAACACAGAACTGTGACATCATCCTGAGTACAAAAATAATTACTTAAGGAGGAATGTCATCATTTCCAAGAATGGTTCTGGCTTGTATCTTCAACAGGAAGATGCATCCATCCACCTGGCCACTATAAAACTCTTGCTTTGTTGTTGTAGTATCCTCTGTAGTTCAAAGTCATGGAGATGCTGATGGAAATTTCAGCCAACTTTAGTAATAATGTGTAATGGCAAATCTCTTTTGTCCATAGAGGGAGCATCCAGAATTGAGAAATGGATAAAATTATGTGCAGTTACAACAACTAAGAAACAGATAGGTATCATGCTTTAGCTCCAGGTATCATGTATTATCAGTTCAATCAATTCAGTGTGAAAATGTTCAACCAATGTATTATATTCATGTATTGAAAGCTTGTTTTCATTATTTTTTTCCACTGTTCTTTTGGTGTTTGGGAGTGGAGTGGTTTTGTTACTGTTGTTTGAGAAAAATACTTGTGAAATTCTTTTAAGGTGAGGATCAGCTTCTTCCACTTATGTCAGTAATGAGGTGTCTGAGGAATGTGTGTGGCTACAAACAGGTTCATTGTGCAATCATCTTTTTGTACATTAACAACTATATTTTGATTATATTCTATGGGAGTAGTCTTGATGTAGGAGGGAGAACCAAGACCAACAAAGAGGACTGCGGGTTAGGGATTTCTAAGAGGAAGAACAATATGTTCACGCAGTTTGCAACAATAAAGAAAAGATGATTTATTGTTATTAGAATGTCAAAATAATTTCTAAACCACACTGAAAATAGGGTTGAAAAGCAGGGGAAAATAATTCAGGTGAATCATGGACTAATCCTACAGAAATATAAAATCCATGAATAAATGATACCTTTGGAAAATTTGGCAAGCAGAGAAGATAGTAATAAATGATCCTAATAAATTCACTTAATCCTCCTCGAAATATAGCCTAAAGATTTTGAAAATACACATGAAAAAACCCAGATATTCCTAAATCAACTGTTTCAATATGGGGAGATTGTTCACTTGATTATCCCAAAGACTCGTAAATAAAGGCATCCAGTGAATCTATTTTAAATCCACATTTCTCTCTCAACTGTCCTGCGAAACACACACACACAGAGGCATAACCTGCAAAGCTTCTTAAATTTGTAGTAGCACTTGCAGATCAATATATCTTGATGTGGTTTATAGAGACTGCTTAGATACAGTATCGTAAGAGAACAGCTTGGGAAAGGCTCTTCCTAACCATTAAAGATAAAGCTATGGGAACAGGCTAAAACTCTGCCAGGAGAATATCAAGCTGTAAGATTAGTAGAAGATAAATTCTTATTGCTTAAGAGCATGCCCTGCTCTAGTGCTTCTGGAGGAGGACAGAAAAGTTATTAGATATGAAATTAATTCCATAGTGCCTAGAATTCCACTGTTATAGACTGGATAACCTAATCACTTTATCCTTACTCCCTAACACATTAATCCACCTCCTAATTCTTTACCTAATTAGAGAGAAACTTGGAGCAATGCTGGTCAGGAAGGTAAGGATTAGGGTTAAGCAAACACTTGTATTTGAAACCCACTGCCTCCCCTAGCCAGTGTGAAAGATCCTTTAAAAAACTCCCACCCTAGCTAATCCATGACCCACAGCAGGGAGGTGTGTTAACAATTTAGTTTAAAACTCACACTCTCAGACAAACGGATTCTTTTTAAAAAACAAAAAAACAACAGATTTGCTTCTTTGATTTATAGGTATTAGTTGTTTTTCCAAGGCCCGTTAATGACTCTTCATCATGTACTTGCAAGGAGCATTAAGCAAGAAAAGTTGTTCCCAGCTCTGTATTATTCAAAGGCAATTTACACTAATTATTGGAGTCCATGGTGTTGCCCATATTAGCAGAATGATCAATCCCAGCAGGCTAAAAATACTTTTAAAACGCTGGGGTTTTGTCAAGGTACAAAAGAAGGGCTTTCACTGAAGTGTGATTTTTTTTCACACTTTAAATCTCAAATGTTTGTTAATGCTCAAAGATGAGCTTGTTTGAAGACAGAGCTTTATTTACTGATGCTATAATGTATCACACACAAAAGGGATTAAATAAAATATAAAGATATAACCTGTATATTTTGAATAGTGCTTTTAAAATTTATGTCCCATTCAAAATTTGTTCTAAGAGACTATCCAGAAGTCAGAGGTATTTGTGAACCTCTTTCTTGTTAAGTAGATCTTAGAAAAACTTTTTAACTTGTCAAATATATTTTAAAATAATATAATATATAATTCAAAACAGAAGAAGCTCTATATGGTAAATCCTACCCTTGTTTTACCAGGCTCCAAGCATAAGAGAGGAGGAAGAAGGAATATTAGCTATGTTTGCCACCTTGAGTTATTTATAAAGATAATAAAGGTGGAATATTAAACAAGTAAATAGTAAAAACCTTTCTATTTCAATGTCTACCCTACACCATGGTCTAGATCTAATGAGATTTGTTAAATTATTCAAAGGTAAACTCAAAACTGAGCCAAAATAGTGATTTGCTGGCCAAAAGAGAACATGTTTGTGCAAATAAACTAGGATGTAGCTGATATTGCAACTCTCTAAAATATCTATTTTACATTTATATTATAGCTGCACCTATTTCTAAATAGGTGTCTATTTCTTTGTCTACCTAGCGTCCACAATTCATCAAGTCAGTTTTTACAGGGAGAAGGGAATGTGAATATGGGTCACTTTTCAAAATGAGAAGGATACCATATAAATTTAATGAATGAATGAAATTACAATTATTTTTGTATACCATTCGGGGAGTTTGTCTTTGTGATGGAATAAATAGCAAAAGGGTGATTAGATATTGTTTTTAGGAAGTTATAAACAAGACTCAGGGTCCAAATGGATTTGAAATAAGTTTTGGAAATTAATTATAAGAATCCTTCCCATGGGAAACCGCTTAAAAATGATAGGATGGGAGTTTGAAGATTGGATACTAGAAGGAACCAGAAGAAACTGAACTTTACAATTCAAGAAGTACATTTAAACTCATATTTTTAACTCATAAATCAACATATTTTAACATTAGATGTATTGATGGATATTTGTGAAAAAAATGGACACAGAAGTTAATTTTAAGAATGTCTGCTATTATAAATAGATTGTATGCAAATGATGTTATTGAAGAGGAACATGTTTTACCAGACAAGTCTAAAATTGATTTGAACATGGATTTAAAAATCACAGACTACAATAATGATATGAAAAAGGATGATATATGGATACAGAAATAAAACCACTTGCTGTCTTATGCACAAACAAATATTAAACCATATAAGTGACTTGGATAACTTTCCCAGACTGGATTTACAAAAGAAACCTGTTACAGTTTAAGGATTTTATGAGCAGAGACAAAGAAAAAAAGAAAAAGACATCAAGTTGTAGGACATTTTTTGAAGGAATAAAAGACCAAGATTGTTAAAAGTAAAAAAAAGGAATATAAAATTGATTTATTTGATCAAGGTTAAAATAAATATGTTACTATCCCTGTTAACCCTTAATGGACTTTTACTGACTAGGGCTGAGTGAGAAGATATTAAAGGTTTTTTTTACAGATAAGCCATGGGATATGGAAATAAGAGATAATTTGTTATATTTTAGGAGGAGCTGATAAGTTACTAAAATATTTATACTTGTTCTGACAAAGGGAGAAATTATAACTTGATATATTTATTTTATTTTTCTTTACTATATTTTGTTTCTATTTTTCTTTCTATGCCTTTTTCTTTTCTGCACTTTCCAGTGTTTCTTTTTACTCTTTCATTTTTAGCTCATATTAGCTTTTAACTTTTTAATTGTAGCATTTAATAAAATTATTGCAAAAAATCTACAGTATGAATGTTTTACTGTGAGGCTATGATAGTTAAACTACCTTGTTAATTTACATAGGAAATATGGAACTGCAAGAGAAATTAACACTAGAAAAAGGATGACTTTGCAGTGAAAATAGTCAGAAAAAGGCTTTAAAGATAATTGGCTTATATATGTTTGCAGCCCTTTGATCTATTAGTAAAATGATCAGAATATTGGCAGAACTATGTATTTATTATCACCAAGTTTCTCTTCTCTGGATGCTATGGGGAAAAAAGAAAAGAAGGAAGAGGAAAGAAAAGAGGGAGGGAGGGAGGGAGGGAGGGAGGGAGGGAAGGAGGAAGGAAGGAAGGAAGGAAGGAAAGAAGGAAGGAAGGAAGGAAGGAAGGAAGGAAGGAAGGAAGGAAAGAAGGAGAATGTTTGAGGCATGATAGTAAATGGTAAAACAAGTTATTTCAAAATTAAAATAATTTTCCTTAGTAGCCACTTGCATAGCTTATGTTATGCATGAAGCAAGGGATTGTGTTACAATTCTGCATTGGATCCAAAATTACGGTATGCTTGAGCTGTTCTCTATTCTCCTTCTACTAATGATTCTTCATCCGAGCAGTCTTTCCATATGGCAGTATTCTTAAATGTAGTTTGGAATGTTCAAAATGAAGTTCCCTACAGTTTCAAAGGATTTTGAAGTGTACACAGCTTCAAACTGTTTTATCAAAAATTGAGGTGCAGAAATAATATGATGTAAAAATACCCCTAATTAAGTCCTACTGGTTTTAATAAGACTGTTTTATGTATGACTACATCTAGCAATGCACTGGATCTAGATGTAGTCATAAATAGAAAAATCTCATTAAAACCAATAGGACTTAATTAGGGATACTTATGCATCATATCATTTCTGCATCTCAGTTTTTGATAAAACAGTTTGAAGCTGTGTACACTTCAAAATCCTTTGAACCTATAGGGAACTTCATTTTTGTTCATGTGCTCATCTGCAGCTGGCCAATAGGAGCATGCAAAATTGTTATTCAGTCTGTATCCTATCCCCTGACACACTATAACAAAGTCTCCTCATCCACATACTTAATCCACATTGTGTATATTTGATCATTTGAAAAAAAAAACCAAAATGATGATTAGTTCTTATGAAGAAAAGCTTTTCTTGCAGTTACTGCAAAGCTAACTGGAACATTTACTATCTTCTTGAAAGCTATAAAGTAGAAAGAACAGGTTACAATTTTGCAACTATTTACACTACCCCCACACCCGATAATAGGCAGTTAAACTGGAAGAAGATTAGAGAGAAGCATTATTTAAAGGGCCTACAAACAGGAACATGGACGAGGATGAGGAAGATCAGGGAAAGAAGCATCTAAGAGACTGGGGGCAAACAAGAGTTCTTGCATTATCCACAAGCTTTGCAGAGCTTCTGTGTTGGAAATGAAATGATTACCTCTTTTATTATTCTATTTCTAGCATAAGCTTGTAAGCCACCCTGAGTCTTCGGAGAAGGGCGGGATATAAATGTAATAAAAATAAAATAAATAAATATATCACAGGTGAGCCAGGAATAAATTATCTGAGCAAAAATGATAACACTTGTGCAAAGCTTCTAGAGCAGAATAAACATCTTATGTCAAAGGGACTTTAGTCAAGACTAAATTATGTTCAATTAAGTTCATTCTTTACTTTCTGCTGGCTCACATTCTCCCATTTCAAGAAATTGCAAACTCAAGTAATGATAGTTGCAAGGCTGTAGCCTTGAGGTCATTCTGCTCCAAATATGGTTGTAAATCTAATATCAGAATATAAATTGAGTACATAAATTGAAAAGCAGCTTAGTTAATTGTGTAGTGTTTTAGATGTTTTCCATAAACCATTTTTAAAAATTCACATAATACAAACATACCCTATAATTAAGAAATATTCATTTGATTTAAACAGACATAAAGAAATGAGTGGTAAGGTGATTGCAATCAATAGAAATATGATGCATTAGATTTCTAGCAATTCATATTTCAACACAGAAAATGTTGGAGTTGAATTTAAAAGATGTACGATGTTTGAGCCTTTTTAAAATAAATTAATAAACTTTTTTTATCTCTGTTGTTGGGCAGCAACCTCCATCCTAACAATTATCAGGAAGTGTGGATCTGTTGTCTAATTATTGAGGTAGTAGGGACATGGTAGTATTCATTTAATTTACTAATGCTGTGCAGTGAAAATTGTCATCTTACTTTAAACTCCAGCAAAATTAAATTAATGAAAACTCAGACACATACAATGACAACTTTCATTTTTTTGTTGAAATAAAGATATTTTAGGAAAAAACCCTCAGGTTCTTAGACTAACAAGTATGTCTACCATTCATGTACAAAATATGCTATTGCTGGTACTTACCTTTAAAGCCCTACATGGCTTAGGCCCGGGATACTTGCAGGACCGTCTGCTACCGGGGACGACTTCCCATCGCCCAGTGCGCTCACACAGAGAGGGCCTCCTCAGGGTGCCGTCGGCCAGACAATGTCGGCTGGCGACCCCCAGGGGGAGGGCCTTCTCTGTGGGAGCACCAGCCCTTGGGAACCAACTTCCCCTTGAGCTTCGGATGGCCCCGGACCTCCGGTCCTTTCGCCGCGACCTCAAAACTTTTCTCTTCCATCAGGCTGACCTGGATTGATGATGGGTTTTTAAATATGTTTTAATTTTTAACTGTAGTTAATTTATTTTGGGGCTGTTATTTAATTCTTTTCTAATTTTTGTATTGTTGTTTTTATTGTTGTAAGCCGCCCTGAGTCCTTCGGGAGATAGGGCGGCATATAAGTCCCAAAAATAAATAAATAAATAAATAAATAAATAAATAAATAAATAAATAAATAAATAAATAAATAAATAAATAAATAAATAAATAAATAAGACTCCAATGTTGATTGAAATATAGCCAAAGAAATATACCTGTGGTGAAGTTTGATCAACAGATAGGACCTTTGACTTACAACTGATTTGAGATTTTTTTTTGCTTATTTTTAGTATTAATATTGCAACTGATAATCATATTTACAATAATATCATCACCATTTAGCATTGCCTAGCTGTAGCAACACTTCCCTATTACAGTAGTCCTTGATTTATACCAGTTCATTTAGTAACAGTTTGAAGTTACAACGGAACTGAAAAAAATGACCTACTGTTTTTCATACTTATGATTGATGCAGTGTCCCCATGGTTATATGATCAAAATTCGGATGCTTGCCAACTGTTTCATATTTATGTCGGTTGCAGCGTCCCTGGGGCATGTTCAACTTTTGCAACCTTCTGACAAGCAAAGTCAATGGGGGAGTCATATTCACTTAAAACGATTGTATTTAACAGCTGCAGTGATTCACTTAACGGTGGCAAGAAACATTGTAAAATGGGACAAAACTCACTTAACAACTGTCTCAGCAACAGAAATTTTGAGTTTGAGTTGAGTTCAGTTGTAGTCATAAGTCAAGGACTAACTGTACACCGAGCAGACTTTTAGCTCTGCCGGGTGGTTGATCAAGAGACACCTGATTGGACACCATGTTAGGTTGTTCCCATCACTATTTCAAAAAAATGAAGATTGACTAACCTACAGCATGTAGCCCCTAAACATCCTGTCACAT
Source organism: Vipera berus (assembly GCF_964194415.1). Lineage (NCBI taxonomy): Eukaryota > Metazoa > Chordata > Lepidosauria > Squamata > Viperidae > Vipera > Vipera berus. The sequence continues at coordinate 58,212,278 of NC_138207.1, forward strand.
CTTTTGCCATGGTAATAATTGGGAGAGTTTTAGAAGGAGCAGAGAATATTTTTCTAATGAAGAATTAAAACAACATTGGGTAAAAGTATCTGAAACATAATTTCAAAAGCAGATAGATAATCTTCTGAAATATAAAAGACAAATAACAAATGGTGGGAATCACTTCACCAAATGCAAAATGACAACATCCCAAATCCTGGGTTGGGGTCTCAAACCAGATGGGGTAAGAAAAATAGAGTAGTTTATGAGACTTCATTTTCTGTGACACATGTTACAAATAGGTAGTGGGTTCCTGGAAATAGAACAAAATGGAATGGAATGCATGGAATGACTTTGAGGAAATTGGAGAAGAGTTACTGCCTAGGAAACAGAAATCAGACAAGGGAGGCAGGAGCTCCCAACCGCTTAATAGTCAAGAGAAAAAAACAACTAAGGAAGTTCCATCCTAACAGAGCAAGAAGTTAACAGTTGAGAATGGGAAGTTTATACCTCCACACTGGGCAAGATTCTGTTAATGTCGCCTGAAGAACATTCATCTCATCTAGTCATGTTTCCTGTCTGGTTAACCCAGGAAAGCCAACACACGGCAACATCACATTTAAGGAGCTATGTCTCAAACTACTACTACTACTACTACTACTACTAATAATAATAATAATAATAATAATAATAATAATAATAATAATAATAATAATAATAACAATAACAATCACAATAATAATAGAGTTGGAAGGGACCTTGGAGGTCATCTAGTCCAACCCCCTGCTCAGGAAGGAAACCCTATACCAGGGGTAGGCAACCTCAGCTCTTTTATGACTCATGGACTTCAACTCCTAGAATTCCTGAGTCAGCTGACTCAGGAATTCTGGGAGTTGAAGTCCATGAGTCATAAAAGACCCGAGGTTGCCTACCCCTGCCCTATATCATTTCTGACAAATGGTTGTCCAGTCTCTTCTTAAAAACTTACATTGTTGGAGCATTCACAATTTCTGGAGGCAGGTTGTTCCACTGATTAATTGTTCTCACTGTCAGGAAACTACTCCTTAGTTCTAGGTTGCTTCTCTCTAAGCTATAATGCCTTGTAACATACATGCAGAGTTTAGAAACTTTTCCCCCAACTGCCCCTGCTTCAGACTTTTTGATGGAGGAAGGATGTAAAAACAGATCAACCCATGTGAAAATGATTCAGGATTTTAAAATCATTCTTGACCATGGGGACAATAGAAAATATTACACAGATTGTGAAAATCTGTTAATTATATTAATAGATTTATTATATATTTAAATATATCTATTACTTATATATTTAAAAGAAGAAAAAAAAGAAGGGAACTGCACTTATGAATGAAATCAAGACAATCTCTGTATTTGTAGCAAGCACTGGAATTCAGAATAGTGTTTTGCTTGCCATTGGGAGCACACAGCAGCTGTGCATTATGGATTGAATGTAATGCTGTTGGCACTGTTTTTGTTCTAATTAATACAAGTCAGACTTCATCAGCAAGATGGGGAGGGGCACCAATTTTCTACCACCACTTGGAAAAAAAATCCCCACCCAATTCTGAGAGAGAGGGAGAAACAGATCTTCCCACAATTGTCTATGCTATGTCCAATGCCAGCTCATCTGCATAATATAAGAGACACCAAATATGCAAACAGATGCTTCTCTCATTAAAATAGTATATGCAAATACTCTGGATAGGAGTGGTAATGTTGTTTTAGGGTTGAGAGGTCACTGGGGGTAATTAAAGGTTAATCCAGTTTTCTGTTCACAGGGTGTAAGACATGAGTGGCTGTGAAGAGAAATTGTCACTTAACCTTCAATTCATTACCAACAGGCACATGGATTTCCACTGAAATAATATATATATATATATATATATATATATATATATATATATATATATATATATATATATATATATATATATATATATATATATATGCATTTATCCACTGTCTAGGCAGGGTGCATCGCACTGGAGATAGCTCAAAATGATTTGTTGTTATGAATCTAGTTAAGTAGGTGCTGGAATGCATTAATTAGGCAAACTGGAATTCGATCAGAAATTCTCAGAGCCCAATCTAATGTTGTAATCTCATTAAATATGTTTCAATTGCTTTGAGATCTTGTCAAATGTTAATAGAAAACTGTCTGAAGTGGTTGCAGAACCATCCCCTTTCTGAGGATAATTAAAATTCTAGCATTTCAGGTGCTGGGCAGTGGTAAGCATCTGAAAGTTGAAGGCAAACATGAGCCAGCAGGCAGCGAATCAGCACTTTCCCTTGGAGCGCCTTGCCAGACAGATTGAAAGCAGCAAACAGGTTAACACTTTGAATTGAGTTCAATCTCTGCCAGAAGAACTTTTTTTCCCACTTTTTGCACCCAGGAGGAAATAAAGCGATAACTGTTTGGCACTGCAATCCACCTTACTTCTTCTTCTTCTTAGGTGATGGTGGGGGAAGTGGGAGCAAGACAATGTAAACACCCATCAGTCCTTCTGGAAGCGGGAAGAGTTTCATAGAGACATGGAGAAAAGTTTTATGATTTGTTGGAAATACAGGTTTGTCTGTCAGTCACCTCCTTAGCACCACTGGTTTTGCAAGTTGTTTTCTTGAGTCAGAAATGGCTAGCCCTATCCATTCTCATGATAAGAAGTCTATACACAGCATACAAGACATAACTCCTAGCAGAGATAATTGTTAAATAGCTGATGGATTCAACACAGGAAAGGCATATGAAAGCATATGATCACACAAAATAGATCACTGTATTTTGAAGCAATCAGCCTTGTTTGTACTAATCATTCATTATTTCATAAATGATAAAAGATACTTGCAGTCGATCAGAAAATCAAAATGTATTTCTAGGCATGCCAAGTGAAAGAATTCATTATTTCTTTGCAATACAGCAAGAATGCAATGTTTGATCATTGAAAGTTATAACCCATTAACCTACCATCTGGACTGATTTTTATATATATATAAGCTAAGACTTTATAGCCTGTATGTATCTGTGTGTGTGTGTGAGCACACACAATCACGTGCCTGTGCACATGCATGCCTGTGAGTATAGACATATACAGACACTACTGACTTTATCATCTTAATATGATTATTCTATCATTACCTTATTGTACAATGGATTATTTGTGGCCAGGGTAAAAAAGAGTGGGAAAATGCAGCACAGTTATAATGGAAGATGACAGTAGATGTGGTCCTTTCTCCTGTTATGAAGCAGGCAAGAGGATTAAATAAAAAATTCCTAATCTGTAAATACACTTTTGAATAATCTGACTACAGTATTTGATTTAACATTTATTATTTGAGCTATGGCAAATATTTCTCTATTTATTCATTCACTGATTTATTGGAAAACCTCTGGCTTTCAAGAAGCCTGCAAAAAGAAAAAAAGAAAATGAGAACAGGTATTAGAACCGTAAGACCTTGAGTTGTGCACAACTAATTGCTGCAATTTATTAAGGAAACAAAACAGAGGAGATCTTTCCTGGCTTTAGCCATATCCAAGGGGATTAATTTGTCACTCTTCAAAAACAACTCATTGGAGGAATACCCTCTGATTCTTTATTCTCACATTAATTAGAAGTAATAAGAACACTAGATACACTTGGCTTTTAAAACTTAAGAGCCATAAATCTAAAATAATCTCAAGAGGGGAGGAAACAACAAAGATTTAAATGAAGTATATGTATATATACATATTTGCATACACAAGCATGTCTGTGTACCTACAGCCACATCAATAAATAAAATAACAAGGTTGGAAGGGAACTTTGAGGTCTTCTAGTCCAACCCTTTGTGTGAGCAGAAGACCCTGTATCATTCTGGACAAATGGTTCTCCAACCTTTTCTTGAAAACCTTTAACGATCAAGCATCCACAATTTCTGGAGGCAAATTGTTCTACCGATTCTTCATTAATTTTAATAAACAATCAGCAATAAAATTATTTAATAATAATATATAATGATTGTGGCCATGTGTGTGTACTCAAACATTTGTAGGTACCTATATGACATCTGACCATTACTAATTTTAAAAGTTCTAATACTTGGAGGCAAGAGAAAGCTTTTGATCGGTATGCTTCAACTAAGCCTTTCCATTTCTCACTGGTCATATTTACCAGCAATTCAGGGATCTGTTATCCACTTACACTGAAGAGCACTAGATTGGGGAAGTTTGTTCTAAGCTAAGTTTGAATAGAATGGAGCTAAATATTTCACATGCTAAAGAGAAAAAAACCATGAAACCACAGTGTTAAAATAATGCTAATCTTAAAAAGGTAAAGGTTCCCCCGCACATGCGTGCTAGTCATTTCCAACTCTAGGGGCCGGTGTTCATCTCCATTTCAAAGCCGAAGAGCCAGCGCTTGTTCGAGGACGTCTCCGTGGTCATGTGGCTGGCATGACTAGACGCCAAAGGTGCACAGAACGCTGTTACCTTCCCACCGTAGTGGTCCCTATTTTTCTACTTGCATTTTTACGTGCTTTCGAACTGCTAGGTTGGCAGAAGCTGGGACGAGTAACAGGTGCTCCAGTACAAATAAGTGTATGATTACTATAGCACCCACCATATTTTTCCATGTATAAGACACACCCTTGTATAAGACACTCTGGCATGTGAGTTCCAAGCTTACAGCAAACAAAGTCAGCACTGGGAGCAACCTCCTACCAGCGCTCTAAATAGACACCTCCCAGCTGACCCCCCCCACCTAATCAGCATCTGGCACGATGAGCATGCATAGTCAGTTCACAGCAGCAGCCTTCCAACCCTGGTGTAACAAACCAGCGTGAGCACCGACATGACAGCAAGGCAAGGGAAGCGAAGGCAGATTGTAAACTGCTCACCATTTCTCTGTGCCAGAGCGCCGAATATCTGAGCCGACAAATCTGGAAGTTCGGCTGGCTGCTATTATCGAGCAGGACGGCCTCGCAGCTGCATTCCACAGGGTGCCGGGCAGCATACAGGTACGAGGGATGGAAAGGGCTGTTGCTGCCATCCATGTTGGTAGTCCCATCCGCTGCCTCTGGATGCCGCCATCCAATGATCTTGCCCCTCCCCCCTCCTGTTAGTGGCAAGCCCACAGGGGCTTGACACCTGCACCAGTCGGCATGGCAGCGGCATGTAAAGAACCCACACAGGCACACCCTGGGCTGCGGAGGTTACCATTATTTTTTCGTCTATAAGACACTGCACTTGTATAAGACGCACCTGATTTTTGAACAGGGTGTTTGCAGGAAAAAATAGTGTCTTATACACGGAAAAATACGGTATGTAGAATGCCATTACTGAAGGAACAGTTTTCATCAGCCTCCGCTTGAGAATGATAATTTATGATAAACATTTTAAGTCATGCCAAAGTGAGCCTAAATCACCTGAGGAAATGGTGGTAGCATTTTAATAATCTGTTGGGGTTGGGGATGAATATAAATATAATAAACTTTATATGTCCATTGTTCAGTAATTTTATTCTTGTGTGTTTCTCTCTCATTGAGAGCCTTGGTGGAGCAGTGGGCTAATGCCTCCTTAAGTAACACCAGCAGCCTGCAATTAGTGCAGGTTCGCATCCCACCAGGCTCAAGGTTGACTCAGCCTTCCATCCTTCCGAGGTAGGTAAAATGAGGACCCAGATTGTTGGGGGCAATTAAGCTGACTTTGTAATAATGCCGCTTGGGTGTGTGTGAAAGCCCTAATAAGCAGGCATATACATAGAATGAAGGCTACTGCTAAGCTTGTAAGCTGCCCTGAGTCTTCGGAGAAGGGCGGGATATAAATGGAATTAAAATAAAAAATAAAAAATAAAATTGTACTATTTTAAAATCTAGGACTATTGCGGCTGAATGAATGCTTTGATCAGTGCTGACCGGGTAATTCTGAGAATTGAACTCCATACATCTTAAAGTTGCCAAAGCTGAGGAACAGTGGCCTTGAATTTAGGAAGGTATACTCAGACCATTACTTTATTTTGCTCAAAATATTCTGGCAATTACTCTCCAAGATTAGAGACAGAAGTCATTCCCTTTCTCTGGGTCAGTGATTATTTAATATATGATCACATATTCTCTGAGCAACATTCTATACTATGGCTTTGGAAATGGAGTTCCAAAGTTCAAATGTGAAATTGTGATTTTAAAACAGCGCATGATATACACCACAAATAGGGTTTGAACCAGTCTGTGGTTATGAGATTGTACTACAGTCAAGAGATAACTGCTGGGTAAGAACTAAATAATCTGAAAGCATATCTCTGTATTATTCTCTGTGCTCCCAGATCAATTTATAAACAGAGGAAATGGCTGGCCTGAGATGCTTCTCTTAAATGGTGCTTCAGGAGAAAAGTTTTCATCTTATCAAAGCCGACTTAGCTAGTAGAAGTAGCCTACAGAACTTAAAAATATAAGAGTACGGATTCATGGTATTTCCAGAACCTGGTAATTCATCTGCCTTTACTTTCAGTAATCTTTGATGCCTGAACAGATCACCTTGGATATTCTGATTATTTCTAGCCTCTTCAACTAACTACTTGTAATACTTATCGGGCAACTTTCCATACAAAATGCAGTGTTTTCTGTCTGTTGCATCTTCTTATCTTTGAGATCTTGATGATCCCAGAATTATTAAGAGTATTCAAATGATATCACAACAAGACACAGATTGCAGAATGCCCATCTTGGATCACTGGTTGAGGAAGACATGATATTGGCATGATGAGAGCTCCCCCTTGTGTTTGAAAATAAAATAGTGCTACTGAAAACTGCTAGCTACACCTTGTAGTTATGTTCTGTAATCAGGGAAGGACCCCAGACTTTGTATCTTGTGGAAGGCAGGCTTCTTAACTAGATTAAAGAAATACCCAGTGAAATTTAGAAGCCAGTGTTAGATGGAATTAGCTGCTCTAAAAGGACCCACCTTAAATATTGGCTACAGAGCTCTTTGTTACTGTGTTACTTACATGTAAGTATTTTTAATGGCTGATTGAATTTTAATAAAATACAGTTTAGAAGTTTACTCTTGCTTAAGGTTTATTTACTTCTATTTTTTTTTATCAATTTCACATTCTTCACCAATATTCTTTTGCCTGCTGATTTATTTATCACATTTGTACAGCTACTATCCCATAAGAGAATGACTCTGAGAGGCGTAAAACACTCAATTAGAAAAGAAAAACAATAAATACATATAAAAACAATCATTGTAAATATATATAAAAAACTACTTTGAAAGGCACACAAGCAAGAGAGGATGTTAACCCCAGCAAGGGAGACATTGCAAGATCCCTGTTCTTGAGGGACTTGCAAAATGTTAAGAGGAATGGAGCTAACCTGGGCTGAGATTTCACAAGGTGGGCACCATAGCAGAGGAGGTCCATCTCCTGGGACCCCAGCAACTGCAATTCCATGACCAATGAGACCCACAACATGCACTTGCTGTCAGATCTGATAGGACAGGCAGATGTAACTGAGAGAGATGGTCCCTCAGACACCCACAGACCCATGCCATGAAAGGCTTTGTAGGTCAAAACCAGCAGTGAGTGAAAATGTCATCATAGACTGCGGTATATGAAGGGTTCTTTCTATATGTAAAGAAATTCAGTTGCCTCCAAATGTTTCCTTTACAACCTCCTTGTGAAGATGACTTCCATGCTTGTAGTATTTTGACACATCCAAAGAACCATCTTTTAATTTTACTCTTCAGAATGTAAAGGGAAAAGAACTCGTAGTATTTTGAATATGATTTCCCTCCCCCCTTATTTTTAATGGCAGATGGTATTGTGACGCCTGGTGGCAACATTAATTTGCCAATCTTGCAATTGGTTGAAGAGAAAATCACATTTGAGTGGTTGAGTTTAAAAGACTTCCTTATTTCTTTATTGATAAACAGTTCTTTCTTTCTTTGAAAGTATACAAGGCTTTTCTGAAATATTTAAAATAATACAATTTCATTTATTCAATAATGAGATGAAGAGTTAGTGATGGGAATCTAAAATGAGATTTAATATTAATTAAATTTGTACTGCTAAAAGAGCTGTGCCACTGAAGTTCAAAGGGAAATTGAACTGATATGATTAACAAACTACTTAATGTGGAAACATACAGCTTTTATATGGGGAGACAGGAAAAACCAGGTATATTCATGATTAAAAGAAGAAAATCCCTTCAAATTGATACTTTAGAACAGCTTTTCTATCTATTATCTATTATCTATCTATCTACCTACCTACCTACAAATGAATACTGAAATTCCTCATTTGATGACTACTGGATCTGATTAAAATATGTTGACTTTCTACATTTTCCTTCCCTTCCTAAGAACTGCATCCAATTTGTGTGTTACTTTGATGTAACAGTTTAAACAGGAGAAAATGAGGAGTTTAAAAAATAAAAGAACCTTCCAAAGAAAAATGAAGTGCTATCACTGAAATCTTTATTTATCTGGAAAGAAAGGGCTAAAACATTACCTCAGAATTCAAGATTACAACTTCAGCAGGGCATAATGTAAATCCATTCTGGTGGTGAAACATCAGAAGACATAATCCTCTTTCAAAGACCTTTTGTCATTTTAATGTCTGACAAATTATACTTTTTTAAAAAAGAGGGAGAGAAACAGAAAGAGGGAGAAGGAAAACACTTACATTTAAGAGGTTTCTTTTACTTCAGAAAAGGAATTTCCCTGTTTAAAAAGTTTTAATTCTCCTCTACCAATGGTATCTACTAGGCTGGATATGTATTAACATAAAAGTGGACTTATTTGCTTTCAATAGGATTCAATACAAAGTTACCACCAAAGATTTTTTGCATCAAGTTGTTATGGCAACTCCACTTCTGAAAGGCACTTAAAATTTAGCAAAGGCTTTTGTTTTGTCCATGATAATTAATGGCTGGTCCTTAGACTTAAGTTGTTTCTTTAAAAACTGTATCTATATGCATTGTTGATATTTGCATGTGCGAGAATAAGACATTAAAGTGCACTAGAATTTTGCATTTTATTTTTATTAAAAATAACATGATGGAATTAATGTATATGAGCTAATCTTCCATAGCCTTGGAATGTGAACTTCATTTGTTTATTTTTTGAAATTAAATATAGGATTTATAAAATAAAAGTTGTAGGAATTTGATCTGAGTGAATCTAAATGCAAAGAAAATAGGGTTGACTTGAAAGTGCTTATTTATGTATAAATCACATTTGGAAGTCACCCATTCAAAGTAAGCCTGGGTAAGGTAAAGATTAAAAATGTAAAAAGAATCAAACAAAAAAGAAAAGGGAAAATAAAAGAAAAAAAGATTGCCAAACAGGGGCAATAAAACAACATAAAGACAAAACTAGCATCCAATAAGCTGACACTATCTATTAGCCTAATGTCTGGGAGGGTTGAATGTCATCAACCAATGTGATCAAACACAATCTCCAGACAAGCAGGAGTTCATCCAGCTTAAACAAAAGAGGATAAAAGTGAGATCAATCTATCACATATATTGAAATGTCTATTCCAGCGTTTCTCAACCTTTGCAATTTTAAAACATTTGGACTTCAGCTCCCAGAATTTTCCAGCCAACATTGACTTCTCAACTAATAATTGAACTATATAGTAACATTATAGCTAAATAGGAATGGGCCCAGAAGGGTCCTTTGTCAGACACTATTTTATTGAAGAGAGGAGTTAAACAGTAGTTTACTAACTGCTTCTTATGTAACTTTTATATTGATGGTATTGTAGTAGCCATGAAATCACCAAGTTTTTCTCCCCCTCATTTAATGTGTAGTAAATTTCAATACTAATGTATTGAGCCTTGGTGGAGCAGTGGGCTAATGCCTCCTTAAGTAACACCAGCTGCCTGCAATTAGTGCAGGTTCGCATCCCACCAGGCTCAAGGTTGACTCAGCCTTCCATCCTTCCGAGGTAGGTAAAATGAGGGCCCAGATTGTTGGGGGCAATTAAGCTGACTTTGTAATAATGCCGCTTGGGGTGTGTGTGAAAGCCCTAATAAGCAGGCATATACATAGAATGAAGGCTACTGCTAAGTTTGTAAGCCGCCCTGAGTCTTCAGAGAAGGGCGGGATATAAATGGAATTAAAATAAAAATAAATAAATAATATTTCAATGGCTTGGGTCTAATTTCCTGTACCGAGATTTGCCTTAAAAATTGTTGGCCAAACTAGCTGCTGGATGTGAAAGAGAAATACTGAGAATAAATTATAATAAAACAAAGGTAGTAGTTTTGGCAGAGGTAATATTAAAGGAAGATGGACAATTAATTCCCAAAAAATACAGCAATGACTTTCTTTTAAATACCTGGACATCATCTTTTATGGAAAGCCCATTTAACTAGTGTTTTAGCAACTTCTGAAGATACAATGGGAATTATTCGGAAATTTCACCATTCTAAAAGAGGACAATTGATAGCTTATGCAGTTAAAATACTTCAAGGAAACTTTATAACCCAAATATTGTATGAGAATAGAGGTAAGGATACCTTCACCTTGCATTGTTGGGAGACTATCTATATACTACCAAAGCTATAATTAAAGATGTAGCTTGAATTTGTCCCCTTGCAAACTCTCAAATTCCTATTAATTCTTGGACCAGAGAAAGCCACATTATATATCAGAAAACATAACATTATTATGAAAAGATCCTATATGCACTCTTAATTGCTCTTAATAATTTTTCCAGCATTTGTCCAATATAGATAATACTCACTAACACTAGTATTAAATCTCAGTACTGAACAGAGGATTAGTAACATCCCATAAACTTCACCTCCAACAGCCTTGAAGGTAAAATTTTAATATTTACTAATGTAAATGCCTTTCTATTTCAGCTGACTAGAAAAATCAATGCAAAACTAAAACCAGTTATTAAAAATGTAAAATAAAGTAAAGTAAGTAAAAAATAAAAAATAAAGTTTTGCTGAGTTTAAAATCAGTAATATGTGAGTTCCAAGAATTATACTTACTGAAACAGCAATACAAAGTGGAAGTCTAAAAGGTAATAGAGATAATACACAGTGACTCAACTGATCAAGCATGCCTTATTTGCAAAACAGTCAATGAACTAATGAGGTTAGTCTGCAACCAACTTCTAACTCAAATGGACAGGGATAATCGAAGCAACAGAACAAGGAAAAGTATATTTTGTAGGATGAACAGAGAAACATGCTGCAGAGTTGCTTTGGTAGGTTAAAATACATACTGATTGTATTCATTTCTGCCTCCAGAAGCAGTTAATGGAGCAACAGAACAATGCAGATAACCTCTAAGTTACGGTAATTTTCTATCTCCTTCCTAAAGTATCACTTGGCCAGAAATGAAAATTGTGTGCTTTCCGCCAACAGATCATTCTTCCAAAATGCCTACAATAATTGCTGAATTTTGTTCAATTGTTAGAAAATTCTGGGTTGGATGTAAATTTAGGCTTGGTTAGCTAAATTAAATGCAGAAGGTCAGTTCTTTTTTAACATTTGCAGGTTTTTCCCTAATGTGTTAAATTTCATCCAATTTTTTTTTTTGGCTTATACTGCAGTTGTGTTTCCCTTTGGATCTTCAATTATGAACGTAATACATTGGCAATAATAAACCTCAATCGAGTAGCGTGTTGATAGCATAACAAAGATTTTATTGAAGAGACCAACCAAATTAAGTCACTGAAACTTTACCACCTTCATTTTCATCAAGGTTTGGGATGTGATTTAGAGCAGGAATGCACAACCTCTGCCAACTTGAAGGTCATATCAGGTTTTGCACAGGTGAAAGGTCACATTCCAAAACTCTTCCACCATAATAAGCAAGAATAGCTAATAAGTATTTCATACTTTCTGAAAGTAATTTTTATGACAATAAATAATAGCCACAATAAATTATGTTTATTTTCAATCTGTGACCAGAAAACAGATAACTATACATTGAAGGTAATGACAGTTTTTGGACATGGGATATTGATGGGGCAGAATGATATATCTTGAAAAGGTGCAGTATTAGGCAAGTTTCCTTGTAAACTCTTTTGCATGGCTTCTGAAGACACTTTTACTTCAACAGCTAGTTAGGACTGCAGAAAAAAACAATTGCAACCAGCCTGTATACTGCACAAGCCAGAAAGAGGGCTGAGAAAATATTTAGAGATTCCTCACATGCTGCTACAGGGCTTTGCATGCCAAAAACAACTAGACACAGAAAAAACTTTTTCCCCCATGCCGTCACTCTGCTAAACACCTAATTCTCACAGCACTATCTTATGCCTAAAGAAATTTACCCATGTAGTAGGGCTGCATTGCTGTTACCCTTCTTATCTTTCCTATTATCTTCTCCTATTGGTTTCTTATGACTTATCATTTTGTTGTTTGTATCTTATGATTTATGATTGAATGAATGAATGAACCTTTATTGTCAAAGTACAACCATGTATACATTGAGATTGGCTGAGCCTCCCTTCGTGACCCCCAACTCACAGTGACAACAAACCCTCCATCTTGTTACACCATGTGAGCTAATTGCACAACACACTGGCCTCGCAAGTCAGTCATACATAAAATTATAAAACTATTTCCCGTTCAAGAGCCTAACAGCCCATGGATAAAAGCTGTTCTTCAGCCTGTTGGTACGGCTGGCTATACTCCTATATCTCCTACCCAATGGTAGGAGAGTAAAGAGATACCGACCAGGGTGTGAGTCATCCATGAGAATTTTCCTCACTCTTCCAAGGCAGCAAGCCCTGGCGGTGTCATCCAGTGGTGTCAGGGGACAGCCCACAATGTCTTGTGCTGTGCTCACCACCCTCTGTACTACTTTCCTATCCGCGGCTGACAGACCAGCATACCAAACCACAATACAGTATGAGAGGACGCTCTCTGTAGTAGACCGGTAAAAAAGGGTCATTAGCCATTGTTCTACCCTGTTCTTCCGCAAGACCCTGAGGAAGTGGAGTCTCTGTTGAGCCTTTCTGGCCACCTGGGTTGTATTAACTTTTCAGGTAAGATCTTCACAGAGGTAGACCCAGAAATTTAAAGGAGAAAACTCTCTCCACACAGCCCCCCCGATGTAAAGTGGGGCAGGTACCTCTTTTTTCCTCTGGAAGTCTAGTACCATCTCTTTTGTCTTGCCGATGTTCAGGTGCAAGTTGTTCTTGGAACACCATGTGGATAGTTTTTGTACCTCCCCCCTGTACACTGTCTCATCTCCACCTGTAATAAGACCCACCACAGTGGTATCATCTGTGAACTTAATTATTGCAGTAGATGGGTCGGATGATACACAATCATATGTGTACAATGAGTATAGGTAGGGGCTAAGCACGCAGCCCTGTGGCGAGCCGGTGCAAAGCTTCAAGGGGGTGGATAAAACAGACCCGACCCTCACTGTTTTAACCGGTCCCTGAGAAAGTCTTTAATCCAATCGCAGATGGAAGGGAAAAATTTCAAGTCAGTCAGCTTTTCAATGAGAGTGCTTGGCAAAATGGTGTTGAAAGCTGAGCTGTAATCAACAAAAAGCATCCTGACATAGCTTACAGGTTTCTCTAGATGGCTTGCTACACAGTGTAGAGCAGTAGCTATGGCATCGTCTGTCGACCTGTTCCCCCTGTAGGCAAATTGATGTTTGTCGAAGTCCAATGGGAGGCATGTCCTAAGATGTTGGAGAACCAGTCTTTCGAAGCATTTCATGACTACAGACGTTAATGCAACAGATCTGTAGTCATTCAGGCACTCAATTGCAGTTTTCTTTGGGACTGGGACAATGGTAGCTGCTTGGTCGGCACAGTTCTTAACCAATATCCCCAGCACCCCATCTGGGTCTGCAGCTTTGCTGGGATTCACAGCCTTCAATACAGCTCTCACTTGGTGTTTACACAGGGTGAGTGGCTGAGAATCAGAAGGCTGGCCAGCAGAGGCTACAGGGTCTGGTCTTTTCACCTCGTAGCAAGCAAATAAGATATTCAGCTCCTCTGCCGATGAGGCATCAGTATTAAACGTGTTCCTCATATTGCCCTTGTGGTTGGTTAGGTGTTGCATTCCCTGCCACACTTGCTTCAGATTGTTGTCTACTAGGTGGTTCTCCACCTTGTGTTTATATTGTTGTTTCGCCATCCTAATGCCTCGTCTGAGATTTGCCTGTCCCTTGCCTTAAAGGCAGAATCCTGGGCTCTCAAGAGTGTTCATACCTCTGCAGTCATTCAGGGTTTGCAATTCCCGTAAACTCTAATGCACTTTTCTGTTGTAACACTGTCAGTGCATGTTTTGATATAAGAGAATATAGCATCCGTGTATACATTCAGGTCTTGATCTTCAAATACACTCCAGTCAGTGGTTTCAAAGCAGTACTGCAACTGACTGACAGCACCCACTGGCCAGGTTTTGACCCTTTTTGTGACTGAGTTCTTTTCCTGAGAGGGACATACTTTGGGCACAACAGGAGTGAAAGATGGTTGGATGATAATAATAATAATAATAATAATAATAATAATAATAATAATAATAATAATAATAATAATAATAATAATAATAATAATAATAATAATAATAATTATTATTATTATTATTATTATTATTATTATTATTATTATTATTATTATTATTATTATTTTATTTGTATACCGCCCTTCTCCCGAAGGACTCAAGGCGGTGAACAGGGCAAACATATAAAAATACAAGAATACAAAAATTAAAAAAGAATTAAACAAGATGCCCAAGCTTACAACAGTAGATTAAAATACATTAAAACGACTATAAAACCCAAACCCATCACCCATCAGGCCAGGCCGGCTTGTTCGAACAAGTAAGTCTTCAGATCGCGTCGGAAGGAGCGAAGGTCGGGTGCCATCCGGAGCTCAACCGGCAAACGATTCCATAAATCTGGGGTGCCCACAGAGAAGGACCTCCCCCTGGGGGCCACCAGACGACATTCTCTGACCGGTGGCACCCTGAGGAGGCCCTCTCTGTGGGAGTGCACAGGGCGGAGGGAAGTTGATGCCAGCAGCAGGTGATCCCTAAGGTACTCCGGATGTACCCAGGTGGGGGATGCTCTGTATACCTGTTTCAGATTAGAGTACACGCGGTCTAGAGTTTTCTTCCCTCTGGTGGAAAATTGCATATACTGTACAAACTTGAGGAGAACTGTCTTTAGACAAGCTTGATTGAAGTCCCCAGCCATGACAAGAGCGCCCTCTGGGTGAGTTTGCTGCTGCCTGGAGATGACATCATACAGCTTGGAAAGTGCCGTGCTGACATTGACATCAGGTGGAATGTAAACAGCTATAATAATTACCACAGTAATTTCTCTAGGCAGATAAAAAGGTCTACATATGACAGTCATCATTTCCACATCTGGGGAGCAATACATGTAAACTAATCTGCTGTTGGCACACCAGTCACAATGTATATGCACACAGAGTCCTCCTCCTTTGCTCTTACTGGAGCCTCCATTTCTGTCAGAGCAGTTTAAAGCACATTGATTTGTGCTTTAAATTGTAAGCCACCCTGAGTCTTCGGAGAAGGGCGGGATATAAATGGGATTAAAATAAAAAATAAAATAAAAAATAAATGACAGATAGCATAACAAATTGTATTTTATGATTTATGATAGAATATTCTATTCTGTTCTAAAGAATATTCTATTCTACATTCCATTTTACTTCTTGGAAGTGCTGGAGGAAGTCTCAGTGCATAGTGAAGTGGATCAACAAGTTATCTCCCTTTGAAGACATTCTTCTCTTGAAACAAGGTTGGAATGAAACATCCTTTCATGCCTTGTTACACCCCTAATACTTTATTATTTGGACCAACACATTTGTTCAAGCAATATGACATTTCATTATTTAAAATAATTTTCCATTAGTTCATTTCCCAATAGTTTCATGTTTTATCTATATAATTGTACCTACTATAGTTCAAGTATCTATCTATTTTTGCATAGTGGGACCTTATTCTTTGAAATACTTCATTGAATCTAAGCCATGAAAACATCCGAATAATGTGCACATCAGACTTTGTTTTGGATTGTTACAGTCAGTGTTCTAGGGGATGGACATAACTTCCTCTGGACTCAATTTAAACATGTCCATGTGGTAAAATAAATAGGAACATTCCGTGAAAGTACCTGTATTTTAACAACAGTACTTTTAATACTCAACAGTCAAAGATTTATAAGACACTTCAGAATTGTCTACCTGTTTTCTCTTGTGGAAGATAACTGTTAATTGATTTGCTTATAAAGTTTATTTAAAGAGATATTAAACTGTATCATTTTTCATGGAGGTGTGATCATTGCTAAGCTTCTTAAATCTTCATCAGATAGGTTCTTTAGGATGCTAATATGTGTTAATATGGAATTCAGAAATCAGTTTGCATTGGCATTACCTATACAATACTAATATTGCAAGAGTTGGAGATGCATATATATATATATATACCACAATGTATATGAACATGTGTATGTTTGTGCATGCATCTAAATAGACAGACACAGATTCCTTCAAGCATATTTATAACCCTTAGTATACCCTGTGTGTAATCCTCACAACAGTGCATAGTTAATATTTACCATCTTTGTAGGTGGATTTTACTAAATCTACTTTTTGGTAGCAAAATCTTGAGATTTCTAGATATAAAAATATTTTTAATCCTTATTTTTAAAACAAATGTATTCATTTTTGTGGCTGTACTGTGTGTGTTGCTGAATTGCTAATACAATTCTCCTACTTTCTGCTGCTTCTTTCAAAATTCCCTTTGATCTGTTACAAATTGCCTATAAAATGCACATCTTTTATGACATTTATGTACTCTTCAATCAGAGATCAATAGACCAAAGAAAATATGCTTCTTGTAATCTAAAAACTTCTAAAAAGATGTAAAGTTTTAATATATGAATCAATACCTTGAAAATGCTTTCTTCAAACAATGGATGGATGGATGGATGAACGGTTTTTTGAAATATATACATCTTCAATGAAGGAAACGAAGAACAATTGCAGAAATAATTAAAAATTCATAACTTATTATTTTGTTATATTTTAAGTGACTGTGCTTCACATGGAGGTGAATAATGAAAGGCTCCAATATGAGCCAAACCTACCGTGTTTTCCCGAAAATAAGACCCAACCGGAAAATAAGCCCTAGATTTTTCAGGATGCTCGTAATATAAGCCTCACCCCCAAAATAAGCCCCATTTAAGATTGTCAGCCAGATGGATGAATTTAGTACCCTATTTCCTCAAATATAAGCCCTAACCAGAAAATAAGCCCTAATGCATCCTTTGGAGCA
Source organism: Vipera berus (assembly GCF_964194415.1). Lineage (NCBI taxonomy): Eukaryota > Metazoa > Chordata > Lepidosauria > Squamata > Viperidae > Vipera > Vipera berus. The sequence goes on from NC_138207.1 coordinate 58,229,546, forward strand.
AAAATTAATATAAGATTCGGTCTTATTTTCAGGGAAACACAGGTAATATACAGTAACTGCATGTGAACCAAATATCTATATATGAAGGAGTTTTAAAATCATATATCCTTAAATGTATTGAATAAAATAATATACAACCTACCCTAACAGCTGAACAACTTTTTCTAAAAATACAACCAAAAAACTCTGTTGATAAGAAAAGTCAGATTTTTTTATATCAAACCAAGTTAATCTCATTCTGTATCCAGCTTGGCATAATGTTTGATTAGATGCTCTGCAAATGCCACAAAAGTATAAAAGCAGTTTGTCTTTTCCTATTATATACTTTGAGCATCTGGTCTGAATCCGGAGATTGCCTAACAAATAGGCATGAATTACGATGAACAGTGTTGTATGTCTGAGTTGCCTACAGATGTAATGCAGTCCTGCTGAAACCTGCAAGACATCAGTGCTAAGAATCTAAAGCTCTTTCTCCCTCCCCTTCCAATATACTGGAATTGTTCTTACAGCAGGTGTTTCTCCTGGAGAAACTTTGCAGAGTTCAGGTACATATACAGTATATTTCTCCACTACACTGGAATTTAGGTAGTTTAAGTAAAGGAGATAATATGCTACCACTGCGATGAAAGAACACAAGCACTCTTTTTATTCAATGTTTTGAGATGAGCAAAAAATAAATAAATCATGCTAACTCTTAAAACTTGTCCATGATTCGAATGTATGACATTATGAAGATACACGGATTTAGATTTCTCGCAATCATATATTTGTTGCCTTTATTCATGAATTATATTCCCAAATGACAAATTGCAAGGGAACTACTTACATCCCAAAACACTACTAACAATCTTAAGGATATTTTTTATGATTTATCTCCAACTGAAAAAGAAGTCTCTCATAGATACATATGACTTTTGCCTATTAGGTTTTATCTAATTATATTCATGAAAGCTGTAATGGAGCCTTTGGTACTGGACAGGACACCAATGACTACTTAAAAATGCACTCATCTTTCCTTATAGCAAGAACTTCATGATATGGGGCAAACCATGATCCATTAATCAGGAAATGAAGGTGTAGATGCTTTTTGAATTAGTTATTTTAATGCCAGTTTTTTGCTTCTCTGACATTTTTATAGTATCTTTTGTACTACATGTGGCAGAACATGAATGTGTAGGGGAGGACTGCCATTTTATTTTTTGTGCAGAAGTAAGGAAGTATTGCCTTTGTGCATGTGTGTGTATAATTTCCTCATGTACTGAAGTCTTAATATTTTATTAGCAAGTTTTAATACCTGCCACAGATTTCATCAAGTTTTCTTATATTAGCTTCAAAATTTGACTGGAGTTGACACCCCAATTGCTGTCATTCATTGACTGAAACATGATAAAGAATGTTATTGCTGTATACATTCTGCTACAACTTCCCTAGTGATCAGTTGCAGCATTTGTAAACCCAAATTTTAGATTGCAATACAAGACTTGATATCCAGTGGAGTTAGTTTTAAGATCCACTTTACAGGGATTTCTAATTGTAGGAAAGACTACATCACAGTGTTACACAACTAGTCAGGATTAATCATGTAGGCCATCTTTCCCATTTCATTGTTTTCCTGCTCACAATCAGTAAAAAAGATACATACAACTCTATCCACATGATTTTGGCATCCAAATTCAGAGCAGTTTAGAGCCGGCATGTCAAACTCACAATGTCACATGACGTCGTGCGACATATCATGACTTTTTCTCCATTGCTGGCAACGGGGTGGGCATGGTTTCAGTATGATGCATTCGGCCTGCGGGCCGGCACTTTGACATGCCTGGTTTAGAGAGACCACATCGCAAAATGTTGTCTGTTCAACAACTTAACAATGTTTGTTCAAAACTGATGTCTTCCATGATAAAGATATAGACAAGGCACTGGAAGACAAAATAATTATTTTAAGGTATTGAAGAAAATAAATGGGTTTTAATTTTATGTAGAGGAAATTAATATCACTTCTGGCTACAATTTTAATGAACTGTTTGACAGAACCAGTGGAAAGCAAATGAGAAAGTTTTTATTTTGACATGATTGCAATAAATGTTAATGATGTGCAGAAATACATTTGACTACTCAAATTTTAAGTGTTTGCTATAAATGCCCCTTTTATTGTTGAGATGCTGGTTACAGTTGAATTAAGGCTTTAGAAGTTACTTCCTACAATCACTGAAAAGTGTTAGAAAGTGTCACTGAGAGGAGAAAAGCTGAAACTCTGAATGCTGTTTTGCCAGTTTAACCACACCAGTTAAAAAAAAAGTTTGTAATGCTAGAAGCCTATGATTCACACCAGTAATTTATGATTTATCAATGAAAGGTTCCCATCCAAGTTTATATCTGGGCAGTGTACAGCAGTCCAATAAAACATTACCTAAAACCATTAGAAATAATTATTAAAAGGACATTAAAAACTATAACAGCAGAACAAAAATAAGAAAATAGAAAGAAAGATAATTATAATAACAAAGCCACACCACAAGTTCACCTGTCCTCTGAAGTTTTCATAACCAGGTCTTGAGGGACCTTTGAAAGTTCAGGAATGGTGAGGCCAACTTCAACTTTTTGGAGAGAAGATTCCACAAAGTTGGCACCACAACAGAAAAGGCCCACAACATGTAGCTCCCTAGATGATGATATTCATAATCTATCTATTCTGTTGGACCTGTTCAGATAGGCAGATGAAATTGGGAATAGGCAATCCCTCAAATAACCTAGTTTCATGCCATGTAGAGCTTTAAAAGTTAACATCTGTGTTGGAATGTGTAAATGGCCTTGGGGAAAGAGATGCTGTCTAGAAAACAACCAGAGGAGAGACATGAGCCTACAGTCTTTTAATGGTCAGAGAAAAAAACTTAAGAAATACGTACCCTAAAGGATCAAGTAATTAAAACTGGAGGCATGAATATTGTGCATTTAGATTTGGAAGATGGATATAAGCCTTCCTGGGCCAACTAGACAGGAAACATGACAAGAAGAATTAATTCTGCTTTATTATAAGGCTACATTAACAGAAGCTTAAGGGCGCACAATGGCTCAGCAGTTAAAGACACTGAGCTTATCAGCTAGAAAGCTGACAGCCCGGATTCAAGATCCGAGCACTGTGAGAAGGGATGAGCGCCCATTATTTGCCCCAGCTCTTCCCATCTAGAAATTCAAAAGCATGCAAATGAGAATAGATAAATAGGTACCACTTGATGGGAAGGTAACAGTGTTCCATACGCATTGGCATACAGTTATGTGGCCACATGATCATGGAAATGTCTTCATACAATGCTGGCTCCCTCAGCTAAGAATTGGAGATAAGCACTGCCCCCTAGAGTCAGACATGAAAATGCTTGACATGATGCTAAAGATAAAATTATTATCTTGCAGCTGTTAGTTTCAGGAGGGGGCATGTCTGGTTAAAATATAATGGTTAGATGATAGATAGATAGATAGATAGATAGATAGATAGATAGATAGATAGATAGATAGATAGATAGATAGATAGATAGATAGATAGAGTCAAACTTGGTTTAAAGTAGCTACATTATGCCTGTTGTTAAATTAAGCATTTATTTAACCAAAATGTCTATATATTCTTTAAAAGCCATTAGTGCTATTTGCTAAAAAAAAGAAAGAAAGACAATGTTCTTAGTGCAAGGTAGAAACTAGAGTAGGCAGATTTATATTTTTCCACAGTGTTAATGGATCTCTTAAATGTTACTAAGAGAATACCCTACCCTAACAATTGTCAAAAATTTTCTTGAAAGGTTATTTCATGCAGAACTAAATTGTCTGAATATTCCATTAATTTAATCAGTGAGTACCTATTACTTCAATCAGTATGGCAATTATGGGATTACATATCCCTTAACCTTTAGTCAGCATGGCAGTATCTAAGGTTATGACAATTGCTGTGAGATATCAGGAGTGTTCCAGGTTGCCTATTATCAGAATTAAAGCAAGCTAGTCACATAAATAAATAAAGTAAATAAATAAATTTTATTTATTTATTTATTTATTTATTTTATTTAATTTATTTAGATTTATATACCGCCCTTTCCCGAAGGACTCAGGGCAGTTTACAGGGCATTTTAAAATCACACCAATACAAAATACAAAAGTTAAAAAACAATTAAAAAAATTAAATTATCCCTGAAAATAAAAACCCCAGTTAAAAATTCTCAGCCTGGGCCGGAGAGCTCAAAGAGCCAAGTCTTCAGGTCCCGGTGGAATGAATGCAGGTCAGGGGCAGTCCTGAGCTCCACGGGCAGAGGGTAGGTGCACCCACAGAGAAGGCCCTCCCCCTGGGTGTTATCCGCCGGCAATCTTTTACCGGCGGCACCCTGAGAAGACCCTCCCTGTGTGAGCGCACTGGACGAAGGGAACCTAATGCTGGCAGCAGGTGTTCCCTCAAATATCCAGGACCCAAATTTATTTATTAATAAATTTTATTTATTCACATAAATAAAGTAAATCAAGATGGTAATTTGTTCCAGTTGGGTTGCTGTAAAAATACAAATATCACCTATTTTGTAAACATGATATCAACCGACTCTCCATATCAAAACATATAATTGAAATAAAAGTGCTATTAAACACAATGTATTATCTTAAAGGATAGTACACAAATAACCTTACTCCCCCAAACCAAGATTTCTACACAAAATCCCTCATTTGCCATTCTAAATTGTTTTGAAACAAAAGATTTGGTATATCCGTTACAGAATATACACCATTTCTACCATGTTTGATGCAAATCAGATATCAAATTAAGATTGGCTTACTAAACCTCAATGTTCTGTTCATGTTCTATTTTGTTGATACATATTAATATTTATGAAATATTGTTAAGCTTTTCCCAGTATTAACACACCCCATTTCCAGCATGGCTCTAGATAACCTGGCCTTGACATGCCAGCTTTTGATTCTTTATTCAAGGTGTTTTGGGCTACTAGGTGAACTTGAGCTTTTTCCTAGATAATTTCATGTTGTGATATTAGCAAGTTTTTTTTATTTTTTATTTTAATCCCATTTATATCCCGCCCTTCTCCGAAGACTCAGGGCGGCTTACAATTTAAGCACACAAAAAAAAGTGTTGGTAGCAGAGTAGGAAAACAATCTACTTTGAATCTATTGTATTATTAACATCGTTTTTATATTGGCGTTTGCATTTTTGATTCAACCAGCTCAAATATTCCACCTCAACTGAAAACTCAAGCTGAGTGTTGTGAAAGAGATACTTTTTCAGGTATCCTAATGACAACTTTTTTTCTGATATGTGGGAGATGACCATCTCCCTAATTGTCCCTTGGTGATGGAGACAACACTCTCAGGAGTTGCATTTAGCTCAACATTCTCATCGTTAATGAGATTCATTTTTCTTGCAAGACTTTTGTTAATTAATATTAATACTAATTTTGTTTTCAACTCTTCACCTTTTTCTATTTTTATAAAAATTTATACCTTGAATATTAGCTAGAGTAGCAGGATGAGGTATAAACTGACTAAATAAATTCCATCATTAAATTGTATAATATTTATCTATAATTTCTCTGTCATATCTTTCTTTTCAAAGAAGAAAACAAGGCAACTCATTTGGGAATGCAAGGAAAAATAATCATTATTTCCTCGTCATACATTTTCCTTAGGCTATATTGTATTGTCAGCTATAAACTAATGAAAATATTCCTGTTAATGTTTCAAGGAAACTGAAATTGCCCCACTGCATGCATAATTTATTTGTTTGTTGGTTTGTTTATTCTGCCATCCATTTCATTGTCCTACTGGCAATACCAAAACAACACAAAGCTGTTATTTGTATATATAAAGTCTGGAGGAAAACAAAAAGCACTGTCCTTATTTTGATTTAGCTTCCAAAATTATTCATCATCATCCTGTAAACAATTCAGAATTACAGGAATGCTTTCTGCACTTACTCTGATGTTCAGCTAAGTAAAACAAATTAGGACAAAAAGTTAGTTCTAAAGTAGCAACAGCATTTATGTACAGCCATCTTGTTCTTCAGCAATGTTGATGTTTCTGAATTGTCATTACTTAAAGGGAAGGAGTATTAAGTACTACTTTAGGTTAAGTATATCATATTTCCATTGGCATTCATCATAGCATTTCACAGAAATGCCCAAATTTTGATCACATGACCATGGGGATGCTGCCACAGTCATAAGTGTGAAGACTGATTATAACCCCCTTTTACAGTGGTGTCATAACTTTGAATGGTTGCTAAACAAATGGTTGTAAGTTGAAGAATACTTGTAGCATAGGAAAGCTTGTCATAAAATAAACATAAGCTATGAATCTAATTGGCCAGTTCCTGTTCCAAACTGATGGCAAGAAAAGGGTGCAAAGGTAATTTTATTTTGTTGGCTCTTGAAGAATGTAGATATTTATTTTTTGATATTGCCATTAAATCCTAAATTCTGATTTATGGAAGGGATCTAGCTACATGATGAAATTTGTTGCAAGTGTTTAAAACATGTTGCTATATTAAAAACTACAAGTTATTACATTCAAATGAGTCCTTTAGTAGATCCACTTTTCTTTGAATATCTAAGTGTAACAACATAACATACACTTGTAACGTTACTCACATTGAAAAATAGTTGCTTTTCCTATTTTCTTTACAATACCCTGCTCCCCATTCAGTAATTCTTCAGAGATTTATGTTATGTAATAAATCTGCTTAGTTAGTAATTTATAGATTTTGCTGTGTATTTAACTGTCAGTATAACTAATTAATAGTTAATTCCACATTACATTATGAAAAACCTATCTTTGTGAAATATTATGTTTCATGGGAAGGGAATGAAGGAAATCACATATCCTGAGGCTACAAACAAGAAAGAAAAATCTATATTAGGGCAGAAAACTAAGGACTTGCTATTTCTTCATAAAATGTTTTAACCCAAGTTTTCAAAAACAACCAGTTATTGTTAGATTAATATTCCTTGTCCTTGAAATATATCATCTTGCTTAATAAGAACCAAGAGCGTTGCCTTCTCAGTGGCAGCCCCTGACTTTTCAAGCAATTTTCCACCTAATAAACAGTTGATCCTGCAGGCGTTTAAAAGGTAATTAAGACCTGGCTCTTTGTCCAAGCATTTGGTTCAGGATAAGCCAATGTGCTGCCACCATGTGGTTGTTTGGGGAAATTATAATATACTATCTTAACTGGGTCAGCCAACTCCTCCCACTCTCTGATGTATTTCCTCCTTCTCCTGACTCTGTGCCTTCACCCCTCCCCTTTCTGGGACGGACTTCCTGTTTCTCCTTGTTCCTTTGTGTTTCATCTCCTCCTCCATAACCAGCAGATACACGTGCAGACACTGTGAGTCGTTACTGTCTTTTGACCTTGAAAATACCATCTATGCATCATCTACCTCACCTTGTTTTGCTGTACTCTTCTCTGCATGCAAATAAAGGTACTTCTGCATGATAAAAGGTACTTTCACGAGTTCTGCTATCTGGCAAAGGCTGTTAAACAATGATAGTATCCGCTTATACAGGCCAGGCACAGGGGTCTTAGCAAGGGGAAAAATCATTAAACGACAGTCTGATCCAGAATAGTCAAAAGACAGTTGAATTCCTACTGCCTGCAATCCATATATGTGTGTGTTATCTGCAAGCAAGCTCAGTGCAAATCCACCATCTTGTGAAAGCACAAGCTTAATAAGCATTTCCTGTGCAAAGCTGAAAACTGTTTCTGTATATTGGACTTTGTTAAAAAAAAAACCTGTTTAAGCTGCAATCTGCTTAAAGAGACAGTACCCATTTTTTGTGTGTGCAAAACTTGAAAAATGTCTAGAGAAGACTCAGAACGCTCTTTTAGCATTGAATCAACACAGATGCAGCGTGGTTCCGACCACACAGACATTCAGGGAGCTGAGTATGCTGATTCTGCTGTAAAACCCAAGCGTACAATAAGATCAACCCAGAAAATCAGGGAAAACTATGAGGCAACTAGAAGTGAATTTTCCAGTAATCTGTCAGACTTATGGGACAAAACTGTGCACTGCATGTCAATTTTGCAGAGCCTTAATGATAATCCTGCTGAATTAAGAGGCTCTATAGATCGCCTATCTGCAGCTTATGAACGTTACCAGCGGCTGTCTGCAAAATACACAGGCTTTTTGAAAGACTCTAATACAGGTGACTCCTCAGCAGTGCTAACCATGATGGATGCAATAAACCAGCAAAGAGATTCCCTAGTGCAAGATGCAAAGAATAAGGCAGAAATCTATATTGCTGAACTGCAGGAGACCAGATCTCATAGATCCACATCAACTAAAGTCACAGTACGCTCTGCTAGATCCTCTCGTTCCAGAGCTTCAACATTGAGTGACAAGCTAGTAGAGGCCCGAGCACTTGCAGAGGCAAAGAAAGTGCATGTTTCCTTTGCCAGAAAGGAAGCTGAAATAGAAGCTCAGAACAAAGCCCGCCAAGCAGAGGAGGAAGCCCACCAAGCACAGATGGAAGCTCATAGCAAAGCCTGCCAAGCGGAGTCAGAATCCAAAATAAGGATTCTGTGAATGGAAAGGGAGGAGGCAGCTGCCCGAGCAAAGCTGAAGGTCTATGAACAGGCGATGAAGACTGTTCCATCCCAACAGAAGTGGAAGATCTGATGGAACGCACCAGTCAATATGTACTAAAGCATAATATTTGCAACGATGCAGAGCCATCTTCTGTACTTCCTACGAACAACGCTGTCCTGACTCACCACACAGAGACCCCAGAACTGCAAAGGCCTGCACCTCTTCAACACCACAACACAAGTGCATCAACTGTACTTCCTACGAACAGCACAGAGACCCCAAGCATGCGAAAGCCTGCACCTCTTCAACACTACAACACAGGTGCGCCAACACTTCAAACTGCATCACCTCTCGCCAATGACAACGTAACTTCCAGCAATAAACAACAGTTGAATCGACAGCCAGCACAAGCCTTAGGGACTACACCACAGCTAGATGCTCTTGCAACGTCATCCTATCCTGGCATACCTCACCCTTATTCACCAGATAACTTTCACGCCCAAGGGGTCCCACAAGTTTTGCTGGCATCAAGGAGTGAGAGATCAGACCATTCTGACTGTGCCAGACACATGACTCGTCGAGAGCTCATCACCACTAGCCTCTCAAGGTTTGATGACTGTCCAGAGAACTACAGAACCTTCAAAGCTGTTATTGCTGATCTCAACCGTACCGCCAAGGAGGAACTCAATCTACTCATAAAGTGGCTGGGGCCAGAATCTGCAGATCGTGTTAAAAGACTGAGATCAGTACATGTTGACTCTCCAGACGCAGGTCTCGCTGCTGCGTGGGCAAGACTTGAACAAGCCTTCGGAAGCCCAGAAGCATTAGAGAATGCTCTATTCAAAAGACTACAAAACTTTCCGAAGATAGGCAACAAAGACAATCACAAGCTCTAGGAACTAAGTGATCTCCTCATGGAGATAGAATTGGCAAAAACAGACCTACGTCTACCTGGTTTAAGCTACCTGGACACCTCCCATGGTGTCAATCCAGTGGCGTCAAAACTGCCATACGGCCTGCAGGAGAAATGGACACAGCAAGGCTCAGACTACAAAGGACGCTATGGTATTTCTTTTCCCCCTTTCTCATTTTTTTTGCAGGTTCATCAGCCACCAAGCCTGGACAAGAAATGATCCCAGCTTCAATTTCGGTGAATCCAGTGTGCCTGCTCCATCATCATCACCAAAGTATGTTAACACAGCAGCTCAACACAGAGATTTACGTAGAGCTGTGTTCACAAAAAAAAAGGACATCTCACCTTCTGTACCATCTCCTCCACAACGGAGTGGTTCAGGTGGTGGAGATGAAAATCCTAATCACCAGTGCCCTATTCACAAAAAACCTCACCCTCTTAGGAAATGTTGTGAGCTTAGAGCAAAGACTATACAAGAGCGGAAAGAGGTTCTCCAAAAACTTGGAATATGCTACAGGTGCTGTGCTTCATATGACCATTTTGCTAAAGACTGTAAAGCCTTTGTCAAGTGCACAGAATGCGATAGCGACAAGCACGTTACAGCTATGCATCCTGAACCACTTCCAGGCAATCCACAGCAACCACCTGCATCCAGCCCTGCTTCAGATCATGGCGGGGAGCAGCAGAGTCATACTCCAGTCACAAATATCTCATTTTTATGCACTGAAGTGTGTGAGAAAGGCTAACCCTAATCTCCAAGTTGGAGACCTTGTTCTGCTCAAGGACCAACAAGCTCAAGAATTGAAAGGCACCAAAACTGTCATCAGACCCATCACAGAACTTGTCTTGCTTTTGCCCCTTGAGGATTCAACTCGTCGCCTTTCCTGGTTGGATCCTGACTTCAAGAAGAAAAGTGATTTGAACTTTAATTTAGACTATTTTAGGCCTGTAATGGCAATTCTTATTATTGCAATATGTATGGATGTTTATTTCTTATATCTTTCAGGTCTTCAGGACAACAAGCAATCACAAACATTTATTTGTATTTGCATACCTACCAGTATCAGGTTATAGTGGTATTATGAAATACCAGACGGGGAGTGTGCTGCCACCATGTGGTTGTTTGGGGAAATGATAATATGCTATCTTAACTGGGTCAGCCAACTCCTCCCACTCTCTGACGTATTTCCTCCTTCTCCTGACTCTGTGCCTTCACCCCTCCCCTTTCTGGGATGGACTTCCTCCTTCTCCTTGTTCCTTTGTGTTTCATCTCCTCCTCCATAACCGGCAGATACACGTGCAGACACTGTGAGTCGTTACTGTCTTTTGACCTTGAAATACTGTCTATGCATCATCTACTTCACCTTGTTCTGCTGTACTCTTCTCTGCATGCAAATAAAGGTACTTCTGGATGATAAAAGGTACTTTCACGAGTTCTGCTATCTGGCAAAGGCTGTTAAACAATGATAGTATCCGCTTATAAAGGCCAGGCACAGGGGTCTTAGCAAGGGGAAAAATCATTAAACGACAGTCTGATCCAGAATAGCCAAGGTCCCCTTTTGTAGGAAACAAAAGATATAGATTCATTTAAGGGTTTTATTTTATTTTAGTGGAACATACTCTTTTTCTTGTGCATTTTTGTTTATTTAATTAATACACATTTTAAGGTGGGTGGCTACATAAATGTTTTAAGTAAGTAAATAATAAGAAATGCAAATGAAATATATTTCACAAATTACTGGAAAATTTACTTGATGTTTTCAGAAAATAGATTTTTATATAAATAATATTTAAAGAAACAGAAATTTTAACACATTGTAATTTAAATTAAGACAATTTATTAGTATTAAAAATAACTGAATAAAGATGGTATATTTTTAATCTTAAAATTTTTGATAAAACACTTTACAACTTGAATGTTTGTGTAATGAAATAGAAACATTTAAGAGGTTGAAGGCAGAATGCCTGAAATACAGTAACATATGGAAGAGAAACCAATTGTTCTGATTCATTCAGCACCAGAAGCATTACAAAATAAAACAAATAAATGTATAATTTATGCATCATATATATTAACAAACCTTTTCCCCTGCTTTACAATTTTTCAGCTTTCCTAGACAGAACTAATTACATGTATCCCATGTTGCTTTTTGTTTCCCATCTTTTCTTTGCTTCAAAACTGTAAAGAAATACAAGCATATGTCAGTTTCTACTGAAATATACTTCATGAATTTTCAGTCAAATTTCATTTTGCAGCAATGTTTAAATTCTAAGTTTTTAATACTCCAGCAATGAAAAAGGAAAAGTATAAATATTTGAATAATGTGTCAGTTGCACTAAAAATCCTACATAAAATAGATAAACTATTCAAAGAAAAAGCCATGGTTAATATTAAACAAATATGAATCAATATGAAGAAGAAAAATATTTAAGTCAAACAATCAACTAGCTACAAAGACAGATGCCCATTTACTTACCCCCATGCAAGTTTTTTCTTTTTTCGGGCCTCTTGAGTAACTTCCATATCTTGCTTAGCTTTCACAAAATTTCGGCAAGCAACAGCTTTTGTAATTTTCACACCAAGCTAAGAAAAAAAGAATATAAGTAAGAGTCCACAGAAGCTAGACAAACCAAATTAGGCAAAGCAAAAGCAGCTGTTTTTTAAAAAAAAAATACTTGAGCAAATCTGTCCGGTATCTACCATGGAAACTGTCTATTTATATTCAGTGGATGGTGTGGTCAGTTCTGGTTTTGTGAAGTAAATGTGTATTATTTATCTAAAAGACAACATAAAAGCATAAAATTGAAGCTAGGAATAGTGTTGGTAGGCTAATATTAGCTGACTGAAATTATACATATTAAGCTACTTTTAGTTTTCTTCCAGCTGAAAAGAAGACAAAGGGGATCTTATAGTACAAATTTATCTATTAAAATCAAAGTGTCCATTGAGTTTCGCTTATACATATAATACTTAGGAACTGGGCACAAAGAGCTCTGTGACTGGAATTTTCTGACTTTCTTAAGATGGATATACTAAAGGAGGAGTTCTGGAAGATGTTGGAATATGAAAAATGGATAAAGGGAATATAGACAAGCAAGAAAAGAACCAAAAGTTATCACCAAATATGTTTTTAATCAGTTATAATGTAAACAGTAAAAATTATATGTTATTCTTGATTTATGTTTTGCATAGAAACATAAATTGTTCAGTGGAGAACTTGAGGAAGGATATACAAAACCATTAAAGAAGAGGTACCTATATGATGGTTTAGGAGAAAAGGGGAAAACATTTAGTGCAAGCCAATATAAATATACATGTGTTTTATACAAATATTCACATACATGCATATATATATATATATATATATATATATATATATATATATATATATATATATATATATATATATATATATATACGCAAATTATTCAAATTGCTAATAAAGAATTTGGGAGGCTAAGATGATCATTTCGAACTCTTTATGTTCTCATCAGTTAGTCATACCCTTTATCTGAGATTCGAACCTGGGCTGATTATATATCAGGCAGTGTTTTAACTTCCTGAGCCACGGGTTCCTTCTCTCTTTTTTATTAGCTGGAAGGCAAGGCAAACGTATGTTTAAGTATTTGCAAATTTGAATAATTTGCACAAATAATGAGCTGTCATAAGTTGACTATGTCCTGTGGATAAGCCCTGAGTCGGGCCAAAACAGGAATGAAAGAGTTAATTAGCAAGGTCCACTCAAAAAGCCTTGACAAATACTTAAACATACGTTTGCCTTGCCTTCCAGCTAATAAAAAAGAGAGAAGGAACCCGTGGCTCAGGAAGTTAAAACACTGCCTGATATATAATCAGCCCAGGTTCGAATCTCAGATAAAGGGTATTTATTTATTTATTTATTTATTTTTAATTCCATTTATATCCCGCCCTTCTCCGAAGACTCAGGGCGGCTTCGAAATGATCATCTTAGCCTCCCAAATTCTTTATTAGCAATTTGAATAATTTGCACAAATAATGAGCTGTCATAAGTTGACTATGTCCTGTGGATAAGCCCTGAGTCGGGCCAAAACAGGAATGAAAGAGTTAATTAGCAAGGTCCATTCAAAAAGCCTTGACAAACTTGACATATATATATATATATATATATATATATATATATATATATATATATATATATATATATATATATATATATATATATATATATATATATATATATATATATATGTAAAGGTTCCCCCGCACATGCGTGCTAGTCGTTTCCGACTCTAGGGGCCGGTGCTCATCTCCGTTTCATAGCCGAAGAGCCAGCGCTTGTCGGAGGACGTCTCCGTGGTCATGTGGCCGGCATGACTAGACGCCAAAGGCGCACGGAACGCTGTTACCTTCCCACCGTAGTGGTCCCTATTTTTCTACTTGCATTTTTATGTGCTTTCGAACTGCTAGGTGGGCAGAAGCTGGGACGAGTAACAGGCGCTCACTCTGCTACACGGCACTCGGGATTCGACCTGCCAAACTGCCGACCTTCCGATCGACAAGTTCAGCGTCCTAACCACTTCCAATTAGAAGACATGTCTGTCTGTCTGTTTATCTATTTCAAGGCTGTGCATAGAAAAATGTGTTATCAAATCAAAGTAATCTGATCCTCCCAAAAATTTTGTGCAGCCTGAGGGATTTCCTCACCTGTGCAATATATCTTTCACTGAACAGCAAATCCTGGTTATTATTTCATTAGCATTCTGCACAGAGAACCCCAGAAGCAACCGTGCCAACATGACCATATCATTTTAAAAAATATATTTTATTAATTTTTATAATAACAATCTTTAGTGCTTAGTGAACGATGTGTTGCCTGGGTTCATATATTTAAAAACAATCAGTAATAATTAATTTCTATAATTGATCAATATGTTAGTGGATAATATATTTCCTTGATCCTCTGTTCTTCCAGTAATATTCTCCTTTTGTCTACATTAAACAAATATAGTTCTTAATACTTTCAATACATACAGAGTTGGGTATAAACATTTTTCTATGTATATTGTACATATAACAATAACATCAACATATAACATCTTTTCTAATCAGTTTGTTTCAATTGTATTTATAGAAGTCATCTTATATGTCCTGTTTTCAAGATTCTTATTTAAGCTTAATTTCCGCTCAGTATTGAAACCACTCTTATCAGTCATAATTTGCTCAAAATTCATTATCTTTGAATATCCAAACTTTTCATTCAAATACACCATCTAAATATTTTTACATTTCATATATTATAAAAGTATTATACTACTTATATATTTTATTCCATTTACTATAGGGACCCTTTATGTCCACCTTTGTCTATTCTTTTAACCATGTTCAAACAAGTATTTAATCATATAATATACCATCTAACAATCTTACTATAGGGCCTCTTTATATCCAAACTTTATATTTTTTAATCATATTCAAACAAGTGTTTAATCATATAGTATTCCATTTGGTAAGTTGAATCACATCTCTTAAATTTAATTCTAATCTTCTTTTGCAGGTTGCTTTCCAAATCAGTAGGTTTACCTTGCCAGGTTGTATTTTTGTAGATATTGCTGGAGATAAACAAGACAAATTAAGTAGAATTTTCATTTTTTTGGTCTCCCACACTTTAATGATTCTCCCGGCAGCTCTTAATCCAATTTATTAAACCTTTTTTGTCCTCAAGTTTGTTTTAGAGTCCTGGAAGGTAAAACATCTTTTTTATTTCCTTTGTTATACCAAAATTTTGTGGATTTTCTTTTGTTTGTATAAAGTTGTAGTTCTCTTCATTTGTAGCTTCTATAAGTCATTTTCCTCCAATTTGTATCTATTGTCTGATGTATTTGTTCATTCTTTATCATCATTTTTGAGTGTTGTTTAATTGTGGGTTTAGATTAGAGATATGTTCATTTATGTTATCAAAGTTGTTTTTAATCTCGTCATGATTTAAGACAATTGTCATTTGAATTTGTCGCAGCATTGCATATATTTTCTCCTGGAATGTATTCGCTTTGTCTTGAGTCATGGTTCCTGCAGATCTGATGTTCCATTCTGGAGTCTTCAGCACGAGATGTTAGGTGTGGTTTTCTGTCACTTTTAGATAAATATACAACATCCATTTTGTCTCCATCCTCTAAGTAGTTTTTCATTAGTACCATAGTCTCTTTAATTAGCTTCATCAAGCCAGCCCATCTTAAAATCCAAATAACCAAATCTTGTATAGTTCTAATCTTTATATATGGTTTTTGTAATCCAATATGTTTCCAATTATCAAAGCACCACTGAAAACAGTATTTTGTAATAGTTCTTTTCAGGGGTCTTATAATTATCAGCCAGCCAAGATTTCAGTCCAGTGTTTAACCATCTGAAAATGTTCCAGTAACTTCCCCTTTCGAAGATTAACCAAAGGCCAAGGTTTTTCTTTCTCTGCAAACAGTTCTTAAACTTAAAAATGCAGCTCAGTGTGTTTATAATCCCAGAAAGTCAACAGTTTCTAAACATATATAATTTCACTCTGTAGTAGACAACCCAATGCTTTGTTTCCAGCTGTTTTTTTGCTATTTCTGGGCGTCTTGCCAAATTCTGAGTCATTGCAGCTATAGTTTTCTCTAATCCTCCACTAGGTATCAGTAGCTGTTCATTTTCCAGCTTTTAAAGTGAAGAGTTATTATTATTATTTATAATTTTATCATTATTTTCAGGTATGGAATTTTAACATTTTTCTTAGTTTTCCACTTTATCCAGACTGTAGTATTTTAAACTTCATTTCAATATATTTTTGTTCTCTATAAGAGTTTAATTCGCCATTTCCGTCTATGGGAGGGTTGGGGTGTAGTCCCCTCCCTTCTCACTTTGGGTAGATTTTTGTTTCTTGGGAATCTTTTCCAGGAAATCAGATATAAAATAGGAGTGAGAAGCACACTGTTCACCATTTTTCTGGTTAGTGCCTTTGGACTTCGGCTGCAAGTAGCTTGGGCTGGTCACTAAGATGTGGCCGGCTTTTCTCCTCCCAGGTTAGAGGGCTTCCCCTGGATCAAGCAGGATGACTGCCGTCATTCTACAATCATCGGGGCATCCCTCTTTCTTTGTCTCCTCTCCGGAGTGACTTTACACCCATTTAGGGTCCCCTGGCAGGGCGAAACTAGCCATGGGGTGCGGAGCTCTGCAATTCCACGGCGTGAAGCAGATACTAAGGCACCTATACTATAGACCTGCAGTTTTATGAATACAGGTAGTCCTCTACTAAGTGAAACATCTGTTAAGTGAATTTTGCCCCATTTTATGAACTTTCTTGCTACAGTTGTTAAGTGAATCATTACAGTTAAGTTGATGACATCGTTGTTAAACGAATCTGATTTCCCCATTGACTTTGCTCATCAGAAGGTTGCAAAAGGTGATTTACATAACTCCACGACACTGCAAACCGTCAGAAATATGAGTCAGTTGCCAAGTGTCTGAATTTTGACCAGGTGACCATGGGGGATGCTGCAATGGTCATAATTATGAAAAATGGTCATAAATCACTTTTTTCAGTGATATTGTAACTTTGAATGGTCACTAAATGAACTGTTGTAAATCAAGGACTATCTGTACTTCAAAGATAACACTTATTATGAAAGGAATTAACGATAAACTTTAATAGAAAGGATTGAGAGTCTTTTGCCAATACTAGAGGGCTATATCAGCCGAGAAATTTAGGTTTAGAGGGAAATATTTAATATACAGTATCATTAACCTGGATCATTAAAATCATTTCAGACCAGGGAACTGATGTTTCTTGTTTTCACAACAAATCTAGCTTAAGTACCATGAAATCTAAGGACACAAAATGTCACATATGCACTTTCCCAAAGTCTTGAAAACAATACAAATGGAGTGAAGTGCTCTACAAATGGCTCTCCTCAAATATTATGCAAAGTAGTAATGAGGGGCTTTTTGGTTTTTAATACTGTATGTAACTGCATCACTAATAAATTAATGAATTTCATCCATCGTATTTTCTAATTACAAACAGGTAAAATCTTAAAAATTGGCTTATCAAATAAGTCTCCCAGATGAAAAGGATTACTTTTCTTTGTTGTCCAATAGTTAATATATTTTGCAGGTTACTGTGCACTTTTATTTTTGTTAGATAAAATATTTGTTACAATATCAGTAAGGAATTCTTTTTCACGGACAACAAAACAGGTGTTATATAGGTAGTTCTTGACCTTAATGGAGCCTGCCCCTCATGGTTGTAAGTCATGATAATAAATCAGGTCAGCCATGTGACTGATCTAATTTTATGACTTTTGCAGTGGTTGTGAAGTGCGTGCTATGGTTGTTAAGCAAAACAATGGTTTGCTATGGGTCCAGTTTTGCTGAAAACCAGAATTAAATGCTGGCTTTTGGCAAGACCAATATAAAATCTGGTTATGTGACTGCGGGATGCTGCAAATGGCCATAAATGCAATGTCAGCGGTGCTAACATTGGATGTTCTTGCTTTGACAACATATGGAGATGCAGTCTTTTTCTTTAACTTGTGTGTTACTCTTAGAGTTAGAATTAGATGATACTGGGGGGGGGAAGGAGGAAGAATGTGTATTGGAATTAGACATAACAATATCGTAGTAGTATATGATTCAAGGTTGTTTGAAATAAGACATAATAAGAAATGGTGGGTTGGAGAACTGGAGGGAAAGTCTGCATTTCAAACTAATTGGAGAATGTGTTTTATGACTGTTAATTAGAGGAGGGAATTGTGCTTTGATACTATGTGTTCAGAGGAGGGGAATTCAGATTTTGGCTTCGATGTACGTGCTGATGCTATGCTTCTCGAATAAAGATTCTTTAAGGTAAACAATGCCTCAAAGTTCTTTGAAGAGTTTCATCTGTCGGAACCATGACATGCAACTTGGCTGCCAAGCCCCTTAAGTGCAGTCATGTGGCTATGGAGAGGGGGGAGCTTTGAATCTGGAGGGAGAAGTATCCTTCAGATTGGTCTATCATAAATTCAAATGTTCACTAAGCCAAGGACTACTTGTATTCTAATCAGAATTATGTTCCAGAGTTTTATGAGACTTATTCTTAGATAAAAGAATAATATTCTGATATAAATTACACATATAGTGGTATTAAACAAATATACAGGACTTATTATACATGGCACGTTATATTTTGAAATTTCATATCCATATTCCCGTATTTCTGCCATTATTCTGTCTGCAAATATTTTATAATATCTAATAGAGCCTAATTCTGATGTCCACTAAAGTATTTACACCTAGGCCCTACAGGTGTAGCTCATCTGTCTTTCAATATCACCAATTATATAAATTCTTTGCATTGCTATCTTTTGTTTTGGTTTCTTAGGAATAAAATAACTTAGTGTTATTACCAAAGCTTCAAAAGGGCTTAAAATGGTACATACTGTTTTAGAAGGAAAAGTATGTTATGATAATTAAAAAAATAAATAAAAATGATATTCCTATTGCAATAAAGATATTACAGAATAACAAAAGTAACTTTTAAAAGACAAATGCAAATAAATTACAGAGAAAGCAGAGAGAATAAATCAGTATGACTATGTCTTAGTGAAATGAACATTTTATGCTCCCATAAATACTCATGCATGTAGTTTCACTTCCCATTTTAACAAGGGCCCCCAAATCTTGGTCAATAGGTTTTATATTTTAAAAAAGGTCATCAGACAATATAGTAAGCTGCAAATGCTATATGAAGCAATAAAACATGAATAAAAATACATACAACTCTTTCTTATGTAGTCAAAGTATCAGCATATTCCATATAGAACATCCAATATTTTGCTGCATTTTAATTAAGGTGTCTAAACATTATCACAAAGAACTGCAAATTGGTCAGAGCATGCAGTAAAGAAAATTAAGCTCTAAAGGCTTTTTATCACCACATTTCAGGAACCAAGGGTGTAAAATGTTCTAATTTGGGATATATTAAAAGCCATAAAAGGTCTTTCAAAAAGATTAATGGTACTTTGCTTGGATTTAAGATAAGGGCTTTAGCTGGTTGGAAAAGCAGGGACCTGGCTAGACCCTTGAGGCATTCATCTTTACAGCCACTTGGAAGATTTTTAAAAGCGTCTGCATAACCTCAAGCAAGCGCATTGCGACATTGTTTTTTTTAAAAAAATCCTGTCAATTTTATAGGTTTAATATGTGGAAGTTGTATTGGGAGTAATGTTGATATAGTGATTTATCTTCATTACCATTTTTAAGAGGCAAACTTTTTTAATCAAATAAGTTTTCTATGAGGCAAAAAGCATTCATTCATATCGAAGTTCAAAGATAATCATTTCAGAAAATCTTGCTCTGGCAGCTTAAAGAGCAGAGCACATATTTCATATCCATTATTTTTCACAAAGAAAAGCTAAATAGCTATCAAGAAATACCTGGTGACAATTTTTAAAATCTTCATTTTCTGCCAAACAGTTTGAAGGTATTTATTTATTTATTTTTAAAAAGAGCCAATTATCATACCAAAGTTGTTTTGTGTCTATGTGTGGAATAACAGGTTTCTATATAAAATATTCATACTATTCACTTTTGTTCTTTAATTAAATGAAAACAGATGTTTTCTAAAGTAAAGCGGAACCATTACTGAAGTACTTAAAGTGCTAAAGTCTTTAATTTTTATATCAGTTTGGTCTACAATTCCTGATTGTCTTTACTCAAGCTCAACATTAATGTCAAGCAAGTTACCTAGGAGACGAAAGAGATCAAAGAGACAAAAACCCCTCAAATGTCTGATTAATCAAGCCTGCAAACAGCTTATTTCTTTTAGCCTGCATGCAAGTATGAAAATGAGATTCAGGGAGCCGTACATTGTGCAGATTTGTTCATTCTTATCAGAACAAAGCCAGCGGCAGCTTATTTCATGGATCATTGGCACTGTCATCAGTGCTACACAGAACGGGTGACAGCTCCTCATTTTAAGGCTTGAACAAAATTAGCAAAAAGTCGGCACAAATTAGCCTCTCATCTTTTTAGTAATATGACATTATTCATTTACTTTTTCTCCAATTTTTAATTTTTTCCTTGTCAGCTATCCCTCTCTAGTGTTCCTCGAGCAGCATCATAAAGCTTTTTTTTAAAAAAAAAGCTATGAAACAGAAGTTCAAATGGTAAATAAAGTTGAGGCAGAGAGAAAATACATTATCTCATTCAGCTGCAAAGATACTTAGCTGAAACTTCCAGAAAACATTACAACATTATTGATACGTTTGGCGAAAATGTTTAGAGGTGAAACATTCATGAGCTGTATGGTCCTTGACATCCCCTAGAAATGCTTTTCTAGAATTTCCATTTATGTGCCAACCAAATTAAGACCCTGGAAATATGGAACTATTACAATAAAGTAAAAGCCATGAAACTCATTCCTTTTGGAAATTTGTGTACACAGAGTTGCCTTATCAGAGAGATGGGTGGTATATAAATTTAATAAATAATATTTAATAAATAATAGCAAATGAGTAATAATTCTGGCTTATTTCCAGGGGTAATACAATGCTATTTTGCTTAGGCTGATCTTTAGTTGACTCATAACTTTTTAAAATTGTGGCTGGCCTTATAAATATTTCCTTATAAATATTTGTATTTTACCTTTTGGTTACCTCTTTGGGCCTCTAGGTTAACGGTATCAAATTCAAAAAAGCAACAAACAGAGAAACAGCCAGGCAGTTAGAGATAAAGATTTATTTCAAAGACCTATTGTAATATACACACTCTAGGATAAGAATAATTCGATGGAACATTCAAAGCTAAATTCAAAAATGTCACATAAGATCTGTTCTATAAAAGGCTAAACCCAAAGGGCTTTTAGCAGAACATCTCTATTCTAACAGGTCCTGAAGCATCCTGTGGTCTATCAGAGAAACCAAACAGCCTTTTAATACTGTATTACAGTTTCTCATCAAATATGAATCTAGTTATTTCAGATTCAGCCTTTGGCAATGATTTTCCCCTTTTATGTTATGGAATGTTATCCACTACTGATGTATATTAAATATATAAAGCAAACAAGAATCTCAGTTGATTTTGAAGAGAAAATGATAATCTCCCAATTGTTTGTTCAACTTCAAAATACTCCAATCTCTTTGTTGTGTGCTATTGCCATTTATTGTGTGAAAATACATTCTATTGCTGGATATTTATATTAAAATATAGATGCACAATATTGTTCTCATATTTTAGCTTTGCTTTTTATTAAAATATTTTAATGCAAAAAATTCTTCCATTCATAAAAAAATAAAAAATTAACCATAAGCTGTTAGATGTTTTACAGTTCCCTTATAAGAAAGGCTGCTTTTTTTTAAAAAAAAGAACTGTAGTACTGTTTTCAGCAATTTCTTTATCTCTGTTCTTCTAAGTAAGAAAGCTTATTAACAAGCTTTGAACTTAAAATCACATTTACAATAATGTGCCATCAACAGTTTTATAAGCTAATTAGAAAAAAAGATTAATTAATGACTGGCTGCTAATAAAATGGCAATCATGAAGAAAGAAACCAAGGGTGCTAAGCTTCAACTACCACCAATTAAGAGCTAATTACAAACAAATTATATATGTGTTTTGCTGTGGGCTTTAATTTACTAAAATGGTTTTAATTAAAAGAGAAAACATGCTGATTAATTGAACTGCAGAAAAAATCTACAGTATAAACTGTGCTTTGTCTCTTTAATTAGACTTGTAACATTTAATTTTTTTAAAGGTTTGTTAAAAAGATATACATAATTAAGAGGGCACATTCATACAATCATAGGTGACAACCCCTGTCATATAGTAAAGTTTAAGGGAAAACACCCTGATAAAGAGAAAATGATTCGATTAAGAAGATAGAACAATTAACAATACACTGCAGTATTTGTCCATAATTCTTTCCACAGTATAATAAATAATTTGAAAGTTATATATAGTTCGTCATTTATTTTTTAAAATATTTAGTTAAAATATTAATATACCTTTTCATGTTTTTAACAATGACTCTTTTCTTAAAATAATAAACTCTATATTTCTCTGTATTATATAAACTGTTTTTCCAGCATTATTTTTGCTAAAATTGTGGTATATAAATTTAAATAATTTTTTTCTATATTAAATTATGTGCCAGAAAATTCTTTTACATAAGCACTTCAGATAGAGGGTATAATGTATAGGAGTGGAACTCATTAGCTTTTTGTGGGCTTGTAGCTGTGAATTACCACACTGTGCTCCATATTAAACACTACAATAGAATCTGATTAATTCTTTTAAAGTGGGAGTTTAAATTTTTATAGGATACTTAACATAAATGGTAATGATATCATTATACACCTATTTATATATCAACAGGGTAAAAGTCAACTGAAAGAATGGAAAAATTAGGAATCATGATAGAATATATAAATCAAGTTGAATTTCAAATAAAAACAAAGACTATATCGAAAAATAATTGTAATTGTGAAACCATTCATACCAAATGCCAGAAAGCACTGGGCTGACATTTAGAACAGTTTTGATTGTATTATTTGTATTTGGAAAACAACAACTAAAGTAATTTGGGATGAAATTCTATAACCATTTAGTTAAGAGTAACCCTGATAAAATCAATATAATTTACGTCTGAGTAGACATGCAAAGAATTAACCTATCCTGTAAGGATTGGAGGTTTTTCTTCTTTTCAAGACACTGTATTTATTTTTTAACCAAAATATGAAAAGCAAAAATATACCAAATCAACGGGATACTATATTTAAGTCATAACACAAGCAAAATGAATGGTTTTTAATCTTAGAAATCTGCAACTGTTTTCATTTTTTATATCCTTAGCTTTTAAGACATCCATAGCTGCAACTAATGATTAGGGCTGTATAAAGCTTAAATGGGTTATCTGGTTTAAGGAAGCCGCAGTCATACCACTTCAATGAAGGAGATTCACAAACTGAAGTGGGTAGCTGCTTCAAAGCAACGAACTGAATTGGGTGTCTCTAAAGCTTTTCAGAGATTCCACAGCTTTTTCTGTTGCTTTTATGATCTTTGCAAACAACACAGAATATTACAACCTCAGTTCCATATATAAAGAATGGAGAATACCTTGGGGGATGTTTGAGTGTTGTGATAGGCTCTCTATCATTATTGTGAATAACCAGCAAATAAGATTTACCACCGCATTAAACTCTATGCCTATTAGAGATCTTTTGGAGTAGCAAGGCTAACATACTTTGGGCTTCATTCACTTTCTCACCTCTCAGCTTCTTTAATGTGGCTAGCCATAAGCCCTAACTTTGCTCTCTCTTTTGCTAATGGAATGTTACATTTCCATGCTGTTCCTGCAAATATAATTAGGACCTTAATTCAGTTTCAGCATTCTAAATATTAGCTCAAGGCTGATCTTACTTTTAAATTCTACATGATGGGGCAGATATAAGACCTGATAATGAATAAATGGCAGCCAGGTTAACATGGCTCAAAATTACTGCTTTAAAAGTAGGAATAAGATGGCAAGGCTACAGATGTTCTTTCTCTGTTTGAGTCTCTTTCTTTGTTACACTGTGTCATCCTACTTCTGCTGCTCCCCCACCCCCAATATAAATACTTGCCAGCAAGCCCAGCTCTGGTACAATCAATTACAGCTGGTGATAAGGTCATTTCTACAAAAGCCAATCTTGCCAATGAACCCTCCTGGCTCCCCAAGAAACTCAGTGATCACCTTTACCACCCCTATAAATCTGCCTTGCTGGAAGAGGCCCAACTTTGTCAATGTGTCCTGCCCATCCTGTAACAAGGCCAAGGCCAGTGATAGTGGATCATTCCCAGGAGGGACCAGCTTTTCAACCAGCTACGCCAGCACTTCTGGCAGAGCTTGCCATTCACCTATGCCAAGTTTTCCACTACTTCAAAAAATCCTGTAATCAGATGAATTTTATGCCATGCAAAAAAAGCCAATAAAATAGTATGTGTCATGACCAAACAGAGATAAATAAGAGCAAGTAATCACCATCAATAGAAATGGTAAAAAAGAAAACCTATTGACAAATGGTTCTTATAAAACAAAATGCCCACTGATTTAAGATCAAATTGTTCAATTGGACAAATGTGCCATCGTTACCAACAACAGGGGGAAAATAGTGAAAACTGAAGGAATCAAGATGCCCTATGGAAATAACATCAAGAGTTTGGATGAAGAAGACTGCTACAAATACCTTCAGGTTGAGAACATCAAGCACACTAAAATCAAGAAAGTTAGTAATGAAAATAGGTGTGGAAAGTAGCAAATACCACAAATAGCTGAAGAAGAAAAAAAGGGCATTGGAAGAATATTGAAGAAGATGCACTGAAGCTAGTATATCATGAAGGCTTACCGAACATTAGAGACGAAAATGGCCTATAAGAAAGACCAGATGAAGAATAAAGAAGAGACATGGCAAAGCAAAATATCACTGAATTTAAAAAAAAAAGCAAGCAAATCAGAAAACAACAAGATCTGGCAATGGCTAAGAGCAGGAAAGTTGAAGCAAAAAACAGTGAGGCTAGTTCTGGCTGCACAAGAGCAAGCCTTAAAAACAAATACATACAAAGCGAGAATTGAGAAGACATCAACTATCAGTAAATACCATCTCTGCAAAGAAGCTGAAGAAACAGTGGACCATCTGATAAGTTGCTGCAAGACAATCGCACAGACTGATTACAAGTAAAAGCATAACAAAATAATAACAATGGTGCATTGGAATATCTCCAAGAAATATACTTGCCTACAAGCAAGAACTGGTGGGACCACAAAATAACAAACTTTATAAAAATGAAGTTTTATTATTCTTACAACAATGTGAAATTTCAGCTGCCAGTTCTTTAGCTGGTGTTGACTTTCAAATACATCAAGTTCTTCCCAACAACCTAGGATGTGTAATCTAAGAGTGGATAAATGTGCAGATCTCCACAATGTGGTATTCTGTAATTGACAGATGGGTACTTGTCAACGTGCTGATTTTCTGAGTGCTGTCAAAGATCTTTTAGTATGGTATCCAGTGTGCTGATAACTACTGGGACTACCACAGATTTATTTGATTTTTATCCTGCCTTTATTACTTTATAAGTAATTCAAGGTAGCAAATATAAGTAATACTCCTTCCTTCTTCTATTTTACCCACAACAACACCCCTTAAGGTGGATTGGGCTAGAGAAGGGTGACTTGCCCAAAGTCATCCAGCTGACTTTCATGATTGATACAGAACTAGCACAGTCCCCTGATTTCTAGGATACCACTTTAACAACACACCAAAGACCATAATTTTATTATTATGGTTAGCCGCACAGTCATCCAGGTATTTAGACTGAATATGGCACTTTTATCTACCTACTGAGTCCTTCCCAAGGACCTGGGACAAGCAGACATTGTTTAATCATGTTAAAAATACTGTCGCAAGATCTAAGCTGTTCCATATAAAGCTGCCTTTTACAATAGGCAATGGGCTGATGATAATTTTGTCAATGCCGATGATATTGAAGTGGTGCTCCAGTTTTTGGGACTGTACCCAAGGTATCTATTACTATTATCGTTGTTTTCTTTTGTCACAATTCTATTTTTGTCTTCTGCTATATCTAGGTACTGCAATGTGCACTATATGGACTTTTTATTTATCTTATTTTATTTATCTTATCATGAGAAAGGCAGGGCTAGATGAATCAAAAGCTGGAATTAAGATTGCCGGGAGAAATATCACCAACCTAAGATATGCAGATGATACCACTCTAATGGCATAAAGTGAAGAGGAACTAAACAGTCTCTTGTTGCGGGTGAAGAAGGAGAGTGCAAAAGTTGGCTTGAAACTTAACATTAAGAAAACCAAGATCATGGCATCTGGCCCTCTCAATTCCTGGCAAATAGATGGGGAAGAAATGGAGGTAGTGAGAGATTTTATTTTCCTGGGCTCCAAGATCACTGCAGGTGGGGACTGCAGCCAAGAAATTAAAAGACGCTTGCTCCTGGGGAGGAAAGCCATGGCAAATCTAGACAGCACACTAAAAAGCAGAGACATCACCTTGCCAACAAAAGTCTGTTTGAATTCTAAAGTCCCAGAATACTTAAGCTTTTTAATTTTCTATAACTTCTATTACAACCAGCAGTTCTGGCTTGCGAGCAGATGATATTAATAACAGATCACTATTTCCTTGTGTTCATTCTTTGTATAGTTGTGACAGGTATACAGCTTTTCTTCCAGTAGTCCAGAGCTGCTGGTCCTGATTCTACAACTAATAGTCCTGAGTCCTGTAGCTCATTTGTCCCCAGATGTCCAGGAACACTTAGCAGAGTCCTTATTGACCCAATTGACAATTGATCTATTATAAATTACTTTTCACCATATTGCTTTTGGGAGAGACCTTCTTTATCTGGCTCCTCTAATGAGACCTGTCCAATATAGTTGAATCTCTAAGCTCTCATGTTGCTCAGAACACAAAAGCCCCACAACCACATCAAGGTATTGCCTACTGAGGGTTAATACTCACAATAATGTGAAGTCACAGCTGCTAGTTCTTTAATTGATATTGCTTTCAGATGTTTCACGTTCTTTCCAAGAACCTAGGGTGTCATAATGTATTGTTGTAGTATATGAGCATATCCAAGCAATGTGGCATTTTGCAATTGACAGATGGAATTTTTGTCAATGGGTAGATTTTCTAAATCTAAGATTTATGGTATGGCAACCAGTGTGCTGATAATGACTGGGACCACCATGGCCAGTTTAACTGCATAGTCTTTTAATTTCAATTTTCAGATCTTGATATCTTGATATCAACTTTTAGATCTTCTCCCAATTCTTTGTCTTCTAGTCTACTAATCCCTAGAATTGCCACCCCAATTGTCAACACAATGTTCAACCACAGCTATATCCAGTATGTTATGACATTATTTGAAGGGATTAAATATTAACATTGTTAAAAGGGAAGGAATATAAAATTTGTCTATGATCAAGATTAAATCAGATGTTACTACTTCTTTTGTTGACCAGGCTGAATGATAAGGTTTTAAGAATTTGCCTATTGATGAAGGATGGGATATGGGATAGTGATTGTTTCCTATGTTAACTTGTTTGAATTGTTTATACTAGTTGAGATGAACGGGGAAGTTACTTTATTTCTTTTTTGTTATAGTCCTTTTTATTTTTTCTCTACTCTATTTTCTGCACATTTTACTTTTTCTTCCTACTTAATTTTTTGTAGTTTGTATTAGCCTTTACCTGTACAATTGTAGTACTTAATAAAATTATTTGAAAAACAAATATATTGAGAGCATTACTGACCATGAAGACAGGTAAACCAGCAAGCACTGTTATATACTAGGTTCCCCAAAAAGCTTTTGAAGAAGATATTCATCAAGCAGCTGACCATTACAATATTTCAAAATCTTATAAAGATACCCAGAAAATGAAAATATCAACAAATCTGATATTTATCTCACTATTTTGTAAGCATTATTTGTTGGCAATTGAGAGAAATATAACAAAAAGTACCACCTACATAATAATTCAGTGAAAAAAATGTTTTTACACAGAATATCCTAAATGAGTCTATCAATATTCACCTTAGGA
Organism: Vipera berus; assembly: GCF_964194415.1. Classification (NCBI taxonomy): domain Eukaryota; kingdom Metazoa; phylum Chordata; class Lepidosauria; order Squamata; family Viperidae; genus Vipera; species Vipera berus. Next base: position 58,257,626 of record NC_138207.1, read on the forward strand.
AGAAATTTAAAATAAAATATTTCTCATATTTCCTGACGCATCAGAGAAAAGTTCACACTTGTTTAAAAAAAGCACCCCAAACTCTTCTGAATATTCATTTCTTAACACTATTATATCAAAATAACAACAGTCCAAAGAGGATTGTCAGGTGTATTAAAATGTAACTGCACCAAGTGCAACATAGTAAAATAAAGTTACTCATGTTTCAATCTGCTGTTTCTATTCGGATTCTGTATATTATTTACAATTTCTTCAATTCCCAGGCAATCTGATTCCATAAAAATTGGTTCTCACTGTGACATATATGATAGTACACTGACAGCTGTATTTTGGCATTCCTTAGCTCTTCAGGGCATGTTTTCATAGCTTCTCTTAGCCATCTCTTTATTTTTGGCCTCATTTCTGCTTTAAATACTCATGCTGCTCTATCTGTTTCACAGGCTTATAAATGTTATACATCAAAATTAGTTTCACTTATTACGGAAGGAAACATCCCATAAAGCATTCTGGAATCCATGCCTCAAAGCAAAGGCTTTATCAGCGGGTTCCTGTTACTGCTTCTTGAGAAAGGAAAATATCAGTGATCAAAACTGTACCTGGTCTCTACAGAATACTTACCCACTAAACATTCATTCATCAAATTAAAAAAACAACTGCATCAAGAAATTTATATATTTATTTTAGTTGAAAATACATAAAAGCATTAGTGACATTTAGTGACTTATAGTCAACCTTTATTTTTTTTTACGTTGGAATTTGGCCACCTAAAGAACATGAAATAAAAAAAAGAATAGAAATCTGAAAACAATCTTACCTAATATTCAGGCCACTGATTACATTTCTCAGAATTGGTAATTTCAAAGATAGCAAGGAAACATTCTCGTTAAATGACTCCTTCCCAAAGAGGGGATTCACAACCTCTCTAGGAGTTCTCAGTAGAAGACAATTAGTAACTACACTTGCTATCCATCCATAAAAGAAAATAATAAATGGGTCTCAAATGTTAATTGTACAAAAAGTCATTAAGTACTGGTATTCCTCAGTTAAGAAAAGGAATTAAGGCTAGAACTGCCATCACTAAGTGAAACAATCATAAAGCATGATGTCATGTTATCCTTTCATTTAGTGATGGCAATGCTAGTAGTCCCGGAAGCCACCATTATGCGATGACCTCACATAACTTAAATGTCTCATCTTCCCCATTGACTTTACTTGTGGAATGCTGGCAGGAAAGTTGAAAATTGTGATCATGTGACTACAGGGATGCTGCAATGGCCAGAATGCTAAGGAACAGTCATAACTACCATTCATTCAACTATTATTGTCGTAAATTTCAACAATTAACTATTGAATGAATAGTCTTTAATAGAAGACCACCTGCGTTATACTTTATATGAAAGTTGATAATTAATTAGAAAAAAGGTGGGAATAAACAATATCAAACTTTCCCCCTTAATTGCCAAGTTCATCATAAAACTATTCATTCCCAAATAACACCTTTGACTGTTTTTCCCTCAATAAACCTGGCAGGCTGTCCTTCTAAATCAGGTCAAATATATGGTTCTTCACCTCTCCAATCCAATTAAATAATCATAGTTCAATGAATAATAGTTATAGGGTACTGATGTATCTTTTTACCTGTATCTTGACACTATCTTTTACTGGTTTATACAGTCTTACAATTAAGATTGAGAAAATAGTTAATAAACTCTCATGTAAACTACAGTTAATGAAAAATATATATTTAATAAACTATACATAAAATACAGTATAGTTTAACATTTAGACAGAACAACAAAATCTATTACAGTTATGGTAATTTATTTATAGGCTATAATAGCAGATTGTAAAGAGAATTTCTTAATGTGGTGAACATTTAGAATTAAATCAGTGTAGCCTCATTCTTTTGCATTATTGTGGAACACTTATAATAATTCTAAAAAGATATAGAAAAAAATCCTTTTTCCACTTTATACTGCTCAATATATATTACCATTTCCCAATTTTATACCAGCAGTCCCCATAATGCTGAAGCATATTCAAATTTAGCACGAAGTAGTGTCTAGAGGAGGATCAGTAGAGAAAGCTGGTCATATGGCCTTTAGATCTATTGGATTAAAACTTGTCTCTTGTATTCTGGCATGTTATTGGCTCTTGTTTTAGAATTTATTTATTCCATGATCATGCACCAAAAATTGCAATAGGAGCAATTAAGAAATAGAATATATCCACATGATTTCCCAAATAATTCTTGTAATTCCCAAACAATGTAACTTAAAAACTGTTCCATAAAGCAATTGCAAATTATTTCTAATATTATTACCATATTGAAAATATAACAAAATTGTAACTTACCTCTCGAGTAGCTAATCTATCACTTAATTCCTCAGCTTGGGCAATATTACCTTCAGCTACACATTTGTCTATACTGATTTCAAGGCCAGACTAGAAAACATATTAAAAAGAGAGAGAAAATGAATGGTCCTCCTAGAATACCAACTGAACATTATAAAAATGTGCTAAAAATCTATCAATTTCAAAATAATATGAACTTCACATCTGTAACTTTCATGTATAGTAAATCACATGCAAAATATTTTTTCAAGTACATTAGGAAGCTTTGACTGAGTAGGACTCAACTTTGGTAACTTCCAAGACAAATCCATTTGACAAATTCTTGTCAAAAAAATTGAAGTAGCTTGCAATTGGGATATTCTTGCCAACTTTACAGCTTACTGAGTAGTCATGAAACCTCTTCCACCCAGGTTGGAAGCAGTTCTGACCATAAGTGGGTTTTGATTTCTAATTTGAACAGCCTGCCCTATTGATAGTTACAGAACTGTTGTAGAAGAACAAACTTCGTATTATTTTCACTTTATGTCTTGAATAAATTCAAGATTTAAAAATGTCAGCTAGCTTGGGCGTATCATAATAATGTTTCATTTCAATATCTGATTCATCCATTCCTCTCCTGAACAAAGTATGATATATCTGCATCAACTGCATGGAAAATCCAAATTAATATTGTATCTTTGCAATTCTTAAGTGTTTATATTCATCAAGCAAATGATTTCCAAAATGCCACCCCTTGTTTATTTCACTATATTATTGAATTCAAGCCTGTAAATTTTTGTCAGATGTAGGAAAAAGATACATTTTTAATTTCTAAAATCAAACATTAAGAAAAAGCTTTAAAAACCCAGCAGCAAATCCTAACTTATCTTAGCTTTTACAAATGAACAGGTAGTCCTTAACTGATGACTGCAGCTGGGACCAGAATTTCCATTCCTAAGCAAAGTAGTTGTTAAGTGAGTTGTACTTAATTTTATAACCTTTTTTTGCCAGGCGGTCGTCAAGCAAATCTGGTTTCCTTCATTGACTTTCCTCTTCAGAAGCCAGCTGGGAAGGTTGCAAATGATGATCACAACTCAGGGATACTGCAACTGTCCAGTGGCGTAGCGTGGGTTGTCAGCACCCGGGGCAAGGCAAGTAATTTGCGCCCCCTAACCCGTGGAGTGCAGGAAGATAGTGGAAGGAGAAGAGACTCACCGCGTGGAAGCTCCCTCCCCCAGATAGTCCCTCACTCTCTCTCCGCACCGCACCACACGCCTGAGAGCTGCGAGTGCGAGCGCGCCCCCCCAGATGTTGCACCCGGTGCGGCCAGCCCCCCCTGCACCCCCCACACTACGCCACTGCAACTGTCGTAAACACATGCCAGTTGCCAAGTCCCTGAATTATGATTGGGTGTTTGTGGGAATGCTGCAATGGTCATTAAATGCGAGGAACAGCTGTGAACCACTTTTTTCAGTGGTGTTGCAACTCTGAACCATCGCTAAACAAACATACATGCAAATCAAGGACTACCTTAACAGAACATCAGATTTTTATCTCTAAAACTCTAGTTTATCTTTACTGAATTTGTAATATAGATGAATAACAGGCAAAAAAAATAGAATACTGAATATAAGTTTATTAGAAGAATAATTATATATTCCAATTAAATTTAAATAAACAATATAACCCTTAACACATTAAGAAGTGGTACCTGAATAATCTCGTTTTTCCTTTTTCCTTAACTATTCTTTTCTTTTACTTTTGTCTTTCTTAGATCATGAGCCTGAAAGTGGGGATTTTTCATTTTTCTTACTGATCCATAAAATGAGGTGTTTTTTTCCAATTGATGTGTGAAAATGAAAGCTTTAAATGAACATATACATTCTTTACAAGGAAGACGAGAAGATTGTACTCCCATTCTTAGTCCAAAACAAGAGCATAAGATCGACCTTATTTCCCCCATTCTTGATTTACCTTGGCCACACCAATCAGCACATGAGTAACTGATAGCTGCTGGGTTACATGGGTTCTGCTTGTCTGTGTGTAGGCATGCATATGTATAACATTCCTTACCTAGTTTACACAATGGTCCTTTTCATATATTGCTGTTAATGTTTTAATTCTTAATGCTAATGTTTTACTATATATTTAGTCTTCTAATTATTATTTCTGATATTGTAAGTTGCTCAGGGTCTCTTGATAGTGAGATGAGCAATGTATAAATTTAATAAATAATAAATATATATTCACTGCACTCATATGTAATTGCAGTGAAATGAATTGCAAATGAAATGCAAGCTTAAAATCATTTAAAAAAAATCTAGCAATCACCTTTTGAGTAGTTTCCTTGCTTGCCAGTGGTTTAAACCTATCATTGATTCCAAAATATTGAGTGAGCTCTTTGAAGTGTCTTTCCTTTACAGACTCTTGGCTACAAAGAAAGGAAAAAATAAAAAAATAGGTGGACAAGATCCTATCACACGAAAATAATCTATATGTAAATATGTAACATATTTATATGAAACATTAAAATTAATAATTTTATTGTTGGCTTATCTAAAGAATAAGGACATATTTTACAGAAACTGTATTTTCTTCTATTTTATGACTGTAATATAATTCAATTTTATTTACATTTGTATATTTGATATAAAAGAATATACTTATTTTATGAAAACAAAACCCTCCATATCTATTCTTTAGCAGATGGGCAGAAGAAATATTTTTTTCCAATAATATTTGTTGAAAGGATCACATCTGTATAAAAATTGATTGCTGAATCACTCTAAGAGACTGAAGAGGAACTGAACATTTTGACTATGTAAAAATTTTAAATAATCATGTCATAGTTTCAAATACCTGCCAGTTATTTCTTCATTGCTTTTCATTTTATCTAAAAAAAATCAAATGCTAAAATTTAGTATGAAAAAATTCTCATGAACTAATACAAATATTTTACGACTTAATTTTAATGCAGTACAGTAATAAGCATGATGAAAATCAATGATGTCTGAGATATAATTAACAGAGAAAAACACCAAAATTTAGAATTAAATTCCAGCTTAGACACAGTCTACTTCCACAGCATTAAACACACAAATAGGTATTGACACCTACGTTTTGAAGAATTAAACCTTATATGCTCTGTAGAATAATATGCTACAGTATGCTGTATGTGGATATTAAGCTAGGCTGATGGAGGGACCACCTTTATCTATAATAGACATCTGAGAAATACACTTTACAGTATTTCTCACCTGGCTTAAGATTTCAAGACAGTGATGGAGTGATAAAACTAGAGATCAGTTTTGTTTTGTTTTGAAGGTTGGGACTGAATGGCAGAATCAATTTCATTATACATTGCCTTTGTACCTACAGCCAAATCATTTGTAAAAAAGTTATTTCTAGTGCTCTAGTCAATCAAGCTTCCTTATAAGACTTACTTGACCATATAAATTTGCAAAATTTAATAAATAAATAAAAGACACTGTCAAAAGATTATTTCATAACTGGGAAAGGGTGTGTGTGAATGAGGTAAATTCTTTAAGGGCAAGAGCACTATCAGAGAACAGGTCATTAACAGCTGAAGATATATAAAGATATTTTCAGTCATAATCACTTACTCCAACTTTCCTGTGTAAGAATTGTGTGAATATTAACAAAGTTAGTATTATTCCAAAATAGATTACTAATTACAGAGAGAAATCAGCTTAATAAGTTTCTAGTACAAAGGTTCAGACTAATTTGCATACAATGAGCAATATAAGCATGTGAATATCCAAACTACATAGTCCACTGCAGCCCAGAACTCTTAAGCTCAAGTGATTTGCCAGCCTCAACCTCTAGAATAATCGGATTACCAGATTCATAGCACTGCCCATAAATAAATCAAATGTTAAATCAAAAGCCACAACTAAAGAATCCTTTTTTAAATTCTATATGGTCTAACCCAGGGGTAGGCAACCTCGACTCTTTTATGACTCGTAGACTTCAACTCCCAGAATTCCTGAGCCAGCCATGCTGGCTCAGGAATTCTGGGAGTTGAAATCCATGAGTCATAAAAGAGCTGAGGTTGCCTATCCCTGGTCTAACCATTAAAACACAGAAGAGAATGTCAGAGATATAATTAACAGTGAAAAAGATCAACATTTAGAAATTTGTTCTCTTTCAGCATACTTCTACAATAGAACATAAGATATCCACATGTAATACCACATGCAAAATTACATAAATGAACAAAAATGCATAAACCTATTTCATGCATGTGAATATTTTCTGTGATGAATGACTTCTCTTGCCTTATCAAAAAGAGTTTCAAAAAATTTCTCATAAATTCCATCATGATTTGTCCTACTGCAAGTAGGCTGTGGTTTAGAAAAAATGCCAAAGCCTCATTGAGTACCTGGAATTAGGTAAACATTTACATGGATCCAGACTATAGTAAATGTTTTTTTCTACTAGATAATAACCAAATAACATAAAAACATTAAGGTGATCATAAAATTACCTAATCCTAACACCATGTTATTTGGAAACTTTATTGTAATATTCCCTGCATTTTAATAACTTGAAACAAACCACCTTTTGGGGAACGTTTTCTCTTTTGTCGCTTATCTCTTTGACATTTTTCTTGATTTTTCATGTCAAGGTTTTTCTTTTTCAGATTCTGAAATTTCTGTTGAAAGAGACAAATGATTTATTTCTTACTTTTGTTTCATTGCACTAAATTGAGTATTATAAAGCAACAAATTATTAACAATAATAACAAAAAAGTACAATATTCTTAACACAATAGTCAGTGGAGATGCTTACAATATACACTGAACATGCGCAACTCAGCTCTCATATATTCAAGGATTATCTTGATATTACTAAATAATACTTTTCACTTTCTTACATAGGAAAGTTCTTTAGACATTGACTTTGAAAGGCTAAATAAAAGCTAAGATCCAAAATGTTTAATATATGCAAGCATGGCCAATGGGATTCTATTTTCTCCTTTAAAAAGCATAACATCACTGAGCATTATGATTGTGAAACACTTCCGAACACATGGGAAGGTGAATGCAGCAGCTGTCTATAATAAATAAAGACAGCCACATCTGCTTTTGGAGTTATGAACCCTACTGAATATACCATATAAAACTTGCCACTTTTGAAATTCTTTCTATGTGGCTTTCACACTATCCTAGGAAGCTGAGTTTCTAAAGTTAAGATGAGCTCTAAAACAGCTACATCTCTTTCAAGTTCATGTGGAAGCAAACAAAAATAGAATGCTTAAATAGGAAAGATGCTACCCTCATGATATCTGAAGCATTTCTTCAAAACTGTTCTTAAAACATGCAAGCCCTAATAAACAAATGTGAAATACATTTAATAAAGATAGCAAGTAATCATTCATGAGCAAGTTAATTCCATAACATTTACTACAGGGATACACATACAGAGAGAGAGAGAGAGCACGCAACAAAAGACAAAATCAATTTTGAAAAGCCTAAAAAAGATCAGAGAACACTCCAATATATAAGCACTGAAGTGCCTACATGTTTGGTGAAAAGGAATTCATCACAACTTTCTCCAATCTTATTTTAAGCCAGAGCTTTGTCAAATAATATTAAAATATTTCTTCTTTATAACTGAAAGGCTTAAAAATATTATATTTCATTCAAAATATATTTAATTTAATCTTGCCAGAAGGATTACATGCGTAGATATCACAACAGGCATAACTAACCTAATACAGAGTTGTAAACAAACCTACAATCCACATATCCAAGGGAACTCCAGGAAGACATGCCAGACATTCCTGTTCTTCTGTAGAAGGAAGTTGGTTTTCAGCCATATTGTTTTCTTCATGATCACAAGTCTGTTTGTCTAGGAATTCCCTTTCTTCTTGTTTTTCATTTAAGATACTCTCAGGAAGAGACACTGTTTCTTCATCTTCTGAACTTATGGCAACATCATCTTCATTCACACCAGGAGATAGCAGACCACTCCACATCTCTAGAAATGAAAAGATCAAATATTCACTACCATCATGAAGAAATCTTCAGCACAATTATTAAAAATATCTTTAGGGCACCTTTACCAGTGGTAAAATGAGGGCAAGAATTTTTTATGCACTGCAGTCCTTAGTTTTTTGTTCATTGTTGGAAATTGGTTTTTTGTTCATTATTGGAAAATGAATATGAGAATAAATTAGCTATATAAGGATTGAGAAAAATACAGAATTACAAAAATAACAGTGCTTCATTTAAATAGCTGAAAAAGATTAGAATTAATGTCCAAAAACTGTCCCTACCATTTTTTAAAATATCAATATGTTCAAGTAAATTAACTGATATTAGATAAACATTTATACTGTTGTTTTAGCAGTTATAGCAGCAAATATTGAATCATATTATACATTTTTAAAAAAGAGGAGGTACAGGAAAATGCAAACTCAGATGCATTTGAATTTATCTGAATAAATGTACAGCACTCTCTCTCTGATTATTTAACAAGATTACAGTGCAATAATACAAGATTTAGCCAACCTCAACTCTTTGTGAATAATTATTACACCATAATAGAAAAAGAGAAAAATACAATAAAAGTAAGAAATATAAATAAGAAAAACAGCAGCATGGCTTATATATTTAAAGTTGAAAAGTATCTGAAAATTAATTAAATGCTAAATATTTGCTGATATTTTCAGAAGTCTTCAGCAGTTCCTTGGAAGATGACTAATATCCAATTCAATAGCACCACCACTAAAAAAGCCTATCGCCAAAAAAGCCTATATCAATACAAAAAGTATTCTGAAGCAGAAAATTCTCCCAATTTCTATCAATATTTTACCAGTTTTTAATATTAAGATAAATTTTAAAAAATATTCTATTCACATTTCATGATTTGCCATTATGCTTATATTTTATTTTGGTCTGCAAATCTCCTGTGAAGCACTTGCTATAGTACAAAACGTTTTTATACATAAGTTTTATTAAGGTGGGCTATTTTCTTTATATTTATAAAAGTTGGCAATTACATATTTTCCCTAATTTATGATTCACCAATTTTTCAAACAAAACATATTGTGTAGTTGTTCTAGAGGTCCCTCTTCAACTTATGTGTGTGTGTGTATTTGTGTGTGTGTATGTTATTTTCTTCCATATTTTTTGTACCACACACACAAACATATTTACAAAAAATATGGAAGAAGATAAGAAAAAATACAGAATGAAAATGTCATCTCAATATCTTGTATTGTTCCATGAACACAGAAAGCTATTTAAGATTCAGTCTGTTCCAGTTATAATTCTGAATGGTATGGCACTCTCCCTGAAAAATATCTGTGGCTATCCTTCTGGACAGCTCTAGTTCTTTGGGCAGACACAGAATATGGCCAAGTAGGCCTACACTGAACTTCAGCAAATGTTCTAGTTGTAGCCATATCTTGCTTGACTCAGCCCAGTGACAGTAGCCATTCCTCATCACCACCAAGCTGACTATCTCAAAGGGCTCAACATAGCACAACCTTTGAAAACTAGCCAAAAACATTTGGTGCAAAATACTGGTAGAAGATGGCAATCTCACTCATGTTTTACCAATGCTGCAGAAATTGCATTTATTGCTGGTAGCTTATGGGGTACAATTTAGTGTGTTGGTTCAGACTATTAAAGCTCAACTTGGCTTAGTACCTGGGTTCCATTGGGACTATGTCCTCCAGGAAAAACCATCCTATCCACTGCATTCATCTCAGCAGAAAAAGTTATCTGGTGAAATTGAAGGGAGTATTTTTCAGTTATGGAAGCCACTTTATGAAATAGCATCCCTCTCTCTGAGGCTACACTGTCACAGATTTTAACCTAAATTGTAATATAACAAAGACTAATCCATTCTACCTGGTCTTGAATATTTAAGATTACCTATGTTGATGGTATTTAGATGAGATTTTTAGGCATTGTGTTGTTTTTACTGATTTTTTTTTGTTTTATGATTATGTTTTATTTTATTGTTCTATTTTGCTATTTTAGCAAACGTTATGAGCTATATAAATTGGTGCTATGTATATCCAACAAAGAAAAAAATACCATACCCCACTCTCTAAAATGTTATGTAGCTTTCCTTTGAATCACTCAGCCATACCTTATTTTTACAATAATATTTTTCTGTTTGCTTATTTCTACATTTTGGCTTTCTTATTACTCTTTCAAAAACAGATAATTAATTCAATATTTGTTAATTATAACAGCAACACTATAAACATTTATCTCAATTTGTTACATGTTTTATTTCAGAAACCTTCAAATTCTAGTATTTTTTTACAAAATAAAATTAAGGTGCAGACTAGATAGATAGGTAGGTAGACTAGATGTCTCCAGATGATCATCTATCAGGGATGTTTCAGTGGATCCTGTACTGAGTGGGAGGTAATACAAGATGAGCTCTAAAGTCCTTTTCAACTATATTCCATAATCTAAAGCAACACATTTATTCTTGATGTCAGCCACTTCTGATGAAAATTCTAACTATTAGCCTGATTTCTCACAAGTGTAGCATTCCTAAGAACAAACTTAAACCAACTATTTTCTACTATATTTGATGAATGTATATAAAATTATGTATTGCTGAACCCTGATAGTCCCCAACTCTGAGTATGTTTACAACAGTGAAACATATAAAACAATTACCTTTGTCCTATTTGTTTTCCCATTCACCACTAATTTGTATTACTGTTAGAATCTTTGATAGATTATAATTAGGTACACAATTTGAATATACACTTATTCATGCTTCATTGAAGAAAAATCAACAGACTTTAGCAGTTTAGAATTCCAAGATGTTTTCTAATCCCATAAATACACAGAACACAAAACAATAGCTGCAGATTACAATAAGTGACATTATCCTATGAAGATTTCAGCAGCAAAGCAACACCTGGCTATAAAGATGCCTATCTTCCTTCATACAAGAATATTATCATTTTTGCCTCGTATCTCATTATAAGGACAAAAGTATACAGAGGTATAAATCCAGCATTATTACACTTAGGTACAGAGTAGGGGCAGGATCCTATTTTTGAAGCAAACATGCTTGCATGGTACTTGCTCTATACAAAAACCTGGTCTTTCAGGTCTTCCAGCATTGCACCCACTTCCACTCTTACCTGGCTCTACCATCCTCTTTTCTTTCCTTGCACATTTCCAAGTATTAGAGTCTTTCCAAATAAGTAGTATCTAAGTATAGCTTAGGTACATAGGATCCTGCACCTACTCTGTACCTAAGTACAGCTAAAACGTTTCACCCATCAATCAATCAATGTGCAACATTAATTTCATGGGATTACAGTATTATAGCCCATTTGAGAGTGAAATAATCAGCAACACAGAGGGGAAAAATACCTTAATGTTTTCAAAGCCAAAAAGTAAAAGTGTTTATCACGATTCCTCTTTTATTCCCATACCACTCTGTCATTCACTGCAACAGGTCTTGGTTCAAAATTATAAAACAGCAATCGTCAAGTATACTCTATTCTGTTACACACTTTGTTTATAAATTATTTTTACTACTTACAAATCTTACACTGTGATATATACGCCTTTCGTATACTGCAGCAAACCTTTATGGTGTTAAGTGTTTCAGCACCTGGACTGCACCACCTCCTAGGTTTAATCTATGTCCGTGTTGCAATTTATTGTTAACCACTCTTTAAATCCGTCACCAACTTGTCTACGCAAAATTTTCTGCAGTTAGTTTGAAATGCTAGGAGCCCCGAGACAGTGGGAGCGGATGCCTAGCTCGTTCTAGGTCCTTTTGCACAAAAGCAACAACACAACAATCGCTTGAGCTAAACGCAATTTCCCATTTCCAGAGAGAGAGAGAGAGAGAGAGAGAGAGAGAGAGAGAGAGACCAGAGACTCTCCAACCCAAAGCACGCTTCAGACTTGGGAAAGGAACGCCATCAGCCTCTCAGGCGCTTCTTTCGTCGGCCGGGCTCATCTTTTCCGAATTACACACCTGCGTCTGCCACCGATACGGTTTTGACCGAAAATCTGTGAAAAGCCACCGCTTGCCTTAGCCAAACTGCCAAGGTAGCTTAGTCTCCTCGATCCCTAACCATAGAGTTGTCCCCCAAAACAGTCCCAATTCCCAGCCTGACTTACCGCCGTATCTTGTTTACATTGCCGCCATCTTGGAGCTTCTTCCACAGCCGGCCTTGACGCCACGAACTCCGCCTTTCCGCCGACCCGCATTGGCCAGCCTTTAGGCGCGGGCGTCTCTATAGCAACTGGTCGCTCTGAGTTTCCAGCCGAAAGGCTCCTGTCGAAATTTCCGGGTTTTTCTGGCGGGCGGGAAGCGACGCCGCAAAGTTGAAGGGAAATTTCACAGAAGGCAGGAAGATTGAAAACTTTCTTTGGCTGAACTGTTTGAAAATGGTCTCGGTATTCCCCCCCCCCACACAAACACATCCCCCCAAAATAAATTAAAATAGCATCCTGGGGGTAGCCAAAAATGTAGGCTTTGCCCTGACTAAAGAAATTCGGCAGCTGAATTTTTTTTTTATTATGTCCATCATAATCACTTTGGACTGCTAGCGATTACTTAGATTTTCTCCATGACCAATTGTCCATAACCTGGTCTTCCAGCATTACACCCATTGCCACTCTGTCTGGGTCTATCCACCATCCTCTTCTCTTGTACATTTCCGAGTATTAGAGCCTTTCCAAAGAGCTGGGTCTTTGTATAATGTGTTGAAAGTAGGATAATTTCAGCTTGGTCATTTGTGCCTTGAGTGAGAATTCTGTTTTGATTTGTTTGATTAGACATTCATTTGCTTTCTTGGCTTTCTAAGGCATTTTAAGGAGTCTTCTTCAACACCAAAGTTCAAAGATGTCAATACTGTTCCTATCCTGCTTCTTCAAAGTTAAACTTTCACTTTTATGGGGTGTCACATGGAATACCAAGGCTTGCATGATTCTGATCTTTATAGGCATAGATACATCATGGCATTATTTTTTCATCTATTCCAAGGCCTTCATGACTGCCCTACCTAGCAGTCACTAAATAAGGCATCTGTGGACTCCCTTCCCTTGTATTAAACATAACCTTGAAAACATTTAAGTTTGTATAACTAAGCTGTGTCAGATACTTAAAAGGTAATCCTTTCACAAGTGTAAGGGGGAATATATAGGCATATAGTGGAAGTAAATTTTCTGAGAGAAAAATTGCTGTCTATTGATTTTATTTGATTTAAAATCATTTAGCTAAGACAAAAACAAGCACACAGCAAGTTATTTCTGCCAAGAACTAACATCTAAGGGAGAAATTTTGTACTTACCTACTACTTAAAAAGCCTTGGTGGAGCAGTGGGCTAATGCCTCCTTAAGTAACACCAGCTGCCTGCAATTAGTGCAGGTTCGAGTCCCACCAGGCTCAAGGTTGACTCAGCCTTCCATCCTTCCGAGGTAGGTAAAATGAGGACCCAGATTGTTGGGGGCAATTAAGCTGACTTTGTAATAATGCCCCTGGGGTGTGTGTGAAAGCCCTAATAAGCAGGCATATACATAGAATGAAGGCTACTGCTAAGCTTGTAAGCCGCCCTGAGTCTTCGGAGAAGGGCGGGATATAAATGGAATTAAAATAGAATAAAAAATTCCAAAAATAGTAATACAGGTACTGTAAGAATTAATTGTATATTGGTCTGGGATTTTTCCTTGTAAGTCAGCTTGGTCTAGTGCAGGGATAGGCAATCTTGGCTCTTTTATGATTCGTGGACTTCAACTCCCAGAATTCCTGAGCCAGCTGGAAGTCCACAAGTCATAAAAGAGCCAAGGTTGCCTACCCCTGGTCTAGTGGTTAAGGCACCAGGCTAGAAAGCAGGAGAGGGTGAGTTCTAGTGCTGCCGTAGGCATGAAAGCTGGCTGGGTGACTTTGGACCAGTCACTCTTAGCTCAAGACATCAGACAACAAGCTAGTCAGTCAAATCCTATGGCAACTAATGGATCAACAATTAGTTGATCCCCCCCCCCAAAAGTAGACTACTCTTGCAGTAAAAATGTTAGGAAGAAATAAAAGAAAGATTTGGGGCTTTTTCTAGACCTAACCTAGTAGAAAAGTTTTCACTCCCTTGTTTTCCAATTAGAAATTTCCCTTAGCTGTCAGAATAAAGCAATAGCCAGAGTATCTATATAAACTATTATTTTAAAATATATAAAAACAAAGGCATCAAGTTGGCCAGGAAATGGGTAGTTGTATGTATTTCTGTTTGGATATCAAAATAGTACAATTGAAGGGGAGAGGAGCTTCAAGATCCTGGACTTTTAAATTTTTAGATCTAAATGGGATGGCACTACCTCAAGCAGATCCAGTCCACAACTTGGGGATTCTCCTGGATTCGCTACTCCTGCTCGAAGATCAGGTGGCAGTTGCAGCTAGGAGAACCTTTGCACAACTTCAGGTTGTGTGCCAGTAGCAGCTTTTCCTGGATCAGGAGTCCCTGCACTCAGTCATTCAAGCCCTGGTCATCCCATGCTTGGACTATTGCAATGCGTTTTACATGAGACTTCCCTTGAAGAGAATTCTCAAGCTTCACCTGGTGCAGAATGTGGCACCCTATATTACACCACTGTTCCGAAAGCTGCACTGGCTACTGGTTTGCTTCTGGTGCAATTCAACATGTTGGTTATTACTTTTAAAAGCCCTGCATGTCATGAGTCCGGGTTACCTGACAAACCAATCTATGGGAAAAGTCCACACCATTTGTGCCAGCAGTGGAGGCATACGGCAGATCCTGACAGTCAAGGAATTTTGGTGGCAGGGTCCAGGAGAAAAGTCTTCTCTGCCATGGCCATCGCTTTTTCCCCCTGAGGTGTGGTTGTCTTATACCTTCCTAACTTTCTGTAAAAACCTGAAGTTCTGGCTTTATCAGTTGGCTTGGAACCCTGATGGGGGAATTAAACACTGGAGATGGTTGATCAACTAACAGCAGTTCTCACATTCCTCCGTGCCCCATATATTCTCCTTCCTCTCCCTCCATTTTAGTTATAACTTGTATTTTATTGTAATTTTAATGTGATTTTATATATTTATTCATATATTTATGGTTTCATTTTAATGTTGTAAGTCACCCAGACTTCCCTTGTGGTGAGATAGGCAGCAAACAAATTTAATTAATAATAAACTGCTTCAATTTGTTGTTGTTGTTGTTAGCTGCGAAGTCGTGTCCGACCCATTGCGACCCTATGGACAACGTTCCTCCAGGCCTTCCTGTCCTCTAAGTCCATTTAAGCTCACGCCCACTGCTTCAGCGACTCCATCCAGCCACCTAATTCTCTGTCGTCCCTTTCTTCTCTTGCCCTCAATCTTTCCCAACATTAGGCTCTTCTCCAGTAAGTCCTTCCTTCTCATTAGGTGGCCAAAGTATTTGAGTTTTAGCTTCAGGATCTGGCCTTCTAAAGAGCAGTCAGGGTTGCTCTCCTCTAGGACTGACCGGTTTGATCGCCTTGCAGTCCAAGGGACTCGCAGGAGTCTTCTCCAGCACCACAGTTCAAAGGCCTCAATTCTTTGGCGCTCAGCCTTTTTTATGGTCCAACTTTCACTGCCATACATTGCAACTGGGAAGACCATAGCCTTGACTATACGCACTTTTGTTGACAGGGTGATGTCTCTGCTTTTTAGTTTGCTGTCTAGATTTGCCATGGCTTTCCTCCCAAGGAGCAAGCGTCTTTTAATTTCTTGGCTACAGTCCCCATCTGCAGTGATCTTGGAGCCCAGGAAAATAAAATCTGTCACTACCTCCATTTCTTCCCCATCTATTTGCCAGGAATTGAGAGGGCCAGATGCCATGATCTTGGTTTTCTTAATGTTAAGTTTCAACCCAAGTTTTGCACTCTCCTTCTTCACCCGCAACAAGAGGCTCTTTAGCTCTTCTTCACTTTCTGCCATTAGAGTGGTATCATCTGCATATCTTAGGTTGTTGATATGTCTTCCGGCAATCTTAATTCCAACTTTTAATTCATCTAGCCCTGCCTTTCTCATGATGTGCTCTGCATATAAGTTAAATAGGTAGGGTGACAGTATACAGCCTTGCCGGACTCTTTTCCCAATTTTGAACCAATCAGTGGTTCCGTGTCCAGTTCTCACTGTTGCTTCTTGGCCCACATATAGGTTTCTCAAGAGACAAATAAGATGGTCTGGTACGCCCATCTCTTTAAGAACTTGCCACAGTTTGTTATGATCCACACAATCAAAGGCTTTAGCATAGTCAATGAAGCAGAAGTAGATGTTTTCTGGAACTCTCTAGCTTTCTCCATGATCCAGCGTATGTTGGCAATTTGATCTCTAGTTCCTCTGCCTCTTCGAAATCCTGCCTGTACTTCTGGTAGTTCTCGATCCACATACTGCTGGAGTCTAGCTTGTAGGATTTTAAGCATAACTTTACTAGCATGAGAAATGAGTGCAATGGTGTGATAGTTTGAACATTCTTTGGCACTGCCTTTCTTTGGAATTGGAATGTAAACTGATCTTTTCCAATCCTGTGGCCATTGTTGAGTTTTCCAAATTTGCTGGCAAATTGAGTGTAGCACTTTTACTGCATCATCTTTTAAGATTTTGAATAGCTCAGCTGGAATACTGTCACCTCCACTAGCTTTGTTGTTGCTCAGCTTTTCTAAGGCCCACTTCACTTCACATTCTAGGAAGTCTGGCTTGAGGTCAGTGACCACCTCATTGTGATTATCAGGGACGTTAAGCTCATTCTTGTATAGTTCTTCTGTGTAATTTTGCCACTTCTTCTTAATCTCTTCTGCTTCTGTTAGGTCCCTGCCATTTTGGTCTTTTATCATGCCCATTTTTGCATTAAACATTCCCTTCATCTCTCCAATTTTCTTGAAAAGATCTCTGGTCCTCCCTATTCTATTGTTTTCTTCTATTTCTTTGCACTGTTCATTTAAGAAGGCATTCTTATCTCTTCTAGCTATTCTCTGGAATTCTGCATTCAATTGGGCGTATCTTTCTTTTTCTCCCTTGCCTTTCGCTTCCCTCCTTTCCTCAGCTATTTGCAAAGCTTCCTCAGACAGCCATTTTGCTTTCTTGCATTTCTTTTTCTTTGGGATGGTTTTGGTTGCTACCTCTTGTACAATGTTGCGAACCTCTGCCCATAGTTCTTCAAGCACCCTGTCTATCAGATCTAATTCCTTAAATCTATGTCACCTCTACTGTATATTCAACAGGGATATGATTTAATTCATACCTGAGTGGCCTAGTGCTTTTCCCTACTTTCTTCAGTTTAAGCTTAAACTTTGCAATGAGAAGCTTATGGTCTGAGCCACAGTCAGCTCCTGGTCTTGTTTTTACTGACTGTATAGAGTTTCTCCATCTTTGGCTGCAGAGCATATAGTCAATCTGATTTCTGTGTTGACCGTCTGGTGATGTCCATGTGTAGAGCCATCTCTTGGGTTGTTGGAAAAGAGTGTTTGCTATGACCATCGTATTCTCTTGACAAAATTCTATCAGCCTGTGCCCTGCTTCATTTTGTACTCCAAGGCCAAACTTGCCTGTTATTCCGGTTATCTTTTGGCTTCCTACTTTAGCATTCCAATCCCCCATGATGATAAGGACATCATTTTTGGGTGTTAGTTCTATAAGGTGCTGTAGGGCTTCATAGAACCGGTCAATTTCATCCTCTTCAGCACCGGTGGTTGGGGCATAGACGTGAACTACTGTGATATTGAATGGTTTGCCTTGGATTCGAACTGAGATCATTCTGTCATTTTGAGGATTGTATCCCAGTATTGCTTTTCCTACTCTTTTATTGACTATGAAGGCTACTCCATTTCTTCTGAGGGATTCTTGCCCGCAGTAGTATACCTGATGGTCATCTGAATTAAATTCACCCATTCCTGTCCATTTTAGTTCGCTGATACCTAAGATGTCGATGTTCAGTCTTGTCATCTCTTGTTTGACCACGTCTAGCTTTCCTTGATTCATGGATCTTACATTCCAGGTTCCTATGGAGAAAAAAACTTTACAGCATCGGGCTTTCCTTTCACCACCAGACACATCCACAGCTGAGCGTCCCTTCCGCTTTGGCCCAGTCGCTTCATTCTTTCTGGCGCTACTAGTACTAGCCCTCTGTTCTTCCCCAGTAGCATATTGGATGCCTTCCGACCTGAGGGGCTCATCTTCCAGTGTCATATCATTTTGCCTTTTGGTACTGTCCATAGGGTTTTCATGGCAAAGATATTGGAGTGGGTTGCCATTTTCTTCTCCAGTGGATCACATTTTGTCAGAACTCTCTGCTATGACCTTTCCGTCTTGGGTGGCCCTGCACGGCATAGCTCATAGCTTCATTGAATTACGCAAGCCCCTTCACCACGACAAGGCAGTAATCCATGAAGGGGTGCTTCAATTTAGCCAACCAAATATTTGTTGATGGCCATATTTATTAATACATATTGGGAAATTACTTGCACCTCAGGCTACAGGTAAGGTTTTTTCCCCTCCCTTATTTCAAAACATGTTAAATCATGAACTATGATTTATAAGTCACAATCCTTGGAATCATATAGCATGCAAAACCCAAACCAAATTAACTACGTTGTGGCTTATCATAATGAATCAAATTACAGCGTTGCTTTTCAAATGAATAATAAAATAAGGAATTATGGATAAAATTATGAAAACTTTGTGTCCCTTGTTATAGAGAGGTTCAGCTATGTTAGTTTTTTGTAGATAATGTCATTTCATTTAGGAGTAAGAAGTTCACGACAGCTGCTAAGCTACCTCTATTTATTATAAACAATATCTACTGACTTCTGTATATTAATCAAAAGATTTGTATACAAAACTGAATATAAATATCTTCCTGACTATGAACTCAGCACCTTAATCAAACAATCCATAAGAATACTTCAAATGTTAGTACTCAGCATGGTTCAACCTGACTTGTCCTTCTCTCTTAAAACCCAAATACTTCTTGTAGAAATGGTGGGTTGTCAGCATCTCTTTTAAGCCTATGGGATTGGGCTGCACAGATCCAGAAGACTACTAGAGAGCATAATATTTTGAAAATACCCTTTACTACCAATGTAGATTTTGTAGCCTGTTGAAAATGTAATTTTAGTCAGTTTTTATTCTGACAAGAAGCCAAGAAGCCAAAGAAATGGTTCTTTTAATCCTTCAGAATAATTATCCTTTGAGTCTTCTTAGACTCATTATCCTTACCTTGAAAACTATATCTTCCATTGGTTAAACAATTTAAATTGTATTTTAATAATCTGTTATTACCGGTAGTCCAGTAATCCCAGAACTTTTAAAATCCAGGTAAAATCATTTGAGTTGAATATGACTCTTATGTTACAAGCAATGTCCCATTACAGAAGAGGACTTTTATGCCAATACAGATTCTTTTCAAGGAATGCAGCGCTTTGAGTTGCTGGCATCAGATAAGTAGAAATAACTCTGTTCCTATCTAGTAGCATCAGTGCTTTTTTTGTAAAAGAAAAAGGTGCCGGAACTCACACATGTCATACAACCCGCCTTGCCTACCCTACAAGGTTCCATCCAAAAAAGGTGCCGGAACTCCATTCTGAGCGTTCTATGAGGAAAAAAAGCCCTGAGTAGCATAATTCAAGGGTTGGATAATACTACAAATGGACGAATTGACATAACTGGAAAAATTGGTAGAACTTCATATCACTTCTGGGATTCAAATGTGTAAATTTATATTTCCAATTTATGATTTTCTTTTTTGGGGGAAACAAATAATTTTTATCACGTCTTTGATTTTACAAGCAATTCCTATCTTACTGACTGTCCACAAGTGGCATAGAATCAAAAGTGAATTTTGCTCAGTGAACTTCCTTGTACCTAAGGTAATGAAGCTTGTACTGAATGTTGACCAGTTTTACATCTCGATTAATCTCTATCTCACTTTGTGTGTATATGTGTTTCTCACATCAAAAATCTAGTTCTTGTATGTCAAACATTTGATTTATTTTTTTCAAGTTAATGGAAGTACCTTTCCTTTTTTACTCAAATTCATATCTTGGAATTGTTCCAAACAATTATTCATATAAATGAGATGTGTCAGAATGTAAAATAACTAGAAGGATTACCAATTACACTGTAGGCTATAGAACCATTGTTGCTGTTGCTTGAAAAATTAAGGTAATAAATAATAAAGTAAAGGTGGTGTGTACATCATGCATCTGTGTCAGCATTGGTTTTAGTCAGATTTCTCTAAATACGGCAGGACCTGCTACTGCAAACACCAAAATGCCACTTTGTACACAACACAAATCAATAAGTGGATATATATCTTATTTCAGGATTGTTTAACCTGAAAGGCCATAAAGAAAAATGTTCAGTCATGTGCAACTCTAGGGGGCTAGTGCTCACCTCCATTTATTAGGCAAGAGAGCCAGCACTGTCCAAAGACACTTCTTGGTCATGTGGCCAGCATGACTATATGCCAAGGAGCACGGAACGCTGTTACCTTCCCACCAAAATGGTACCTGTTTATCTACTTGCATTTGTATGCTTTTCAACAGCTAGGTTGGCAGGAACTGGGGCAAGAATGGGAGCTCACCCCTTTGCACGGTCCATGGGTCTTGAACCCAGGCTGTCAACTTTCCAGCTGAGAAGCTCAGCATCTTGGACCAATGAGCCATCACACCTTCCTATGCCACATTGTACACAGCACAAATCAATAAGTGCATATATATCAGTCTCCCTTAATTCTTTATTAGCAATTTAAAATTTACACAAATATGAGCTGTCACCGGTGTGACTACTGCCTGTCGATGGCCTTCAGGTTAGGCTGACACAGGAAATAAAGATTTGTCCCATGTTTGGGGCCTAGCAAGGTAATTTAAAAATAGTTAACAAGCATTATATATATGGATCTTTGGTTATTCAGGTTTTTCCCCACATAGAATTGAAGGTCCCCTTCATGGATTACTGCCTTGTTGTGGCGAAGGGGCTTGCGTAATTCAATGAAGCTATGAGCTATGCCGTGCAGGGCCACCCAAGACGGAAAGGTCATAGCAGAGAGTTCTGACAAAACGTGATCCACTGGAGAAGGAAATGGCAAACCACTCCAGTATCTTTGCCATGAAAACCCTATGGACAGTACTAAAAGGCAAAACGATATGACGCTGGAAGATGAGCCCCTCAGGTCGGAAGGCGTCCAATATGCTACTGGGGAAGAGCAGAGGGCTAGTACTAGTAGCGCCAGAAAGAATGAAGCGACTGGGCCAAAGCCGAAAGGACGCTCAGCTGTGGATATGTCTGGTGGTGAAAGGAAAGCCCGATGCTGTAAAGATTTTTTCTCCATAGGAACCTGGAATGTAAGATCCATGAATCAAGGAAAGCTGGACGTGGTCAAACAAGAGATGACAAGACTAAACATTGACATCTTAGGTATCAGCGAACTAAAATGGACAGGAATGGGTGAATTTAATTCAGATGACCATCAGGTATACTACTGCGGGCAAGAATCCCTCAGAAGAAATGGAGTAGCCTTCATAGTCAATAAAAAAATAGGAAAAGCAATACTGGGATACAATCCTCAAAATGACAGAATGATCTCAGTTCGAATCCAAGGCAAACCATTCAATATCACAGTAGTCCAAGTCTATGCCCCAACCACCAGTGCTGAAGAGGATGAAATTGACCGGTTCTATGAAGACCTACAGCACCTTATAGAACTAACACCCAAAAATGATGTCCTTATCATCATGGGGGATTGGAATGCTAAAGTAGGAAGCCAAAAGATAAGCGGAATAACAGGCAAGTTTGGCCTTGGAGTACAAAATGAAGCAGGGCACAGGCTGATAGAATTTTGTCAAGAGAATACGATGGTCATAGCAAACACTCTTTTCCAACAACCCAAGAGACGGCTTTACACATGGACATCACCAGACGGTCAACACAGAAATCAGATTGACTATATGCTCTGCAGCCAAAGATGGAGAAGCTCTATACAGTCAGTAAAAAGAAGACCAGGAGCTGACTGTGGCTCAGACCATGAGCTTCTTGTTGCAAAGTTTAGGCTTAAATTAAAGAAAGTAGGGAAAAGCGCTAGGCCAGTCAGGTATGAATTAAATCATATCCCTGTTGAATATACAGTTGAGGTGACAAATAGATTTAAGGAATTGGATCTGATAGACAGAGTGCCTGAAGAACTATGGACAGAGGTTCGCAACATTGTACAAGAGGTAGCAACCAAAACCATCCCAAAGAAAAAGAAATGCAAGAAAGCAAAATGGCTGTCTGAGGAAGCTTTGCAAATAGCTGAGGAAAGGAGGGAAGCGAAAGGCAAGGGAGAAAAAGAAAGATATGCCCAATTAAATGCAGAATTCCAAAGAATAGCTAGAAGAGATAAGAATGCCTTCTTAAATGAACAATGCAAAGAAATAGAAGAAAACAATAGAATAGGGAGGACCAGAGATCTTTTCAAGAAAATTGGAGAGATGAAAGGAACGTTTCATGCAAAAATGGGCATGATAAAGGACCAAAGTGGCAGGGACCTAACAGAGGCAGAAGAGATTAAGAAGAGGTGGCAAAATTACACAGAAGAACTATACAAGAATGAGCTTAACGTCCCTGATAATCACAATGAGGTGGTCACTGACCTCGAGCCAGACATCCTAGAATGTGAAGTGAAGTGGGCCTTAGAAAAGCTGAGCAACAACAAAGCTAGTGGAGGTGACAGTATTCCAGCTGAGCTATTCAAAATCTTAAAAGACGATGCAGTAAAAGTGCTACACTCAATTTGCCAGCAAATTTGGAAAACTCAACAGTGGCCACAGGATTGGAAAAGATCAGTTTACATTCCAATTCCAAAGAAAGGCAGTGCCAAAGAATGTTCAAACTATCGCACCATTGCACTCATTTCTCATGCTAGTAAAGTTATGCTTAAAATCCTACAAGCTAGACTCCAGCAGTATGTGGATCGAGAACTACCAGAAGTACAGGCAGGATTTCGAAGAGGCAGAGGAACTAGAGATCAAATTGCTAACTTACGCTGGATCATGGAGAAAGCTAGAGAGTTCCAGAAAAACATCTACTTCTGCTTCATTGACTATGCTAAAGCCTTTGATTGTGTGGATCATAACAAACTCTGGCAAGTCCTTAAAGAGATGGGCATACCAGACCATCTTATTTGTCTCTTGAGAAATCTATATGCGGGCCAAGAAGCAACAGTGAGAACTGGACACGGAACCACTGATTGGTTCAAAATTGGGAAAGGAGTCCGGCAAGGCTGTATACTGTCGCCTTGCCTGTTTAACTTATATGCAGAGCACATCATGAGAAAGGCAGGGCTAGATGAATCAAAAGTTGGAATTAAGATTGCCGGAAGAAACATCAACAACCTAAGATATGCAGATGATACCACTCTAATGGCAGAAAGTGAAGAAGAACTAAAGAGCCTCTTGTTGCGGGTGAAGAAGGAGAGTGCAAAACTTGGATTGAAATTAAACATTAAGAAAACCAAGATCATGGCATCTGGCCCTCTCAATTCCTGGCAAATAGATGGGGAAGAAATGGAGGTAGTGACAGATTTTATTTTCCTGGGCTCCAAGATCACTGCAGATGGGGACTGTAGCCAAGAAATTAAAAGACGCTTGCTCCTCGGGAGGAAAGCCATGGCAAATCTAGACAGCACACTAAAAAGCAGAGACATCACCCTGTCAACAAAAGTGCATATAGTCAAGGCTATGGTCTTCCCAGTTGCAATGTATGGCAGTGAAAGCTGGACCATAAGAAAGGCTGAGCGCCAAAGAATTGAAGCCTTTGAACTATGGTGCTGGAGAAGACTCCTGCGAGTTCCTTGGACTGCAAGGCGATCAAACCGGTCAGTCCTAGAGGAGATCAACCCTGACTGCTCTTTAGAAGGCCAGATCCTGAAGCTAAAACTCAAATACTTTGGCCACCTAATGAGAAGGAAGGACTCACTGGAGAAGAGCCTAATGCTGGGAAAGATTGAGGGCACTAGAAGAAGGGGACGACAGAGAATGAGGTGGCTGGATGGAGTCACTGAAGCAGTAGCCGTGAGCTTAAATGGACTCCAGAAGATAGTAGAGGACAGGAAGGCCTGGAGGAACATTGTCCATAGGGTCGCGATGGGTCGGACACGACTTCGCAACTAACAACAACAACAACAAAAGAATTGAAGGTGTAAAAGCAACGTTTCGACGAAATCCCATCCGTCATCATCAGGCTGGTGGCTTCAGCTTCAGGAAGCTGAAGCCACCAGCCTGATGATGACGGATGGGATTATGTCGAAACGTTGCTTTTACACCTTCAATTCTACGTGGGAAAAAACCCGAATAACCAAAGATCCACATACAAACCCCCGCAAAAACCTCAGAAAACATATATATATATATATATATATATATATATATATATATATATATATATATATATATATATATATTTGTTTTCGTAGATTCTCGCGGGTGTCTGTATGTGTAGATCTAGAGTCTCGGGTTTTTCCCCGCGTTCCTTTCATCTTCAGAAAGTTGTGGCGAAACTTTGTTGTTGTGGAGAAACACTCCGGCCTGATGATGACGGATGGGATTTCGTCGAAACGTCGCCACAACTTTCTGAAGATGAAAGGAACGCAGGAAGAAACCCGAGACTCTAGATCTACACACACACACACACACACATATATATATATATATATATATATATATATATATATATATATATATATATATATATATATATATATATATAATTTTAAGGTTGTGTAATCTGAAAGGCCATATCAGCATATGAAGAGCCATGGCAGATTTTAAGTAGTTTTCCATGGCCTAAAGAGTTAAAATACTGAATGAGGACATTTTTATTTTGCTTTCTTCCCCTAATGAAAATAGGCTAATTTTTGCCAAGCTTCTTCTGGGGACATTCTGGGACCACAAGAGGATGGGCTAGAGGTGGCTTATGAGCTGTACTTCTTATAAACCTGTCCCACCCAAATGCCCTGCGGAAAAATCATAAGACAAGGAGCAGAACTTGAAAGAAACCAGGGTGGATTTGATTTAAATCAAGTCAATTTAAATCACAATTTAAATCATGATTTAAATCACTAGTAAAAAGGCTTGATTCAAATCAGCTGGATTTAAATCATAATTTTTAAAGACCAACTTGTCATCTCTGTCCTGCAGCAGCTCCTCCTCTGATCCTCTTTGACTTACCGACAGTCCCATTCACTTTAATGGGACAGCTGGTGATACGGCAGTGACACAACAAGGTGAGGGATGTGGCGGGCAGCAGGTGAGTGGATGCCCGCTAACAGGCCCTGCCATGATGGATCTGAAATGGCAGGTGCTCTTTATATCTAAGGACTCATTCTTGCTGGTAGTTAGAATCTTTAATATTATTTGCAAACAAAATGGAGGTTTCCTATTTAGAATAATAAGCTTTCAGGTTAATAAAGAACAGTGATATCGGAACCAATTTTAGGTTAATAGGTTAATCACACATAGTTGGAGAACTAGTCAAATTCTTTTATTTAATTAAAACACTTAGAGCCTGGTACAGATGCATTTTTCTTTAAACAATCATACAGTTTGTAGTGTACATAGATTTGCAAAACAATGGGATAAAGGAATATTCCTGAACTTTAATGATTTATCTCACGGTTAATGTGAAATTGTGTGAATGCATCAATGCAGTGCATATTATCTCAGCTTGTAGAGCTTGGATTCATTGAATGAGTTTATCAAAAATGTAAATATTGCAGAATATACAGCCTCATGCTACATAACTTAAGTTCCATTTCATGCTGAATAAACTAAATTATTAATATATTTTAAATAGAAAACTATATTTAGATAGATTTTTACTCCAAAAGCATTTTATTAAAATAAATTTGATAAAAATATAAAACATCCAATTTAAATCAAAAGCATCCAATTTAAATTTTAAAAAATCCGTTTTTTTAAAAAAATCATCGATTATTATCCACCCTGAAAGAAACCAATATAGATGTCAGATATTGTTTCAAGATCACACACTTCTTCCCCAGCAAACATCCACTGATAAAAAGACATATAATATATTGAATGGAGATACATCGTTTTGGTGCTTCATAAGTTAGCCATAGCATAGGAATAGCAGATGCATTGCTTGTACATCATCACAGATTCAACTCTTAATTTCCAAGGCAAAACCGAGAAAGGCTAACTTACTAAGTCATGATTTAGTTTTGTTTAGTTTGGGTTTAGCAGATTAGCTCATATTTTCACATTTGAAGCAATATTGCTAAAAATAAAATTACTTAGTAACGGTTGGCAAATATACAGTGCAGAATTATTATTTTATTTCTGTGCTTTTGTTTCATAATTCAGATACATATCAGAACTAAGTCCCATTACATTTCTTGAGGTTTACACTCAGATTAACTGATTATACCATTGCATCATGAATTTGACTTGCACAAATTCTGATTTTCACATGCGAAGTCTATATTGTCCAGATAGTTTCTGAACAATCATTGTGTCTTTAGAGCATCAGTATTTAACCATATTTTTCTATTGCATATAGAATAGAATTATACACACACACAGTGTGTGTGTGTGTGTGTGTGTGTGTATCAGTATGAAATTCTCAAACTCCAGGAAGAATACAAAACAGCTGTTTATTGCTAAAATAGTAAAAATAATAAAAACAACTATTTACAAACCTAAAACAACCTTAGATTTCGCTGGTCCACTGCCAGCGTCATCAGAGTAAATGCTGGGGGGTGGGGAGTTTGTTTATAAACCTTGTTGACTCATTGCCCTGCCCATTGATTGTGTAATAGGGCCGCCTGTCCTAACTAACCATAATTGTCCAAGCTGTCTCGCATCTCCTTGCATGTGTTCCAGTCCTATTGCTTTCTTTCTTCCTGTTGTTCCTTTCTTTGCCCCTCCTACCCCTGTCAAACCTACCCTTCATTGCTGTGCCTCCTCTCCTGCATTTACTATCTTCTCAACTCATCCTCCTTGCGTCTGGCCATAATGATGATGATGATGATGAATACACACACACACACACACACACACACACACACACACACACACACACACATTTGAATTTTGACCAAAGTTTTTTAAAAAAATTACAAGAAGTCCCTACTGTTGTATTTCAAAACCCGCATAGATCACTGCTACTGTACGTTAAACTGGTCATGCCGATGTTAAACTGATAAATTGATTAAAGCCATGATATGAAAACATAAGATACTTGACAATTGTTCTTGATTTATATAAACAGAATATCAAGCAACATCTAAGGTAAATCCCATTAGTTGACAGGATTTTTTTAAATTTCAATGTAAAAGATTCTAGAAACTGATAAAATGAAGACATTTTGGATTTTTAAAACTTTGGTTCACACTGAATAACTTAACTCTTGTTTAAACATTTGGTTGCATATTGCTTGGAAACATTACTATTAGAAATAAATGTTCCTTAAAATTTATATTGCATGTGTTTGCACAAAAGAAAGCAAATTCTATAATCCTAATGTTAAAATGTATATTTAAGATAAATTAAACAATCACATATCATCGTATGTTCTTGACAGTGGATGACAAGAAATGAATCTGAAGTTATTTTCTTTCACAAATCTAAGGAAAATATTAATTTTCTTCATTTTAGATAGTGTTTTGGAAATAAGCTGAAATAATCAAGAATGGAGTTCTTGTTTAAACATACTTTGAAGAATTTATTGTATTAGTAGATTACAGTCATTGTGCTAGGATAGTATCTATGCCATATTCATTTTTGTGAACATAATGGGAAATTCTACAGAGTGATTGTGTTTTAATAAAACACCCCCTGCTGAAAAGGAATACTAATGATTTTAGAAAGAGATGTACAAAGACAAAAATAGCATCTAAATTTTCAGGTTTTATTTTGAATTAATCTTTTGAAATAATAATGTTCAAGATAGCTTTAAAAGGGTTTAATGCTGTTTGGGGCTCTGTATTTTCTGTCAGTTTGAGATACATTTATAATAGGATTCTAACATCTTTTAATCATGTAGGGGGAATATTAAGGCAAATTGCAGCCAAATAATAAGAATTTTGTAGCATTAATTCTGTATTACGGTAGGCAGACTAGGATTCATTCAAACTTTATAATGACCTTGAGATGAATTGTTGTATTGGAGAGTACATAAATTGTCTGAAAATATTTTAAGAAAAATGTGTATATAAATGTACTAAATAAATCACTGTTCTTGTACATCAGTGCTGCTATTATGGAAAGGGTCAGAGTGTTGCATCAGCCAATACATCAAACTACTAAAAGGGTTTTCTTCACTCAATCCAATTTTGCAAAAAAAAAAAAAGTTTTTACCTCCATTTATTTAATATCCCAAATTCAGTCCATAATTTGCATTTGAAGCAGATCATGGCCCAAGTGCTACGATAAGTGTATTACTAGACCAGGGGTAGGCAACCTTGGCTCTTTTATGACTCGTGGACTTCAACTCCCAGAATTCCTGAGCCAGCATGGCTCAGCTTGGAAATGTCTTTTTTCCCCTCAGCATGGCTGGCTCAGGAATTCTGGGAGTTGAAGTCCACGAGTCATAAAAGAGCCAAGGTTGCCTATCCCTGTACTAGACCTTTAGCAGAAAATGGCCTAAATACCAGCAGAACAATAGGTAATGACTTAAAGAGCCATGAGGCTTATGTCTTAGAGCAGGGGTCTTCAAATTTGGCCCTTTTATGACTTGTGGACTTCAACTCCCAGAATTCCTCAGCCAGGCATGCTGGCTGAGGAATTCTGGGAGTTGAAGTCCACAAGTCATAAAAGGGCCAAGTTTGAAGACCCCCGTCTTAGAGGATAAAATGACTCTAGCATAAATACAGTGTTGAACTATTATCTTTCCCCAAAATAAAAAATCAGTTTTTTATCAGTACAAAATGGCAGTGAAATATTCACAGTTGTTCTCTCTGGGGCTATTGTTCACAAGTACTATTTTTACCACCCATTATCTTACAAAAATGCATTCTTACCACATTTTCTTTTCTTTTATAATGAGCATACACCTATTTTGCATCTTATTTATAAATTTTAGATTAAACATTTTGTATTCTTTTGTTCATCTTAATCTTTCAACTTGGATGGGCCTGGAAAAACGATGACTTCATTTGAGATTGCTCTGAATTTTAACTGGATTTATATCCCAGTGAGAAAATATTCCTAACTATTACAAATATATGCGAAATTACATGGAACATGCCCCTCGTGTATCTGAAATCAATGTCACCTTGGCTCCAATGTGGAAATCAAATCAAGACTGCTAAAAAACAATTTGTTAACCAATTCTGATTTCTTTTGCAAAGTATCAGTTAAACAATTGAGCCATGTTAGAAGGGGTTTTGTTTTACAGACTTAGTACTGAATATAGCTGAAAGGTTTTAAAAAAATAAACACACTAATTCTGAGTTAGCAGATAGTGATTGAATGACTTAAAAATAAAACCAGTCACAAGAGTTGCCCAACTCAAAATGTGGAAGGGGAAAAAGCTGTAACATTTTATTAAATGTATTTTTCTATTTTGAAGCATGTCTGTTTCAGTGTTATCAAAATTAATACAAATATTAAAATAGATGATCCTTCATTATGAGTCAACTATTAAGATCAGGGGAAGGGAACTACAGGGTTAGACAGAAGAAGAAATGTCTTTGGGGATTTTCATAAGTTGGCAGTATTTTTACCAAGCTTACTTTTCTATGCACTAAAACCAGAGGTCACATGATTTTGGAATGTGTATCCAAAGATAATACTACCTTTAGAAGACTCTACTTACAGGTAAGTAACTCTTCTTTAAAGGAGGTATCTTTGTGAGGCAGACTGTTTATGGGAGCAATTTGAATTGAACTTTAAATGAAAAAGGCATATCTCTGTAAGTGGTAATAATTTTAGTCATCTCACTGTAGCTAGGGGTTGTGGAATTCATTAGCACAGATTAACATATAAAGTGGGTGAGATATCGAATAGCAAACGTAAGGTTTAGGGACCTTAATTCATCACTGAATGAACAGCGTGTACAGTATTAGGGACTATGAAATTTTTAATTTACACAAAGTGTCCAAGAATATAGGGAATAAATTTAAACCCCAAACAGATAATGGAGCTGTGCCCTGCCTCACTGGCAAGTTGAATTGTTTTTACACTGAGTGAAGAAAGCTAATTATCCCAAGCACAAGGAGACTGCTAAAAATAATAAGATTATAAAGAATAATTTGCTGATATAATTACAACAAAATTGGGTACACACAATCGTCAGATACATGTATTGCTTGACCTGGGCGAGAAAGTGAAATAAATCCTTCCTCTATAGCCTTCATAAATTTGTTTTTATCATCTCAAAGTGGTGTTTGCATAGGCAACACAATTTGCATGTGTAATGTGGCTGTACAAATTGACAACAAGTAAATTATTCAAGGAAATAGGCTGGTTGTGTGTCTGAACTATCTCCACAAAGCCTATTCATTTTGAAGAATCACTGAGACGTGAAGCCCATGCATCAACTATTTTCTGACAATCCTCAGACTTATTGTCTCCTAAAATGTCATTATGACTATTATTTATGAAGCTAATTCATTTATTAATATATATTTAACTCTGACTTGTCATGCACCTTAGTAGGCTTTCTGTGCTCTGCATATTTTTTGAATAGATGAAAGAGTTTTGCATGCTGTAATGATTACTCTAAGCTGCTATAGATTTATAGAATGCAGCTTTATTATCTACTTGCATTAATACCTTTTTATAACTTTTTCTCCTTAGGGCCATGAAATATAAATGGCAAATGACATATCCAACAGATTGTGTAAGAAGAGATTTTCTTGGAGTTTGCTGAATATTAGAACAAAATAGGTTAGCTAACTGATTAAAGCTTATCTCATTTTTAAGAGGGTATAATAATTATATTAGACTGACTACTCCCCGAGTTACATGCATTGTCCACCCATTGCAGGAATATTTCCAAAACAGAAATATTTTGCTTATTATTTCCTGTAATACAAAAAAAAATAAAAAAAGATTAGTTTGATAAGCATGCAGGGACTAGATGGGGACCGACACTGAACGTCAACTAGTCTTATCATAGTCAAATTGCTTGTAGCATGAAAGAATGTGCTTAGAATACTAGTAAATTAACAGATTTTTCTTCCTTCTAAATAACTTCGGTTATTTTAAGATGTTTGATATTAAAAATACATTATTAAAATATTAAAAAACAAACATTAGATATTTCTGAAAACAAGCCAGTTGACTAGAGAAGCACATAGTTCCAGAAGCATGGATGCCTCTGAGGAGTCCCTTGGGAGGGACTGTTTACCTTCAAAATTTTCAAACATTTCATAATGCCAAGTAGCTTCTTCTGTTATATTTGTTTCTCTGTTTTTACCTGATCATAAAAAAGGTTTGTTATTCCTTTTGCACCCAGTTATTTTCTTTTATTCCCATTTCAACTACACTTGTTCTAACTTCGCTACCATGTCCATCCTGGTTGCTGGCAGTTGTAATTCTCCTTTATCTTGGCTGGAAGGAGAATGGGGAATGTGAGCATGCTTGCACGTCTCTGTGTGAGAGAATAATTTGTGTGTGAAGTGGGGGAGGAGCAGTAATATATGCAAATGGGGATCAATTAAATTTGCCAGGAATTATTTTTACAAATAATTTAATTGCAATAACAAGTTATTTAATTACTTTTTTCCCTTTCTTCCTTTTCAGAGTGTTGCTCCTGGCATGCATAGTTGTCCGTGTGAATGTAAGTGAATGTGTGTATCACTATATATTTCTTTTGTTTTTCCCAGGGAAAGGTAGCAAGCTTGCTTATTTATTTATTTATTTATTTATTTATTCATTTGTTTGTTTGTTCGTTCATTCATTCACATTTCATAATTACATTTCTAAACCTCCCCATCTCCCTCAAAGTGACGCTTAAAGTCAAATCATTCTTCTTTTTAGTTAGGAAATAACTATCAAAATGAATCTCTGGTGATTATCTTTAAAATATATTTCTTTTTTCAGTATGATGTCATCCTCTGTAAATACCTTTCTATCACATGATGTTAGAACTCTTCTGTACTTCTGTATCCAAGCCAGTCAATTTCTGGCTTATCTAGAATACCAAAAGTAATGCTGCGTAGATGATTTTGAGGTATTATTGCCCAAATTGTTTTCCGCTAGCAAGAATACTTGCCTATTGAGGTACCATGATGCACTGCTCCAGTTAAACCGATTGGGGAGTTTTAAGTGTTGAGAGAAGGGCAATTATATCAATATTCATGATGTTTCTGAGATTTGGTGGAATGAAGGTGATGGCTGAGCTGAAGTACTTTAAAAATAAACATAATAATACTTGTAAAATATGGCCAAAGATTAAAACAAGACAGAGGAACTCATGAAGTTATTGAGCTACAGCTTCCAATGTTTGATACTCCTGGCTATGCTGATGGCTTTTAGCTGCTGTGAGCTGTTGTCCAACAACTTCTGGAAAACTAACAGACCTCCAACTTTGGGGACAAAGATTTAATTGAGGAAAAATTAACTCACTTATTTTCCCTAAACTTATGCTTCACTTCATTGATTAAAGTTTAAATGTTGCCTGTTTAGTTCTTGTAATAAACCTACAGAGATCTATAGAATATGCAGTTGACCAGACTGAATATAGGCATCAAAGAAACATGTTTTTGACATACAGGATTATTTAAAATTTCTACCGCTTTCTCAGTCCACAGTTTCCTTTCATTTCAGAAGAATATATTAAGAGTATTTTATTTTATTTTTTACTCTTTTTTAAAAAAACAGAGTATGTACTTTCCAAAAAGAGATAGTTTATCAAGAATATGTGCATGTAATTAAACTGTATCATTTAAATGAAAAGGAAATGATGTTATTCTTTGAGCCTCAAAAAGAAGCTATGCATTAGTAATTGCAGAGTAAAAGTGAAAGTATTACACATTTCCTATGAATGCTTTCTGACATGTGTCAAATGAGCTCATTATCAATGAGACTCCTCAGCTAATCATACATTCGGTGGTAGATGTTCAAAGGCCATCTTCTTGAATTGTTCCTACACGGTTGAAATGCACTGCAAAAGTGGGAAGGAGAATTGTAGCTTACAGTACTTTAGATGTTTTGAGTTGTTAACATTGATTTAAATTATGGTGCAAATAAAAAAAGATATTAATCCAGAACATAGATTATAAAATTCTTAATGTTCCTTTTCTAAAATCAAAACACTTTACGAGTTGAAATTTCTATCTCGCTCCATTATTACAATCTTTTATTCAACTTTCTAATCCTTACTTTTTTAAAAGAATGAATACATTTTTCCTTCTGAAGCTTTTAAATAATTAGGTTTGCAACATACCTTTGTATGTAAACGTAAAAAACAATAAGAAACTTATATGTTTCAGAGGATTGTTGTTGTTGTTAGTTGCGAAGTCGTGTCCGACCCATCGCGACCCTATGGACAATGTTCCTCCAGGCCTTCCTGTCCTCTACCATCTTCTGGAGTCCATTTAAGCTCACGCCTACTGCTTCAGTGACTCCATCCAGCCACCTCATTCTCTGTCGTCCCCTTCTTCTATTGCCCTCGATCTTTCCCAGCATTAGGCTCTTCTCCAGTGAGTCCTTCCTTCTCATTAGGTGGCCAAAGTATTTGAGTTTTAGCTTCAGGATCTGGCCTTCTAAAGAGCAGTCAGGGTTGATCTCCTCTAGGACTGACCGGTTTGATCACCTTGCAGTCCAAGGGACTCGCAGGAGTCTTCTCCAGCACCATAGTTCAAAGGCTTCAATTCTTTGGCGCTCAGCCTTTCTTATGGTCCAGCTTTCACTGCCATACATTGCAACTGGGAAGACCATAGCCTTGACTATACGCACTTTTGTTGACAGGGTGATGTCTCTGCTTTTTAGTGTGCTGTCTAGATTTGCCATGGCTTTCCTCCCGAGGAGCAAGCGTCTTTTAATTTCTTGGCTACAGTCCCCATCTGCAGTGATCTTGGAGCCCAGGAAAATAAAATCTGTCACTACCTCCATTTCTTCTATTTGCCAGGAATTGAGAGGGCCAGATGCCATGATCTTGGTTTTCTTAATGTTTAGTTTCAACCCAATTTTTGCACTCTCCTTCTTCACTCGCAACAAGAGGCTCTTTAGTTCTTCTTCACTTTCTGCCATTAGAGTGGTATCATCTGCATATCTTAGGTTGTTGATGTTTCTTCCGGCAATCTTAATTCCAACTTTTGATTCATCTAGCCCTGCCTTTCTCATGATGTGCTCTGCATATAAGTTAAATAGGCAAGGCGACAGTATACAGCCTTGCCGGACTCCTTTCCCAATTTTGAACCAATCGGTGGTTCCGTGTCCAGTTCTCACTGTTGCTTCTTGGCCCGCATATAGGTTTCTCAAGAGACAAATAAGATGGTCTGGTATGCCCATCTCTTTAAGGACTTGCCACAGTTTGTTATGATCCACACAATCAAAGGCTTTAGCATAGTCAATGAAGCAGAAGTAGATGTTTTTCTGGAACTCTCTAGCTTTCTCCATGATCCAGCGTATGTTAGCAATTTGATCTCTAGTTCCTCTGCCTCTTCGAAATCCTGCCTGTACTTCTGGTAGTTCTCGATCCACATACTGCTGGAGTCTAGCTTGTAGAATTTTAAGCATAACTTTACTAGCATGAGAAATGAGTGCAATGGTGCGATAGTTTGAACATTCTTTGGCACTGCCTTTCTTTGGAATTGGAATGTAAACTGATCTTTTCCAATCCTGTGGCCACTGTTGAGTTTTCCAAATTTGCTGGCAAATTGAGTGTAGCACTTTTACTGCATCATCTTTTAAGATTTTGAATAGCTCAGCTGGAATACTGTCACCTCCACTAGCTTTGTTGTTGCTCAGCTTTTCTAAGGCCCACTTCACTTCACATTCTAGGATGTCTGGCTCGAGGTCAGTGACCAACTCATTGTGATTATCAGGGACATTAAGCTCATTGTTGTATAGTTCTTCTGTGTAATTTTGCCACCTCTTCTTAATCTCTTCTGCCTCTGTTAGGTCCCTGCCATTTTGGTCCTTTATCATGCCCATTTTTGCATGAAACGTTCCCTTCATCTCTCCAATTTTCTTGAAAAGATCTCTGGTCCTCCCTATTCTATTGTTTTCTTCTATTTCTTTGCATTGTTCATTTAAGAAGGCATTCTTATCTCTTCTAGCTATTCTTTGGAATTCTGCATTTAATTGGGCATATCTTTCTTTTTCTCCCTTGCCTTTTGCTTCCCTCCTTTCCTCAGCTATTTGCAAAGCTTCCTCAGACAGCCCTTTTGCTTTCTTGCATTTCTTTTTCTTTGGGATGGTTTTGGTTGCTACCTGTTGTACAATGTTGCGAACCTCTGTCCATAGTTCTTCAGGCACTCTGTCTATCAGATCTAATTCCTTAAATCTATTTGTCACCTCTACTGTATATTGAACAGGGATATGATTTAATTCATACCTGACTGGCCTAGCGCTTTTCCCTACTTTCTTTAATTTAAGCCTAAACTTTGCAACAAGAAGCTCATGGTCTGAGCCACAGTCAGCTCCTGGTCTTCTTTTTACTGACTGTATAGAGCTTCTCCATCTTTGGCTGCAGAGCATATAGTCAATCTGATTTCTGTGTTGACCGTCTGGTGATGTCCATGTGTAAAGCCGTCTCTTGGGTTGTTGGAAAAGAGTGTTTGCTATCACCATCGTATTCTCTTGACAAAATTCTATCAGCCTGTGCCCTGCTTCATTTTGTACTCCAAGGCCAAACTTGCCTGTTATTCCGGTTATCTTTTGGCTTCCTACTTTAGCATTCCAATCTCCCATGATGATAAGGACATCATTTTTGGGTGTTAGTTCTATAAGGTGCTGTAGGGCTTCATAGAACCGGTCAATTTCATCCTCTTCAGCACCGGTGGTTGGGGCATAGACTTGGACTACTGTGATATTGAATGGTTTGCCTTGGATTCGAACTGAGATCATTCTGTCATTTTGAGGATTGTATCCCAGTATTGCTTTTCCTACTCTTTTATTGACTATGAAGGCTACTCCATTTCTTCTGAGGGATTCTTGCCCGCAGTAGTATACCTGATGGTCATCTGAATTAAATTCACCCATTCCTGTCCATTTTAGTTCGCTGATACCTAAGATGTCGATGTTTAGTCTTGTCATCTCTTGTTTGACCACGTCCAGCTTTCCTTGATTCATGGATCTTACATTCCAGGTTCCTATGGAGAAAGAATCTTTACAGCATCGGACTTTCCTTTCACCACCAGACATATCCACAGCTGAGCGTCCTTTCGGCTCTGGCCCAGTCGCTTCATTCTTTCTGGCGCTACTAGTACTAGCCCTCTGCTCTTCCCCAGTAGCATATTGGTCGCCTTCCGACCTGAGGGGCTCATCTTCCAGCGTCATATCGTTTTGCCTTTTGGTACTGTCCATAGGGTTTTCATGGCAAAGATACTGGAGTGGGTTGCCATTTCCTTCTCCAGTGGATCACGTTTTGTCAGAACTCTCTGCTATGACCTTTCCGTCTTGGGTGGCCCTGCACGGCATAGCTCATAGCTTCATTGAATTACGCAAGCCCCTTCGCCACGACAAGGCAGTAATCCATGAAGGGGATTAAGTCTGTTTAATTTGTATTTCAGACTTGAAATAAACCAGCTTAACAGGTTATGTATCTAAACTGAATTTCTGCTACTACTCTTCAACCACTGAACCAGGTTCCATCACTGTAAGTTCTCCATTATGCTCCATGATTGTATACTTTTCTTCCCTTCTTTACTTGTTTGGGTCTAGATTGGTTTGAGAAAGAGGCCAGCTTCAGCTAAATGAGACAAGCTAAAACACTCTTTAGGAAACTCGGCTTTTTTTTATTGAAGACTTACATGGGGTAATATTTTAGATTCCTTACATATTGGAAATATTTTGCTGCTCTTATTGTGTCTGCTGAATGTTACCCAGTGGCACTTTTTAAGGCAATTCATTCCTTAAAACTAAAACTAAGAACATCTCAAGCACTGCTGGGAAGAATATTTGCAGCCTTTGGCAGATAAAATAGCTCAGATTAAAATGATGTGGTTTATTGTGGGGGGAATGCCTCTTCATGATATTTAACTACCCAGAACCTTCTCAGATGGGCAGCAGACAAATAAAGCAAATAAATAAAGACCAGTTATAGGCTGCAAAAATCCAAATATAACTAGCAATTTGTTAAAATTTTCTACATTGTTTGCTTCCATAATAACCATTTGTTTTGTGCAGTATAGAGCTGGTACCATTAATAAAGGCAAAAGTCACCTTTAAAATATTTAGAAATGATAATAAAGAAAATCTTTGTTAGGATTCTTTATTTTTCCCTAAAGACCATCTTTTGTATATTGTTCATTTACCTTTGATTGGTAGTGTGCTATATATTTATGAAGGGTTTACATTTATGCCAATACCTCTATTTTTCTCCTTAATTGCCTTTTTAAGTATAAGGTTGGCCATATCTATTTATTTATATACCATAGATTACAACTTCAATCACTCAAGAGATACTTTTCTTTTTCACCCATAAGATTAAAAATAAATTTCCTAAGAATTGTAAGATATGTCTGCTACATGTCAGGAATTTTCCACCATAATTGGCATTTTGTATAATTTTTAAATTTTGTTTTGAAGAAAACCGAGCTACAGTATAATATTCTGGAAAAACTATTTGGAGATTTCAGAATGGTGCCCAAGATGAATGACAGAGAGTGATTTTAGTGTAGTGATTAAGGCAACAGGCTAGAAATTAGAAGACCATTATTTGCAAACCTGCCTGGACTTCATACGACAAAGAGGAATCCAGGAGAACAGAGGGATGTCCCTCTGTTCCTCTAGGGGAGAGAGCAAATTCTGGTGTCTGAACTTGTGAACTGTCAATCTGTGTATGGCCAGAAATAGCACCATTTCACTGAACCCTGACATATTTATCCTGATTTGCTACCTTTCTTTTCTTGCCATTATTTAAAGAGTTTAAATTGAGCTGATTGCTAGTTTTATGTGAGGCCACATTTATTTCCCAGAGGCATTACTGAACTATCCCCAGATGAATGATAGTAAATTAGTATGGCATTAACCAGCTATAGGGAAAACCTCTGTTTCTACAGCCAGCAACATTCTTTCCATTTAATATTCCCACCTGCCCCAGGTTTGCCAGTTATGAGTAGGACACCAGAATGGGGAGAACAAACATGAAGGAAACCTCATAAGTTCCAGGTTCAAGCAGTTTATAGCATTTAGCTCCCATAAGTGTACGAATTGCTTTTTTTTGCTGTAGTTTATTGCTGTTTCCTGCTCATGTCAAAGTCATATCAGTGAGCTGGGTTGAATGGTTGCTTTAATTGTATCTATGTAGTTAAGATTAAGAGTTAGTCTAATTGTTTTAAGAAATCTTAACAATGAAATAAAATAAAAACAATAAAAACAATAAAAGAAGCTATTGAAAAAGAAAGACTTTGGAGGAATAGAATGGTTCAGAATAAGAAAACGACTGAGACTAGAATCCATATTTAAATTATAAAAGATATCATATAAATAATAGGATTGGATAGCTGAAGTCAAAACTGGAGATGTGCTGCATGCAGATCTGAAGCAAGTAAGGATACTTCCAATAAAGCTTGGTCATTCTTTTTGTACCTTTGTCAGCTCCTTAAAAAAACTGTATCTTTTCTGGCATTGCCACAGTAGCTCTGAAAGTTCAAGAAAATGCACACTATTAACTTTAAGTAAAGATGCAGGCCTTTTAAGTAGTAGCCAGTAGGTAGGGGGTGGTTGCTGATGTTGGAGCTGAATCACCCATGTCTGTTTGTAGCTGAATATTCTACCAAAAACCCCCCGAAGATACAGGTTTCCAGTGGGACCAATAAAAAGTCTTCTCTGTGGTGACTCCCTCCTTGGAGATATAAATTTTGCCTCCACTTTGACACTCTTCCGAAAGGCCCTGAAGACATGATTCTGCCAACAGGCCTGGGGACCAGGGTGATATGGAGCCCATTGACTGGTTGATCTGATTGTTGTTGCCAGGGCTTTGAGGGTTTATTGGTTGTTGTATTGGGTTTTATTGCTGCAAGCCGCCACGAGTCACCATAAGTGAGTTGGGTGGTGATATAAATTTTCTTAATAAATAAATAAATAAAATGTCAACTTTAATATTTTTGAACAATTGACAGCTGATAAATAGCAGTAATAGGTAGTTCTGGTTTATAGTGTTTAAAATAGGTATAGCTGGATATTGTACTAGAGCAGACATGTCAAACACAAGGCCCGGGGGCCGGATGCGGCCCGCAGAGTGGTTTCATGTGGCCCATGAACCCATCCTGGAAACAGTGAGGGAACGGCCCACACTGCCTTGGCCCTGGCCTAGGCTGGCCAGAAGCCAATGTACAATTTTGTGGTGGCCATCTATGCTGAAATACATTCAGTCTTAGCTCCATAAGGCCATCTGGAAACAGCGAAGGTCCAGCCCCTGCTGCATCGGCCCCGCCCACTGGGTGCACGCTGGGGAGGTATCACCCTTTGTGAGGAATGAAGAAAGACACCATTGCCTGGAAGTAGCCAGCACATGGCCCTCCCTACTTCGAACAGGCTAGGGGCTGGGCAGAATTGCACTTCTCTTTAGATTCAAGCCACCTGGCTCAGCCTCACCGCACTGTGAGGAGAGCACTCCGCTGCCTGCCAAAACCGGGCAGGCTGGGGGCTGGGCAGCACTGCGCAGGTAACATCGACTCTCATGCTGCTCATGGCATCCCCTCCCCCAGAGCCCACCAAGCCGGATATGTGAAGTAGGCGAGGGCCATGTGCTGGCCACTTCCAGGCGATGGTGCATTTCTTCATTCCTCACGAAGGATGCCACTTCCCCAGCTGCGTTTCTTGCCTGTTTTTCTCCCTCCCTCATCTCAAATATTTTCCCACCACTCGAAGGAAGGAAGGAAGGAAGGAAGGAAGGAAGGAAGGAAGGAAGGAAGGAAGGAAGGAAGGAAGGAAGGAAGATAATCAAACAACAAATCAGCGAACACCTTGATACAAACAAGGTCATCACTAAAAGTCAACATGGGTTTGTCAAAAACAGATCATGCCAGACAAATCTTATTACATTCTTTGACCAAGTGACAAAATTAGTGGACCAGAGGAACACTGTAGATATAATTTACTTGGACTTCAGTAAGGCATTCGATAAAGTAGATCACAACCTACTAGTTGATAAGATAGAAAAATGTGGGTTAGATAGCATTACCACCAGATGGATTCGTAGCTGGCTGACAGGCCGTACTCAGCGTGTGGTCCTCAATGGAACCGCATCTACATGGAAGGAAGTGTGTAGTGGGGTGCCCCAGGGCTCTGTTCTGGGCCCAGGGCTCTTCAATATCTTCATTAATGATTTGGATGAGGGGATAGATGGGGAACTCATCAAATTTGCAGACGACACCAAGCTGGCAGGAATAGCCAATACTCCAGAAGATAGGACCCAGATTGTTGGGGGCAATTAAGCTGACTTTGTAATAATGCCGCTTGGGGGGTGTATGAAAGCCCTAATAAGCAGGCATATACATAGAATGAAGGCTACTGCTAAGCTTGTAAGCCGCCCTGAGTCTTCGGAGAAGGGCGGGATATAAATGGAATTAAAAAAAAATAGGCTTAAGATACAGAAGGATCTGGACAGACTCGAACACTGGGCACTATCTAACAAAATGAAATTCAATGGTGAAAAAAGTAAGGTTCTACATTTAGGCAGGAAAATCAAATGCATAGGTATAGTATAGGTAGTACCTTGCTCAATAGTAGTAACTGTGAAAGGGATCTCGGAGTCTTAGTAGACAATCACTTCAATATGAGCCACCAGTGTGCTGCAGCTGCCAAAAAAGCCAACACAGTGCTAGGCTGCATTAACAGAGGGATAGAATCAAGATCAAGTGAAGTACTAATACCACTTTACAATGCTTTGGTAAGGCCACACCTGGAATACTGCATCCAGTTTTGGTCACCACGATGTAAAAAAGATGTTGAGACTCTAGAAAGGGTACAGAGAAGAGCAACCAAGATGATTAGGGGGCTGGAGGCTAAAACATATAGGGAACAGTTGCTGGAATTGGGTATGTGTAGTTTAATGAAGAGAAGGGTGAGGGGTGACATGATAGCAGTGTTCCAATATCTCAGGGCCTGCCACAAAGAAGAGGGAGCCAAGCTATTCTCCAAAGCACCTGAAAGCAGGACAAGAAGCAATGGATGGAAACTAGTCAAGGAGAGAAGCAACCTAGAACTAAGGAGAAACTTCCTGACAGTTAGAACAATTAACCAGTGGAACAACCTGCCTCCAGAGGTGGTGAATGCTCCAACACTGGAAGTTTTTAAGAAGAGACTGGATAGCCATTTGCCTGAAATGGTATAGGGTTTCCTGCCTGAGCAGGGGGTTGGACTAGATGACCTCCAAGGTCCCTTCCAACTTTATATTATTATTATTATTATTATTATTATTATTATTATTATTATTATTATTATTATTATTATTATTATTATTATTATTATTATTATGGAAGGAGAGGGAGGGTCTGAAGGAAGTCCTGCCTTAGTCCTTCCCTGCTGCCCTTTCACCATCCCCTTGCCCCCTCCTCCTGGCCTATCCTGGGGGGTCTCCCATCCTATTGCTAAGGAAGTTTTGGATACAAAGCCAGGTCTCCACACATGGAGAGGGAGTGGGACTCCCTCTTCACTTTGCCCTCATACCCATCATAAGCAACCTGGCTAAGGAGAGCAAGCACAGCAGGAGCAGCCTTGAGGTAAGTGCAGCTGGGTGCCCGCTTGGGGAATTGGGACTGGGCTTAGTGCCACAGGTGCTTGAGGGTTGGGCTGGGCATTTGACCTCCGTGCCACTGTCCAGCCCCCCCCCCCCGCATGGCCTGAGAGGAACAGTGAGGCTCCTCCAGTGGACCATGCCTTGGCACTTGCCCCGGTCCCATCTCCTTCTGCCAGAGACCCTCAGATCTATCCCACTCCTGTCCAGGCCCCATAGGTGACACGAATGATATAGAGCTGGCCATGCCCACCCAGTAGGCCACACGCACTCCAGCCACGCCCAACCAGTAGGCCACGCCCACCCTGGTCACACCCACCCGGCCCCCTGAGGGCAACCGCAATGCTGATGCGGCCCTCAATGAAATTGAGTTTGACACCCCTGTACTAGAGAATTAAAGAGAAGATTATTCCTTGTGAGGAAGGTAATGTCAACATAAAACACAATCAGGAAGTATATGGGTATTTAAATGACAAGAAAGATTTCAATTAATGAATACTAATAGCTCATATTCCCTTAGCAGTTTCTAGTATATTATCCAGATTACTCAATCAATATATTAAACCTAATATAGATCACTTCTCAGATTAAAGTGTGTACCATAGCTATCCTTACAATAAAACAAGAAACTGTATTCTCAAATGCCTCAGTAAAACTTTTCATACTGAGCAAGATCTTCTAGTTCTAGTAATTTGAGAAGAAATACACTCCTAAGAATATATGGTATGGTATGTAAAATTATGTAAATCTGACATTATTTGGTAAAACTGAACATTCAAGTATCATGGCAAACTTCATAATGTTATACTTTCATTTGGAAAAGAAAATCAGTGCTCCCATAAAATTTTTGTTAATATGGAGGATAGACTCACATACCATTTTCACAAAGAAAAAATAATTAACCAAAATATAAATTGCAACAAACTACCTATCTTCTTCCCTCCTGCATAAAAGGATTAAGTCTCCCATTAGGCCACAGAGTACTTTGGACTTTATTTTTGGAGAATAGAAAGAATGTTCATTTATTTCTCTTTGTCTTTAGCATGGCCTATCTCCTCTTCTACTGATTTTAACTGAAACTTCTGGACAAAATATTCTTTGAACATAAGCAAATATTTATGTTTTAAAAAGAAAATAACACACATATTGCATGTTCTCAGTGCAACCAATATTTAATCCTTGACACATTGGAAACATTTTTTTTCTTTTACGGATGAGCTATATCTTAATCTGTTGCAAATGGGATAAAAATAAATTCATAATACAAAATAAATGGTAGAATTGCTTTTCCTTGCACATCCCTGAATCCATATAAACTCCTTTTTAATGAAATTAATTTTCTGAAGGATGATCTACTGTTTAAAATAAACAGTATAGTATCCTAATGATCAAATACTTGACCAGACACGCATTTGCAAGCTATTATGGAGGGGATGTTCCATAGAGCAGGGCTTTTCAACCAGTGGTACAGGTACCACCTGTGGTACATTGGCACCTGGCAGGTGGTACGCAACCATACAAGAAAAGTGATAGCGGGGGAGGGGAATGAGCTGAACCGGTGGCAGCACCGCACAAGCCTGAGTGAGAGATGGCTGGAGCTGCAGGGCTGTCAGAGCTGGAAGCGCCAGGCTCAGTGCCAGGCTCCAGCTGGAGCTCGGCACTGATCCTGCCATTTCTTGTGAGCCCAGAACACGCACCGATCAGCTGGAATGTTCCAGCATCTCCAGGGTCTTGTGATTTACATTCAGATGGTTGGCAACTGATTCTTATTTATGACGGTCACAGTGTCCCAGGGTCATGTGAAGGGACCAAAACCTGTTGCAACCACCCAGCAGACATAGGGAATAAAAACCAAACAACCCCCACCCCACCCCCACTGCCAATCCTAAACAGAAATGCTCACAACAATGA
Organism: Vipera berus; assembly: GCF_964194415.1. NCBI lineage: Eukaryota > Metazoa > Chordata > Lepidosauria > Squamata > Viperidae > Vipera > Vipera berus. The sequence goes on from NC_138207.1 coordinate 58,301,711, forward strand.
AAACCTTGGAAAGGAGGAAGAGCGCCGCCGGGCAGGCAGGCAGGTGTCTTGCTCGGCTGTGGCTTGGGGGGCACTTTTTTCAGGGCCATTGTGACTTCGAACAGTCAGTAAGCAAACTGTTGTAAGTTGAAGACTACCTGTACTTCATCACTTTTTTTCTTTTTTTTCCTTTTTTTTTTGGTCATCAAGTTTTTGACACCTTGCTAGGCAACTGGTGGTTCTCGGATGTTGCCATATCCTAACAGTAGTACAATGGGTGAAAAGGTTGAAAAGCCCTGCCATAGAGGGGAAAAAATCCAAGCATTTGGTTAATCTTATCCAATTCTTGATAACTTCATAACTTCAGACTGAGTACATAAGATCTTTTCATCAGAAATCAACCATATAGCATAAAGTGACCTATTAGGAGAGTGTCTCATAGTCCTCTTATTACTCTGGCTCATATATTTCTTCTTGTCTCCCTCTTCATTTTCTCTGGCATTTAGTTTTCTTCCTTGCCTTCCTAAATTTTACTAGGGCCAGATTAAGGGCAGCTGATGCCCTAAGCAGAGCCCCTTGGCCCTTCCATTGCTTAACTGACAAATCGTCAAGACTGTTGAAAACTAAACATGAGTGTAGCAGTGAAAGAGTTATCATAGGGCAAAATACCTTGTGGTGACTCCTTCCTTTGGTGCTCTAAGTGCAAACTTACTTTGCTAAATGATTAATCCAGAGCTACCAGTCCTGTGCATAAACATGTAACCTTCCTTGATGTATTACCACCTACTGTAGGAGGTTCTTCTCAAGCCCTTCACCCACTACCACCGCCCTCCAGTAAGGACACAAACATGCATTTCCAGGAGTTGTTGATTCTCCTCAGGCAAGAAGAACTTTCTTTGCTTTCCATGTAATGTATGTGGTCTTGTATGCAAAACTCCTCCATTCACTTGATTACTAACTCATTCTCTTGGGGACCTAATTTCCTGAAATGCCTTCTCTGTGGCAAGCCTTCAAATACTGGACTACTGCTACTGTCACCCCTAGTCCTTCTTTTCTCCAATTCCTGCAAACGTTCTTTATACGTTTTTGTCTCCAAGCCCTTTAGCATTTTAGTTGCTCTTCTTTAGACTTTTTCCAAAGTCTCAACATCTTTTTTGTAATGTTGTGACCAAAACTGGATGCAGTATTCCAGGTGTGATCTTTGTTTTTGTCAGTTGCGAAGTCGTTTCCGACCCATCGCGACCCTATGGACAATGTTCCTCCAGGCCTTCCTGTCCTCTACCATCTTCTGGAGTCCATCTAGGCTCACACCTACTGCTTCAGTGACTCCATCCAGCCACCTCATTCTCTGTCGTCCCCTTCTTCTATTGCCCTCAATCTTTCCCAGCATTAGGCTCTTCTCCAGTGAGTCCTTCCTTCTCATTAGGTGGCCAAAGTATTTGAGTTTTAGCTTCAGGATCTGGCCTTCTAAAGAGCAGTCAGGGTTGATCTCCTCTAGGACTGACCGGTTTAATCGCCTTGCAGTCCAAGGGACTCGCAGGAGTGTTCTCCAGCACTATGGTTCAAAGGCTTCAATTCTTTGGCGCTCAGCCTTTCTTATGGTCCAGCTTTCACTGCCATACATTGCAACTGGGAAGACCATAGCCTTGACTATACGCACTTTTGTTGACAGGGTGATGTCTCTGCTTTTTAGTGTGCTGTCTAGATTTGCCATGGCTTTCCTCCCAAGGAGCAAGCGTCTTTTAATTTCTTGGCTACAGTTCCCATCTGCAGTGATCTTGGAGCCCAGGAAAATAAAATCTGTCACTACCTCCATTTCTTCCCCATCTATTTGCCAGGAATTGAGAGGGCCAGATGCCATGATCTTGGTTTTCTTAACGTGAGGTGGTCTTACTAAGGATTTATAAGGTAAAGGTAAAGGTTCCCCCACACATGTGTGCTAGTCGTTTCTGACTCTAGGGGCTGGTGCTCAGCGTTCCGTGCGTCTTTGGCGTCTAGTCATGCCGGCCACATGACCACGGAGACATCCTTGGACAAGCGCTGGCTCTTCGGCTTTGAAACGGAGATAAAGATTTATAAAGCAGTACTAATACTTCACATGACTTTGATTCTATGCCTCTGTTTATACAACCAAGGAATGTATTAGCTTTTTTGGCTGCTGCCGCATACTGTTGGCTCAGGTTTAAGTGATCATCCACAAGGACTCCAAGGTTTCCCTCACAGTTACTATTTTTGAGGCAGGTTTCGCCTAATCTGTACTTTGGTTTTTCCTGCCAAGGTGTAAAACCTTGCTTTAGGTAAAGGTAAAGGTTCCCCCGCACATGCATGCTAGTCGTTTCTGACTCTAGGGGCCGGTGCTCATCTCCGTTTGAAAGCCGAAGAGCCAGCGCTTGTCCGAGGACGTCTCCGTGGTTATGTGGCCGGCATGACTAGGCGCCAAAGGCGCACAGAACACTGTTACCTTCCCACCGTAGTGGTCCCTATTTTTCTACTTGCATTTTTATGTGCTTTCGAACTGCTAGGTTGGCAGAAGCTGGGACGAGTAACAGGTGCTCACTCTGTTACGCGGCACTCGGGATTCGACCCGCCAAATTGCCGACCTTCTGATCGACAAGCTCAGCGTCCTAACCCACTGAGCCACCTTGCTTTACTTCACATTAAATTTTATGTTATTGGATAGGGTCCATTGTTCAAGTCTGTCAAGATTTTTTTGGCTCCTGAGCCAAAATGTCTAAGCCAGAATGTCTCTTTATTCCCCACGGCAGGGGGCCCTCCCTGTCAGCCAGTGGTTTCCGCACAATATGGTTTGGTTTTTTTTTAAATGCCACTGAATGAACCTCTGAAGAGACATACTCAGATGATATATCCCTAAACCAGGAAAGAATACCTGTCCCATGAAAGAATACCTATTGTGCATGCAAAAGTTCTCAGATTTAATTCCAGCAGTTCTAGTTACAACAAAATAATAATCCAGTTTATGGGCAGGACAGGCAATCTGGTTGCCTGAAGATATTTAGAATATTAAACCATGAATGACAGACAGCTTGCTCAATGAAAAGAGATTGTGGGAAGTCTGGAGGACCACAAGGTTGCCTGTTCCCTTCTGTGTATAGATGTAGTGCTAGATGTGTTAGGCATATGGTGTTAGCCTACAATGTTGGGTTGAAAATATATTAACCATAATGCTATGTCTTTAAGTTGTTAATTGGCCAATGGGTGTGTAAGTGTTCTCATGGCCATAAGAGGAAGCTAGGAACGTAGCTTCTCTCTCTCTCTGAATTCACTGCTTTCTACTATTACTGTTTTTGCTCTGCTGTTGGTTTACTACTGTTGTAAGCTAAACTGTGTATTGACCTCTGGACCGGTAAGAAGACTTTGTAGTTTGGATTACCCCTTGGACTGTTGCTATTGTGTATGACTTGGACTGTTTATTTTTGACTGTGCATTTTTGTTTTTACACCACCTCAAAGTAAAATACTTTTTGCTTTTAGAACTCAGTGTATTTCTGTGTGTGACTTTTACTGCTCTCAGTGCCCTTCCTTGTCTGTGCAACTCTTTGGTAGCACAAGGAGACCTCTGCACAATAAATTCCTTAACACTGGTTATGGGCCCAGGCCTGTACTGAGAGTAAGTGCACACAGTATTCCTAGCTGAGTTAGCTATTTGGTGTAAAATGGCACAGGAACTGTTGTCAGGCATCTCCTGGATAACCCGGTTGGATGGGACAAACTATGTTTCCTGGTCCACAAAATGCTGCTTGCTTTTGCGCAAGGAAGGACTATGGGCTGTTGTAAATAACCCACCAGATACTACTGCTTGGGATCCAGATGACGAAGAGGATGCAAAGAAGTTAGACAACTTTAAACGTAGCAATGAGAAAGCTCTTTGCATTATTGGACTAACACTGAATGACCAGCAGCTTGTCCATATTCGTGGTGAGGAGTCTGCTGCTAGGTGTTGGGATGTTTTGCGAAGGCTTTATGTTCGTGACAGTGTGGGTGCACATATACACCTTACACGTAAGCTGTTTAGGGCTCGTCTGCAGAAGAATGGAGATATGCTGACCCATTTAAATTACATGAAGGCAACTTTTCAAGAGCTTCATGAAAAGGAGCTGATTTTTTCAGAGTTGCATCAGGTCTACATTATTCTGTCATCTTTGGATGAGAGTTATGATGAGTATGTTTCTTCTTTGGAAGTCCTGACCAGAGAGGAACTGACATTGACTAACATTACTGGGAGACTGCTGGAAGAGTCCAGAAGAAGGCGTGACAGAGACCAGCTGAGAGAGACACAGCCACGAGAGGAGCAGCCATTTACCACTGCTTACAATGTCAAGAAATGTTATTCTTGTGGGGCTACAGGGCATATAGCCAAATTCTGTAGAAAGGGTAAAAAAACAGAATGTGAATAGCAGTGGGAAGGCTAAGAAGGGCATTGGTTTGGCTATTTCTGGTGAATCAACATCCAGAAATAATGAATTGTGGGTTGTTGATAGTGGGGCTTCACAATGCATTACTAAAGTGAAAGAGAGGTTTGTTAATATGAAAAACAGCAACCAATATGTTTCACTAGCAAACGGTTGGAGGATGAAGGCCTCTGGTGAAGGTAATTCCTATTGTCCATGCATTAATGAACAGTTACCTATGTTATATATACCTAAACTAAGATTCAACCTGTTATCTGTAAGGGAATTGGTTAAGGTTGGGTTTGTGGTAACATTCAGAGGGGAGCAATGCACTATTGAGAGGAATGGAACCTGTGTAACTGCTAATTTGAAAGATGGTTTATTCGTTCTCACAAGTAACCAGGTTAGTACAGTTAAAGCTAACTCAATATGTGAGAACAAGAAGCCACATGATGAATGTATACATTTATTGCATAGGCGGTTAGGGCATGTAAATTTCAACTCACTACGTAAAACAGTTGAGTTAGTAGAAGGAATTACACTGAAGCCATGTAGTAAGTATTTGAATTGCAATGCCTGTAATCAGGAAAAGAGCAAGGCAACTCCTGCAAACAGGATAAACAGCTTCAAAACAACTGTTCCTTTGGAAGTTGTGTTTGCTGAGTTAATTGGACCCATGAAACCAAGTTTAGGAGGGTCATGTTATATTTTAAGTATATTGGACCACTACTCTCGTTATGGATTTTGTTATCTGCTTAAGTCAAAGGCAGACACTTTCCAACAATTTGCAAACTGGCTGAAGTTCGTGGAGAAAAAAACAAAGAGAAAGGTTCAGTGCATAATTACTGATAATGGTACTGAATTTACAAATAAGTGTTTTGTTGATATGCTACAATCAGCTGGCATTGAGCATAAACATTCAGCCCCTTATAGGCCTCAACATAATGCTTTTGTTGAGAGACGTGGGCAAACGTTACAAGCCATGATTAGAACCATGTTAAGAGATTCTGGCTTAACAGATAGACTGTGGGGGGAGGCAGCAAAATGTGCAAACCATGTTCTGAATATAGTTGTTAATACTTCTACTGGTAAAATACCATATACTATATGGCATGGTAGAAGACCAAACCTTGATTACCTGCACACATTTGGCACCCCAGCTTGGGTCCACATTCCTGCACAACTCAGGAGTAAAGGCCAACATAGGGCTAGGCAATTATACTTCGTAGGTTACGAAGCTAACCACAGATCCTATCGTTTCTGGGAACGAGGCACAACTAATGTATATAACAGTGCTAGTGCAAAATTCCTTGAGCACGTTGGTTGGGATAGGTTAGAGCAAGTAACTGTTAATACTGATCCTCTAGTGTTTGAGGACTCCTCTGATAACGTAACTAGTAATGATAATACATCTCCTGTAAATATAAAAGATGAAGAGGAGATAGGGGAGATAAAAGAGGAATCAGAGGAAGGAAAGGAGACAGAAACTCAAAGCCCTGTAATTCCTTGGCGTTCAACGTGTATCAGACATCCACCTGATCGCTATGAAGCTAGTATAATATGTCAAGTTAGTGTAGAGCCTTCTAACTATGATGAGATCAGGATGTATCCTGAAAAAGAACAAGCATCATGGAAAGCTGCAATGAACAGGGAGTTGAAGTCTTTGCAGAATCTTAAGGTTTATCAGAAAGCAAAACTGCCACCTGGTGAGCAAGCTATAGGTTGTAAATGGATATATAAGTTAAAGAAGGGTGTAGACGGGACTGTAACCCATAAGGCACGTTTGGTTGCACAAGGTTTTGCCCAAACTACTGAGGATTATGACGAGGTGTTTGCACCCAGTCTAAGGGCAACTACTTTAAGAGCAGCTTTAGTATGGGCGGCTAAAAACCAATATATGGTTAACCATGTAGATGTTGAAACTGCATATCTACATGCTCCATTGCAACATACTATTTATTTAAGAATACCACCAGGATTGACCAGTGATAGAGACCATGATTGTTGGGAATTAAAGAAAAGCCTCTATGGATTGAAACAATCAGGCTATGAGTGGAACAAATGTTTAGTTAATGAGTTAAGTGCAATAGGTTTTGTAGCCAGTAATGCTGATCCTTGTTTGTTTAGAAGGGAACACAACGGAGCATTATCTTTTATTTTATTATTCACAGATGATATTGCAATAATAACAAAAACTGAGTTAGAAGCACAAACTATCATTTCAAGATTGCAAAATAAATTCACAATTAGAAATCTTGGAGAAATTAGCCACTATTTGGGGTTAGATATTGTGAAAACGAATAGGGGTTTTAAGGTGTCACAAGCCAGTAAAATATCTCAGTTATTAAAGAGATACAATATGGAAATGTGTAAACCAGCAAAAACTCCGATGGCTATGGATATTAAGGACACTAATGTTGAGAGTCCTGTATTTGATAAGACTATGTACCAATCTTTGATAGGAAGTCTTATGTATCTGAGTAATTGGACTAGACCTGATATTTCTTACTGTGTAAACCAATTAGCTAGGTACAACAATAATCCTACTGTTAGACACTGGCAATCAGCTAAACGAGTATTAAGGTATTTGAAGCAAACTATTCACTACTCGTTATATCTAGAGCCAAATCGTGAGTTAATCCTTACTGCATATGCAGATGCGAGTTTTGCCTCTGATACAAACACTCGTAAATCTACTTCAGGGTTGGCTGTAATGTTGGGTGATTCTTTAATTGGATGGAAGTCTATTAGACAAAAACACATAAGCTTATCTACAATGGAGGCTGAATTTTCATGTTTATCAGTGTTATGTACAGAACTGCTAGTGTACAAACAATTATTGTTAGATATGGGTTTAAATGTAAATGATCCATTTATTGTGTATGAGGACAATCAAGCTGCAATAAAGATGGCTAATAATGCTGCAGTAAGAACAAGATCTAAACATACTGATCTTCGTTATTTAAATGTCAGACAATGTGTCAAAGATAAATTAATACAGTTAGAGTATTGCAGACCATATTGCAGATCATTTTACGAAGGTACAAAGTGCTGTGAAACACAATGCTAATTGTGAAAGAATGTGCATAAGATTGTAAGAGTTATATATTATTCTACCCAAAGGGGAGAATGTTAGGCATATGGTGTTAGCCTACAATGTTGGGTTGAAAATATATTAACCATAATGCTATGTCTTTAAGTTGTTAATTGGCCAATGGGTGTGTAAGTGTTCTCATGGCCATAAGAGGAAGCTAGGAACGTAGCTTCTCTCTCTCTCTGAATTCACTGCTTTCTACTATTACTGTTTTTGCTCTGCTGTTGGTTTACTACTGTTGTAAGCTAAACTGTGTATTGACCTCTGGACCGGTAAGAAGACTTTGTAGTTTGGATTACCCCTTGGACTGTTGCTATTGTGTATGACTTGGACTGTTTATTTTTGACTGTGCATTTTTGTTTTTACACCACCTCAAAGTAAAATACTTTTTGCTTTTAGAACTCAGTGTATTTCTGTGTGTGACTTTTACTGCTCTCAGTGCCCTTCCTTGTCTGTGCAACTCTTTGGTAGCACAAGGAGACCTCTGCACAATAAATTCCTTAACAAGATGGACTAATGGCCAATAAGATCTAACACAGCTTAGAAGACCCTACTGCAGAAATCCTAAGATAAATATTGTTGAAATAAAAATAAAAATACTTGTCAGCAAGCCCATTCCTACGAGAGTTTTCCTGAGTGTTGGATGCTTTTCTCCATTATTAACATCGCTTAAATTATGTATTAGAATAACCCCACTATACCTCAAATGGTAGAAGCTTTACACATTCTATTAAACTTCTAGCTATCATAAAAATAAATTAGGCAGCCTACATTTCCAGGTTAATCTTCAATTTCATAATTGCATTGGTAATTACTATGTTAATATAATTAGGTGCTAACATTTAATTGAGAATTATTTATTCAGGATTCTCAAGGATTGCAAGCCTTTTTTTCCCCACAGCACCAAACCATTTCATGCATCCAGCATGCATAAACTCGTTATTGAAAGGATGGCATTAATAGCTCTGTTGCTAAATTTCATTTTCTTTGCTAATCTTAATTTAACATTCCAAGAACAGAAACAAGTATTTGGTACTTTTTATACATATTTCTATCTGACTCAATATTACTATATTAGAATGTTGATAAAAGGATGCAAAATCATACCACTTCTTTTATAGACAGAAGCCCAGATTTCAATGAGCGGTCAAATAATACTTTCCATAATCATATATTGGAAAAATATACTTCACTCTGAATACAACCTTTGCAAAGTGTATACTTCATTTCCACTAAAAATACAGATGAGAAAATGGTTTATAATATAAGGATGATGATGATGATGATGATGATGATGATGATGATGATGATGATGATGATGATGATGATGATGGAAGTGACCTTGGAGGTCATCTAGTCCAACCCCCAGCTCAGGCAGGAAACCCTATACCATTTCAGACAAATGGCTATCCAGTCTCTTCTTACCGTAAAAACTTCCAGAGTTGGAGCATTCACAGCTTCTAGAGGCAGGTTGTTCCACTGATTAATTGTTCTAACTATCAGGAAATTTCTCCTTAATTCTAGGTTGCTTCTCTCCATCCGTTACTTTTTGTCCTGCCTTCAGGTGCTTTGGAGAATAGCTTGACTCCCTCTTCTTTGTGGCAACCCCAGAGATACTGGAACACTGCTATCATGTCACCCCTCGTCCTTCTCTTCATTAAATTAGACATAACCAATTCCAGCAACTGTTCCTTAATATGTTTTAGCCTCCAATCCCCTAATCATCTTTGTTGCTCTTCTCTGTACTTTGTCTCAACATCTTTTTTACATCGTGGTGACCAAAACTGGATTCAGTATTCCAAGTGTGGCCTTACCAAGGCATTGTAAAGTGGTATTAATACTTCACGTAATCTTGACTCTATCCCTCTGTTAATGCAGCCTAGCACTGTGTTGGCTTTTTTGGCAACTGCAGCACATTGCTGGCTCATGTTTAAGTGATTGTCCACTAGGACTCCAAGATCCCTCTCACACTTGCTACTATTGAGCAATACACCACCTGTGCATACTATACCTGTGCATTTAACTTTTCTTGCCTAAATGTAGAACCTTGCTTTTTTCACCATTGAATTTCATTTTGTTAGATAGTGCCCAATGTTCAAGTCTGTCAAGATCCTTCTGTATCTTAAGCCTGTCTTCTGGAGTGTTGGCTATTCCTGCCAGCTTGGTGTCATCTGCAAATCTGATGAGTTCCCCATCTAGCCCTTATCCAAATTATTGTTGAAGATGATGAAGAGCACTGAGTCTAGAACAGAGCCCTGGGGCACCCACTACACACTTCCCTCCATGTAGATGCAGTTCCATTGAGGACCACACGCTGAGTACGGCTGGTCAGCCAGCTACGAATCCATCTGGTGGTGATGCTGTCTAACACACATTTTTCTATCTTATCAGGTAGTAGGTTGTGGTCTACTTTATCAAATGCCTTACTGAAGTCCAAGTAAATTATATTCACAGCATTCCTCTGGTCCACTAATTTTATCACCTGCTCAAAGAATGCAATAAGATTTGTCTGGCGTGATCTGTTTTTGACAAACCCATGTTGGCTTTTGGTAATGATTTTGTTTGCCTCTAGGTCAGACATGTCAAACACAAGGCCTGGGGGCCAGATCCGGCCCGCAAAGTGGTTTTATGTGGACCGCGAACCCATCCTGGAAACAGTGAGGGAACGGCCCCCACTGCCTTGGCCCTGGCCCAGGCCAGCTGGGAGCCAATGTACAATTTTGTGGTGGCCATCTATGCTGAAACACATTCAGTCTTAGCTCCACAAGGCCATCTGGAAACAGCGAGGGACCAGCCCCTGCTGCGTTGGCCCTGCCCCCTGGGCGCACACTGGGCATGTATCACCCTTTGTCAGGAATGAAGAAATGCACCATTGCCTGGAAGTGACCAGCACATGGCTCTGCCTACTTCGGGCAGGCTAGGGGCAGGGCAGCATTGTGCTTCTCTTCAGATTCATGTCACCCGGCTCAGCCTCTCAACACTGTGAGGAAAGCACTCCGCTGCCTGCCAAAACTGGGGAGGCTGGGGGCTGGGCAGCATTGCGCAGGTAACATAGACTCTCACACTGCTCATGGCATCCCCTCCCCCAGAGCCCAACAAGCCGGATATGTGAAGTAGGCAGAGCCATGTGCTGGCCATTTCCAGGCAATGGTGCATTTCTTCATTCCTCACAAAGGATGATACTTCCCCAGCTGCGTTTCTTGCCTGTTTTTCTTCCTCCCTCATCTCAAATATTTTCCCACTACTGGAAGGAAGGAAGGAAGGAAGGAAGGAAGGAAGGAAGGAAGGAAGGAAGGAAGGAAGGAAGGAAAGAGGGAGGAAGGAAGGAAGGAAGGAAGGAGAGGGAGGGTCTGAGGGAAGTCCTGCCTTAGTCCTTCCCTGCTACCCTTTCACCATCCCCTTGCCCCCTCCTCCTGGCCTATCCTGGAGAGGTGTCTCCCATCCTATTGCTAAGGAAGCTTTGGATACAAAACCAGGTCTCCTCACATGGAGAGGGACCTCATACCCATCATGGGCAACCTGGCTAAGGAGAGCAAGCACAGCAGCAGCAGCCTTGAGGAGAAGTGCAGCTGGGCGCCCGCTTGGGGAAGTGTGTCTGGGCTTAGTGCCACGGGTGCTTGAGGGCTTGGCTGGGCATTTGACGTCTGGACCACCGTCTATCCCCCCTCCCCCGCATGGCCTGAGAGGAACAGTGAGGCTCCTCCAGTGGACCATGCCTTGGCACTTGCCCCAGTCTCCTTCTGCCAGAGACCCTCAGATCTGTCCCAGTCCTGCCCAGACCCCCATAGGTACCCTTGACACTCCAGCCATGCCCACCCAGTAGGCCACACGCACTCCAGCCACGCCCACCCAGTAGGCCGTGCCCACCCTGGCCACACCCACTTGGCCCCCTGAGGGAAACCGCAATGCTAATGCAGCCCTCAATGAAATTGAGTTTGACACCCCTGCTCTAGGTGTTTTTTTTGCTTGATTATCTTTTTTGCTTGATTATCTTTTTTGCTTGATTATCTTTTTTTTTTGCTTGATTATCTTTTCCAGAATCTTCCCAGGTATTGAGGTCAGGCTGATAGATGTGTAGTTTCCTGGATCCATTTTTTTTCCTTTTTTGAAGATGGGAACTACATCAGCTCTTTTCCAGTCCTCTGGTAGTTCCCCAGTGCTCCAGGATCATTGAAAAATACAGTTCAGTGGTTGTGAGATCACATTTGCCAGTTCCTTTAGAACCTTGGGGTGTAATCCATCTGGTCCTGGTGATTTGAACTTGTCTAGGATGGACAGGTGCTCACTTACCATTTTCTTGCCTACCTTAACTTGTGTTTCTAATCTGTTTGTAACACTGCTTGATAATATATTGTCTTATATATACTCTTCCACTTCAAATTTTCTCATATACTATACAGCATAACCTTATGTTTCAACAGCACTTTTTCTAATATTTTCAATTTGTATATAGAGGGTATATACCTGGGTGGTGGGCAAATTTACAATCCAAGTCATTTTTGTTTTACAAAGTTTGTATCTGGACTGTAGTCTGTAGAATTTTGGACTTAAATAATTGCTTAACTGCTTTATTCCTAAATCTGAAATACTGGTCTTTGTCATGCTCTTGAAGAAATGCCATCATTCTTAATCCATCTGAATAGCTGCACTTTTGTGAACAAGAGAACATGTGAATTTTAAAAATATAGGCTTGCATGTAAACAATTAGCAACAATAAAAATTGTACTAAATATATACAACAGACTACCGTATATAATTCTATTGAAATAACATATTGCACCAAAACAGAGAAGATGGAGCAATAGATAGCTAGATTTAATAATATGTTAAAGCTAGTTCTAAATTATCATTTTATGGATATATATTTAATTTCTACAAATGCCACTCATTTATTTAATGTGTATGTATGTATGTTATGTACATTCATTTTATTAACATATTAGCACTGTTATATTTTTGGTTGTATGATATCATATCCCCTGATGTAATACCTTACACACACACACACACACACACACACACACACACACACACACACACACACTAAACAGTAGGTCTGGTACATTTACATGAAGAAATAAGTTGTTCTGTGTTTCCTGCCCTACAACTCATATTCCAGTCATGGTACCTCTGATGGTTTTATCTAACAATCACAGCCAAAATATTGATGGGTTTATTTTCTAGTTCTAATTGCCTTCTAAACCAGACAGTTGTCATTATCACTTCCATAAATTACTTAGACATTGCACAAATAAATGCTATTTTGTGTTCTTTCTGACTCTACTAGCTATCTCTTTGCTACGTTATTTCTATTTCTAGCAATATGAAAGAGGAGAAAACAAATTAATTTCCTCTAGTTTCTACAGACCATGCAACAAAGCGAATAAGTAAGCATCTGTTCCATATTGATTGTTCCTAATACCTTATTAGATTATTAAGCTCATAAGAAGAGACCCTGCTTCATGCATTGAGATTGATAGAGGTCACTTCCAAATGCCACCACTTTTATTCCACTCTATTTACTTTACTTCATATTTTTCTCCAAATAATCTAATAATTATCTTCAAATCTCCCAACTTCAAAACCTTAAAATCACTGTTCTGCAGGAACTTATTGCAGATTCTGCTTAGCAAAAATCCTCTCATCTAAGTGCCATACAAAAGGATAATAAAGAAAATAATCAGTTCTTACTTCCTGTTGTATGCATTTGTTTGGTTGATGTGGCAATTCATGTAAATAAATCAGCTACCCAGAAGCTCTTCAGTGAAGCAATATTTCCAACATCTCCTCCCAAACAATCCAACCATTGGTTTTACTGTAATTTGTAGAGCAACTGCAGATGAGCCAGAAATGAAGCATCTTAATTCTTAAACACAACTTAGATCAAGAGCTCCTGTGGAGCCTATTGAGAGTTCTTGTGTGGAAGCGCCTACGCTATTATTCTGTAGTTATTCGAGGTGAATGCATTTCAGAACCTTCTCCCTTTCCAAAATGTGTGAGGCTTTTATTTTTCTTATTTTTATTTACTCCCGAATTTATCTCACACCTTTCTGTTTAGTTGAGCAATCAAGACAACTTGCAACAATAAAATAAAGTAAAACATAAAACAAGAATTCACACCATTAAAATCAACATCAAACTTAGGCATTAAAAGAATTACTGTAACAATTAAAAGCTTGGCCGAAGCTTTTGTACCACCATTGTGCTTGCCCTGTCTTCCCAGATATTAGGAGAATGGCAGCCAGACATTCTTCCTCAGAGAGTGCTTGCCATCTTAAGAGTATGACTACTCCCCACATATTGACTAGCTATGCTTCTGGAGGGGGATGCATTAGCATCTTTAGAAAGGCCGTTGATCTAAGTAACCAGGCATAATGGGAGAGGCGGTTCAAAAAATAATAGAGTATTAAACCTTTTCAAGTTCCTCTCTAGCATCCTAAAATGTGTCTAAAAGACAGGTATTAATCTGTGCAGATATTCCAATATAGGCATCGCATGAGTCCTGTACCACAAGCAGTCTGGTCAATCTGTTTTGCACCAATTGACATTTTCAGACTTTTTTTCAAGGACAGCCTCATGTAAAAGACATTGTAGTAATCAGGATGAGTTCCAACTTTTAGGACAGACCAACTGCCAGACAATGGACCGGTTGCATCATATGGAGGCCGCGCCCACTCCAGCAACAGCAATGCAAAAAAAGTTGTGATACGTCGTGACATGTCACGTGACGCAACGAGTTTGACACCTGTGTTTTAGGAGCTTGTTGAGGAGGCATTCCCCACTTATATGTTGGATAAATGTTTGCATTTTGCTTGTTTCTCTACACCAGTCCTGTACCTTTAATGAATACGTTTTCTAATACCTTACTTTTATTACAAGTTCCTTCAAGGTGTTTTATATGTGAAGTTGTATGTGAAGTTAGACAAATGCTTAAGTTATGAAGTTGGCTGCCTAATGTTCACTAGCTTGTGGCTGGAATAATTTTAAATATGTTGACATCTGTTTGCCTTCTTCTCCATAATTATGAGTCCATAAAACACATGGCTAATTCACTGGCTTATATTAGATGCATGATATCATAGGTCTAAATGTATTTCTCAATTCAGAATTATGATATAGCAAAGCAACTCATTACCTGATGGATTCTATATATGTTCATATTTTCATAGACAGAAAAGATAAAGGAGTTTAACTGTGATCTTAAATTACATCTTGGTTGGGGTCAGCTTTTAACTGGTTTCTATCTGAAATGAAATCATTATGATAGATTTGTATTTCCAGGGAAACAGCATAATGGGATAATCACAATAAATTACTGTAGCTATTTAGGATGCTACTAAATATAGATGTGTGACCTTTTTTCATATACTCTAAATATCTCTTAATTCCCTGTCAACTTGTTCTGTGAAAAGTTGGTTGAGCAAGAGAGATTTGATTAGGACATTTTATTAAAACCTCTTTTTTTTCCATGAACATCATAGGCAGTCAAAAATAATTTTAATGAGAAAACCTATATTTATGTAAGTGTCTTATATTTATCCAGAGGTGATTTAAACATTTTAAATATATTTTAAGTGGTTAACTTTGCACATGACACCTTGGTTATTCAAATTATTAATTAGAAAATCTTCCTATTACAATACACTAAGTATTCATGATGACAATGAGGGTGCTTACCGCTGGAGGTTGATGGTTTGGTGAACTGGTGTAAGGAAAACAGCCTAGTTTTAAATACTGGAAAAACCAAAGAGATCATTGTCAATTTCAGAAAAGGCAGGCACAGCCACACTTCTCTGTGCATTAATGATTCACCTGTGGAGATGGTTACCAGCATCAAATTCCTGGGTGTACAGTTAACAAGTAGGCTGGCTTGGTCGCTCAACAGCAAAATACTAGTGAAGTGGGCACAGCAGCGCCTGCATTTTCTGTGTCACATGAGAAAAACACATCTTCCTTCCCCTGTCCTTACCACTTTCTACAGAGGGACAATCGAGAGCATCCTGTCATACAGCATCACGGTCTGGTTTGGAAGCATCACTGCTTCAGACAGGATGGCAGTGCAGAAAGTGATGAGGATGGCAGAAAAGATCATTGGCAGTTCCCTCCCTCCCATCCAGGACATAGTGCATAATTGTTGCTTGAGCAGGGTCCGCAAGATTGTCTGGGAAACTACACATCCTCTTCACGACCTGTTTTCCTTGTTACCTTCTGGGAGGAGGCTCTGTGGTGTCTGAAGCAGAACATTCAGATTCAGTCACAGCTTTGTTCCACACAGTATTAACCTTGTGAACTCTAAAGCTTCCTCCTTCCGTTATGTATTCAAGATGGACAGTGAATAATATTTATGTGTTACTTATATGTAAGGATGTAGGTCTATATACATACAGTATGTTGTATATAGTATGTTTTAAATGTGTAAATTAAATGTGTATTACACTTTAAGAGCAAGCAACTAAATGTGTGCCATTGTGCCCACAGAAAAAAATGACAATAAAGGTTATCTAATCTAATTTGTTGTCTTGTGGAAAGGCAAAGTCACATCCTTTTCATCCTTTTCTTCCCCCTGCTCCTCTCATGGGTTGCATGTGGCTCTGTATGATGGATGCAATGCCTTTATAACATTGAAATGTGATGGAAAGTCAGGTGGAGGGAAAGAGTTGGCATAATTCATCTCTGTTTTCTCTCATTTTGTATGTATCCCATATATTTTAGAAAGCTTGCTAAGGAACCTAGTGTTGCTCTTTGCCTGGAAGTAAGACATAGCCTACTTGGACATTCATCTTCATATATTCTCCATTGCACTGAATAGTCATGTGTTCCATCATGTACCAGTATCCTCATCCACCAATATTGATACTGGAAAAGAATGCATCATATCTCTCAATTTCCTGTGTTATCCAAGCACATAATATCAAACAGCTTCCTGCTTCAGATCTTTGCTCATACTACAGCAGTGAGAACAGATTATAGGGAAGAGGTAGGCTAGCAAGCAGAGTCCCTTTCCTATTCTCATGTGTCAGAAACCTATGAGCACTTCTTGACATAGATCAAAACGTCTAGATTCATTTTAACAGGTGCAAAAATAGTGTATTTTTATAGGAGCCTTTAATAGGAAGGGAAATATAGATTACGTGTTTTGTTCAGATTATTGCTATTTATAATAATCTATTCAAATATTATACATGCTTCTAAATGTGCAATATGAACTCTTCTCTCCCACCCACTTCCTAACTGATCCACTGTATTATAACACAAGAAACAAATGTTTAAAAATGCTTATATTTGAATGTTGTTGAATCTCTAGGTTAAATAATATTTATAATCTCTTTACTGCAATTACATCCTGCCTTTTCTTGGGGAGATCAGTCTACTGTTGGGGTCTCCCCAAATGTTCTCCTTACAACCACATTAGCTGTCAGAGGATGGTCATACCTAAGCCATCCAGCGCCCACTAAGCTTAAGAGGGGATTTAAGATCTGCTCTCTGCAGTCCAAGCCAACATCTTAATCACATTTAATCATCATTAAATGGCTTTCATCATCTTATTGAATGAATTCAATATTCATGTTTTCATATGAATCTCATGCCTTTAAAAATGCAATTTGTCAAAAAAGCATGCAGTCAACAAGATAGAAGAAATAAAATGAATTATTAAAATATTAAACCAATGTTTCCAGTATGATTGTTCAACAGAAATAAAAAGAATGCACAAACCTAACCAAAAGAAAAAAATCACCTAAGTTTTACAGATGTTGCATAGCCAGTCAGAAAATGTAGCACTTGAACTTAAGTTGCAAATATGTTGAAAAGTTAAACACTCTGACCTGCATGGTTAATGAATTTAATCAGGTAGAAGCGAATTCTAAAAGTGCCCTGTGGCTTGATGTTTTCAGCCAGAAAAAAAGACTAATCCAGTTGAGAGAAGCCAGAGGTAAAATGACCAAAGACATACGGTCCCACATTATTACTGAGGTATTCAGAAACCAAGTCAATTTTAATATCTTGTAAATTAATAAATGGGGCTTTACAAGTAATCCTCTACTATGCAGGTAGGCAGAGCAAGTTTTACAAGCAGACTAATGTGATTTTCATGCATGATGTCAATCAAAATTTCAGCAACTGAATTCCAAACTAAGTTTGCTTATCAAGGTTCTAGAGAAAAGTGGGGAGGGGGACCCAGGCAGATCTCTCTGGTTGGATGAATATTTTGTGGATTCTTAAGTTACAATTGTGTTTAAAAGTCACAGTGCAAGACAAATACATCAATATTTTTTTCATATTCCTTCCATCTCCATGGTGGCTTATGAATCTGGAGGTCCTCTGATTGTTCTATACCATCAACTAAAGATACAGAACTGTTTATTTAGCAGACTTTTCTTAAGGTTTTTTTTTAATTTAAGGGGGCATTTAGAAGATTTGTTTTCCCTAGTATTATTATTGAATTAAGTTATTTTATGACTGATTAAACTATGAATGGCCTAGATGCTTATGCAATTAGAGAACAATTTACAAAGTTTACAAACCATGTAGATAAAGGAATGTTGTATTGGAGACTAACATACTTTTATTCTGGTTCTTCTCTTCTAAATTGGTTAGTTTAATTTATTGATTACCCTGTAGGCCATAACAAAATACAGAGTTCCAAACACAAATTATTAATAAAATCCTATCAAAACAAATTATAATGAAATTGGAGTAAAATACAATTATTTACCGGTAATATGTAGATAAGTAAAATAAGATAAAATTATATTTCAGTATCACCCCTACAATCTACCCCAATCAGTCCTACATATGCCGATCTCAGCTGAACCATTTTACTATAGTACTGTGCCATGTTAAATGTTTTCAGATTCTGGCTGCACATAAGGTATGTTGTTTTAATATGGGGTTCCCAATGGCTCATTTGTTTAATATATGAACCAAAGTCTGTTCTAAGAAGCAGATTCCAATCTATTCCAAACTCCTAAGACCCTAGATATGCCAGTTTCTGTAAAGCAGCCAGTAGTCATGCTGTTCAAAAAATGTTCCTCTCCTGTGAAAGAGAATCATTTTTCTAACATTTTCAAGCTGCTTTAGAAGGTCCTTTGGTTGTGTTACTTGATTGCTGATAAAGAACATTATTCTTATTGCACATGATCCCACATCTCTCCTTTGCTATGCAGTATACCTGGCTTTTCCTAGTTTCCGAGCCAAAAAAGATTGTGAGAGGAAATCCCTTAGGCATGGGAAACCAGTGAGGCAACACATCATCAAACAAATAGGTCTATAATACAGAGATATCTAGCATAATGATGATGCAAAAATGATGGCACCTGTAACTTGATATCACAATGGAAACTCCACATTCTGATAATGGGTTATGTTTTTTCCAATGTAAGTTTAGAAGGGGTAGAGTTTTGCAACCTGAGGTTGAGATATATACTTTGTTATTTGTTCCCTGCCTTGCCATAGGCACTATACCAATAAATATATCCTTATTTACAGTGATATGTTACTGTATAGCGCAAAGAGCTATGGAAAGTTATATGCTCAGCATTACAAGACAAGATAGAAAGAGCTGCACATGGATTAGAGAACAAACAAAAGTATACAACATCATCAACAGAATAGAAGAATTGCAATGGAAATGGGCTGGTCACATAGCAAGAAGAACTGATGGCAATAGACCAAGGCAGTCATAGAATGGACCCCACTTGATGAAAAGTGTCTATGAAAGATATCTAAAACAAGATAGATTAATGACATCAGCAAGTTTTGCAGGCCAAGTTGGCAAAGGAAAGCTCAGGACTGTATTGGTTGGAAACATGCGGAAAAGGCCTTCATCCTGCAGTGGATAGACAGTGGCTAAAATCATGATGATGGTGGTGGTGGTGGTGGTGGTGGTGATGTTACTGTATGATATGTTATTTATTTACAAGATATGTTAGGAAAAGGAAAGAGGATTCACTCAGCTTTGTTTCTTTTTTCACTTTTTTCATGAACTATCACCAATGAGTAAGAAAATATCCACCAACCATTTTTCTCAATGCCAAATTGGATTGGACCTTGGAACAAGGTCAAGTTAGACAGATGGCTAAACTCGTGAATTTATCCATCTATAATTCTCATCCTGATGTTCTACTGTTTGGTGCGGGGGGGGGGGAGAGAACATTCAAAAGGAGGCTGAATATCAGCTGATATTCTGGGCTCCTTTTGGTCGGATTTTAGTGCTATCTCAGAAGAACACTAGCCCAACCTATATAGGTTGGAGATAATTGCATGTTACACGTCAGTGAATAGTAACAAAAGAAGAACCAGATATGAGTTTTGGAAAAATTGTGAAACAGTCTGTATGAATGTGATCAATGGGAAAATGTCATTTTGTTAGGTTGCATGAATTAGATGGGTAGAAACAAGATGAGAGAATTAGTCAAGTATACAAGTATTTTGAATGTGGACAGACCATATTTTTGACAGTGTCAAAAGTAAATATTGAGGAAAAAATGGAAGGAAAGGAAAGAAATGAAAGAGTGAGAGTGAACGACTACAGTAAAAGAAAATATGAATCCTGTATGAAAAGAAGAGGTAGAGGAGGAGAGATTATTCTTACATCAGAATAAATGGATGGATATGTGGAAAGCGGATAGGGAAATTGTGTGGAATGGAATCAAAACAATTATGTTACAAAATGGCACAAATGTGTGGAATTAAGCTAATCAGAAGATTGAAAAAAATGCTTTCTGGACTGATAAAGTGAAAGGAACCATGGGTAAGGAAAAAGGCATACAAGAGGATGGTTCCTGCAAAAATGAGGCTCCTGTGTAATGTATATAGAGATGGCAATAAAATTACAAAGAATGTTGTCAAAGACAGCAAGAAACAGTCAAGTCATGAGAAACTCCAGACCAGTTTTGATGGAAATGAACCATTGATCCAAAGTGGGTACATGTGGCTGAAGAAAGAATCTCCAGCAGGTTAAATGGAATTAAGAATTAAAGAGATCACATAATTCAAGATGATGCTAAAATGAAGGAAAGTTGGAAAGAGTGTTTTGGAGTTTTTTATGGGAAAGTTAGTAACATACCAAAGAACAGAATGGAGACAAGGCTATAAAAGTTAGTATCCATAAACATAATGCTCTGACAATGTTAAAAAATGTAAGGCTGCAGGTAAAAATGATGCAACTGGAAAAATGATAAAATATGGCATAGCTATATTTTGTTTTGGCAGTGAAAGTTGGACCATAAGAAAGGCTGAGCGCCAAAGAATTGAAGCCTTTGAACTATGGTGCTGGAGAAGACTCCTGCGAGTCCCTTGGACTGCAAGGCGATCAAACCGGTCAGTCCTAGAGGAGATCAACCCTGACTGCTCTTTAGAAGGCCAGATCCTGAAGCTAAAACTCAAATACTTTGGCCACCTAATGAGAAGGAAGGACTCACTGGAGAAGAGCCTAATGCTGGGAAAGATTGAGGGCAATAGAAGAAGGGGACGACAAAGAATGAGGTGGCTGGATGGAGTCACTGAAGCAGTAGGCGTGAGCTTAAATGGACTCCAGAAGATGGTAGAGGACAGGAAGGCCTGGAGGAACGTTGTCCATAGGGTCGCGATGGGTCGGACACGACTTCGCAACTAACAACAACAACAAATATTTTGTTTAATATGTGTGAAACTACTCAAACAACTGATAAATAGCTTCAAACATAACTAAGATTGTTAATGAAGTCTCCCTCCATCCTAACCTTAGTTGATAAGCTATAAATCAGTTTGTCTTAAAAACAAATAAAAGGGTGTGGGGAGGGCCAAGCTGAACTCTAAAGTTCAATATAAAACAACTTTAAGTCTTATATGAATGCATGTTCATGCAGGCTATGATACAAATTTATCATGTATGTACAGTATTTCTTTTTTAGATTTTGTCCCTTTTTTCATATACTAATACTTCCTTCTCCTATTTTACCTCCAAAACAGCCCTTTGAGATGAGTTAGGCTGAGAAAGAAGGACAGGTCCAAAGTCACTCACTTGGTTTTTCATGTCTAAGGAAGGACTGTGTCACAACCCATTCCTATTTCATTTCTGTCTATCCCCTCTGACCCAAAATCAAATATCTCTCTCTGAACTTTCTCTCCTTAAACTGTCAGCTAGAACAAGAGAGGGAATAAGGAATGTAACCTCCGTGCCTGGTTTATTTCTACGCTCTCAGAGGAAGGTGTGAAGAGCTGCCCAACCATAGCTGTGTGAACTTGAGATGGGCCAGTGTTATCTCCCCTTTTCCCACAATGGACCTAACACCTGGGGATTGGCTGTCGCACACTGGCTGGATGAACTATGGGGTGGGGTCTTGCTTGGGGATACCTTAACCTATCGCTCTGCACGGAAAATCTCAGGGCCTGTCTATTATGCCTGCTATCAACTACTCTTAATAAAAGTTCCTGTTGGAAGAAATTGTTTCCAAGAGTTCTGCTTTCTTAAGATGTGGAACTGAAGTGGGTCCTGACAGACTGGAACTCATAGTGCCTTGATTTTTCAACCAATACCTTAACCCAGGGGTCTTCAAACTTGGCCCTTTTATGACTTGTGGACTTCAACTTTCACAATTCCTCAGCCAGGAATTCTGGGAGTTGAAGTCCACAAGTCATAAAAGGGCCAGGTTTGAAGACCCCTGCCTTAACCACTACACCAAACTCCCTCTTTTTTTAACCCTAACAGTTTTAATTCTATCAATATTCTATTTCTGGAGGGAAAGAAGGGCTTAGAGAGATTGGTAGTAAAGCTTCTCTCTCTCAGATGATCTGGGAACAAATGGTGGGCTTTAACAGATCCTATCTCACCTGGGTACACTCCTATTATACCTTCTGCCTTTGTCATTAATCAGTCCTTTCCACTCTTTGGAAAATTCAGTGTGGTAGGGCTTTGCAGATTAGATTTGTGTTCTTCATCAGGTTATTGAGAAATATATATGAGAAAGTATATTGCATATTTATTGATTTAGAGAAAAAAATATGATAATGCAAATAGGTTTGAATTATAGAATTTTTTGTATGAGTCTGGAGTTGAAGAATGATTGCTGAATATAACAGGATTTGTATATAATTGAAATAAAGCATATGGAAAAACAGACCAGTCAGGTGAAATGGTTACGTATACAAGGCTAGAAAACAGAAACTATGAGTTCTAGTTCTGCCTAGGCATAAAACCAGGTAGGTGACTGACTATTGGTCGGTCACACTCTCTCAGCTCCGGTAAGCAGACAATGGTAAACCAGTTCTGAAATCTTGCCAAAAAATTTCAGGGGCTTGATCAGGTGGTTCACCAGAAGTCACAAATTGACTAAGAAACACTGGGTGTGTGTGTGTGTGTGCGCGTGCACGCATAGAAATGTGCATGAGAGAAGATAGAATGCTCAGAGAATCATTCAACACTGAGCAGGGAATAAGTACACTTGCTATAAGTATAGACATATCTCACCATTTTGTGAAATGGATAATAATTCTGTCCCTTTACTAAACAGAAAGTGTCATTATACTAAGTGGTTTCATATCAAGAAACAGATAGGAAGTATGTGAGTAGATATGTATAATAGCTGATTCCATTTAATGGATAAATGTGTATCACCGAACCACTATCATTTGAAGTCTTATTTCTATTTGGAAACATTCTGCAGCAGTAATCTTTCTGTTCCTGAAGTTCACAAACTAAACCTCTTTTGACAATGAATAATTTGTTGTAATTAGTTATAGGTGATATTTAGCTCTGAGTGGAGGAGAAAAAGGAGAAAAACACAACACAACCCAAGTGGCCAGAAAGGCCCAACAGAGACTCCACTTCCTTAGGGTCTTGCAAAAGAACAAAGTGGAACAACGACTGATGACCTCCTTCTACCAGTCCACTATTGAAAGCGTCCTCTCACATTGCATTATGGTGTGGTATGCTGGCTTGACAGCCACAGATAGAAAGACACTACAGAGGGTGGTGAGCATGGCACAAAACATCGTGGGCTGTCCCCTGATACCACTAGATGACATCACTAGGGCCTGTTGCCTTAGAAGAGTGAGGAAAATCCTCAGGGACGACACACCCTGGTCAGCACTTCTTCACTCTCCTACCATCGGATAGGAGATATAGAAGCATAGCTAGCCGCACCAACAGGCTGAAGAACAGTTTCTACCCATGGGCTGTCAGACTCCTGAATGAAAAATAATTCCATGTTAACATGGTATGATAGACTTGCGGGGCTGGCGTGCTGTGCAATAAGCTCACATGGTGCAATAAGATTGTTTGTTAGTAGGATTCACTGGGTTAGGGATTTTCTTTTCTTTTGTCTTCACTGTGAATCATGTTGGGGGCGGTGCATGAAGGGAGGCTCAGCCAATCTGACTGTACACATGTTGTACTTTGACAATAAAGGTTGATTTGATTTGAAGATTGTGCACAGGATATAGACCAGACATGTCAAATTCACGATGTCACGTGACGTCGCGAGATGTATCGGGACTGTTTTGCCATTGCTGGCAATGGGATGGGCACGGCTTCCGGATGATGCATCCGGCCCACGGGCCGGCAGTTTAACACCCCTGATATAGACAATGCAAACTGCTATTTGTTTCCAGTAGTAATCTTTTTTAAACAAATCAGAGACATAAAAGGAAAGCAGCACCAGCCACACAGAAATTGATATTTAATATTGACTCATCATGCTAAAATGAACAAAAGCCTGAATTCTTAGCAATAATTTTTCTGTACAGTTAAGGTTATCATTAGTATTATTATTTACATATTTCAGATTGATATGTCACATACGAGCACTATGTCAAGAAAGTCACAAACATGATCATTTAAACTTAGCATTGGCTACCAATTCAATAGTAAACCAGGTTAAAGGCTTTGCTGCAAACAAACCAGGATACCAGACAGATCTCCTGCATTGCTACAAACTGGATCAGATAAGATAAGATAACCTTTATTGTCATTTTTTTTACTATGGGCACAACAGCACACATCAAAAATGAACTGTAGTTGCCTGCTCTCAAAGTGGAACACATACATGACACACACCTAACCATACTATATACACATATGTATAGACCCACACCCCTACATATACATAACAAATAACTATTAAATACTGTCCATTTTGAATATATAACGGAAGGAGGAAGCTTGAGAGTTCACAAGGTTAATGCTGTATGGAATGAAACTGGCTGAATCAGTTAGTAAGATCATGTGCATCTGCCCTAAAACACACAGATTAATCTCTTGAAGTTACAATGTACCTTCTGAGTGGTAAAGCTACCGTATATTCTGGAATGTTTTCCCTCCTGAAATTCATGAGGTACTTACAATTATATCTTCTAACCACTTACAAAGTACTTTCTTCTTCACCCAGCCTTTTATATATGAAAGCTGAATGTATTTAGCTTTAAGGTTTAATTTAAGGTTTTCTTTCTTTCTCTTGGAGAAGGGGAAGCAGTCTTCCCCTCTCCCTCACTGTTATATTAACTAAAATAAACAAATAATGTATGTTTAATAAAGCCACGATTGAAACTTGATTGAGAAGGTTTTATTTAGGATCTTTCAATTTTTGAATGTCCTTAGAATTATACAGTATTCATTTTAATGTCCACTTATTAAAATATATTTTTTTTATTTTAAGAGAAAATGTGATTTCTTCTTTGTAAATAGTATTCTAATTAAATATCATACTCCAATTAAAGAGTTGATATTCTCTTATTTTTTAAAAAAAATAAAAGCAACTTCTTTATCCTTATTTTCAGATTAGTAGATCAGTAATCATTTAGTTTCTTAGATGGCTCTATAATAAAATAAGGCTGTGTAATATCATAAGTCTTAATAACATAAGACATTGTTATGTAGTAACCTCACTGAAAGTAAACTAAACAATGAACAGAAATTACTTTTCGATTAGCCATCTAGATTATCCTACTAATAAGAGCCAATATAGCAAATAATGACAGAATGTGGTATAAGCAATCACTGTAGTTTCTCATATTATTAAGGGCAGGTGAAAATGAGAACAAATGAAGGCACTGTAAACTAATGAATGCCAAAAAGAGAAACTTACATTTCAGTGTTAGTTAAAAACTGTTTTCCGTGTAACTGTAATTCCAACTTTTTTACACATGCATTTAGTGTAATCTAAATTTACTTAGTTGATTTAATAACAGAATGAGATGGTTGATTAAACATTATTCTAAGAGAGTCACATCCAGAGGTGAACTGGTGGTGATTCTATGATCTACATTTAATTGGCCATTTATGCTTCATGTTTTTCTTCCCTGATTTCCTCACAGGAATAACAGAAGAATAGGCACAGCTACAGAGATCTGAATTTGAATTGGAAACTGAAATTTTTTCCCTGCGTTGTATGTTAGCAGTAGCAGGTAAATCATGAACTATCAATCCACATTCAGAAATTTAAAACAAGAATTCTGAAACATTTTCTAAAACATAAATAATTCACTAAAGCAAGAATAGTGTATCTCCCCATCCCACCCCTTTGAGGCCTACCTATGACAGTAGATTGGCATCAAATATCAAGGACTTTAGGTTTCATGTGGGCTTACATACAAAATCACACACATTCATGAAAAAAACAGCTACATGGAGTAGAGGGTTAAACCTCACCTTCTCACATACCTTTATTGCTATCTAAATGTTTTCCCTTGCCCTGTAATAGCTGTTTGATGGACTGACAACCAGAATTTTGCATACCATATAGGACCTATCCCACAGTAAGAGACCAAAAAGTGCACAAGCAAAAAAAATAAATAAGTAAATCTAATTTGCCCAGATCCATCCTACTTTCCTGTGATTATGCTGAATTTCAGGTGATTTCTCCAGTTTTCAGGTGTTCTGAATATTTATCTTCCAGGACAACAGAACTCTTGTAATACCTCTTTTTCTCAGTATAAAGCTTACGAAATCTAAGTCTAATTTAGTTTCAGAGATAAAGCTGGTCAGACAGCCACTTATCCTCATGGTGGTATTTGGGGGTGTAGCAGGGCGTCACTGTTGACATGCTGAAAACAGTAAGAGTTCTGTGATCTACTTGTAATAGGAGGCAGCTACTCTTTGTGAAATTCTTTTGTGTCTACCCAGAATTGCAACATTAAATTGCCCTTTGATTTTTCAAAGCCTGCAGTTTATTTGTTTCTCTGGCACAAAAGAACATCTTAAGCTACCGTTAACGTAATCTCTTTTTCTTATGAATTTAGATGTTATCTCCCCAGCATCTTCTCATATGCAGCTAGAGAAACCTATCCTCACTTCTTAATCAGGAGGGGAAGTGAGGATTCACCTTGGCCTCAGATCCTTTATCATCTTTCTTTGTGGGGCTTAAAATTAGTAGCAGAATCGGGGACACCAGAGTATACTACAGCAATTTGTACGTTATTTGAGTTTTATGATTCAAGGTGTGTAAGCACTTCCTATATGAATCTGAAATTAATCGTGTATGGGACAGAGAGAGAGAGAGTGAGAGATTGTTTGTGTGTGTGTCTGTGTGTGTGTGTGTGTGTGTGTGTCTGTGAGAGAGAGAGAGAGAGAGAGAGAGAGAGAGAGAGAGAGAGAGAGAGAGAGAGAGAGAGAGAGAGAGAGAGAGAGAGAGAGAGAGAGAGAGAGAGAGATGGAGAGATGCTTTGTTTTCCCTTTCTATAAGCCTCATAGAAATACTCTAAATACAAGGATTTGAGGATTTAAGTCCACAAGAAATATATTGCTCAGGGGCACTGATTCATTTCCTATTCTTCTACAAGATACTTTTGTGTACACAACATAACTTCACTCATGATTCACTGTATGTGAAGATAATATCAAAGCACAACATGAGTACCCTTTAAAATACATCCTAATCTGTTTTCTGGAGAATATGACTTAGTATAAAATTAATTAAATATTAATCAGTTAATTAAGAACATTCATAAAAATAAATTCAGTAAAAACTAAGCAAATAGCTGGATTAATAAGTCATTTAATATAAAAAGTCATACTGGAGCTAATTATTTTCATCACATAGCCCAAACTGAACAGGTTGAGGCTCAACATGGTTCTCAAGAAATGAAAACCCATGACCTAAGTATTGTCAGGCTAATCTGGTGCACGATCTAACTTAATTTAATTTGGTTGCATCATAATGAGCAGTGTTGTTATTTTTAAATTCATGAGCAAATCACTGGCATGTAGAGAGCATGGCAAGAGTTTTGAAGTTTTATGAGGTTTAAATTAACTGTAATTAACAAAATATTGGATAGGATATAAGAAAGACAAACTTTTGTTCACTTAAATCAATGGCTTTGAGATTCAGTGCAAATGGGATTATACAACATTGCATTTTCTTGAACCAGTTATGCTTGAGGATTACTCTGAATGAAGAATAGCCCTTCACATACTTAGATTTTGGCAACTTTATCAGAAAGAAATCCACATTGGTGGTTTCCTGAAGCATAGTCTGCCTGATAAATTTGGAGACTCATTGATTTATTAAGGTTGAGAGATCATTCTGATGAAAATATTAGGATCTAAAAGTCTATGCTAGCCTTCACAATATGAATTTTGTTTTGTTTTGTTTTTAAGTATCAGTAAATGTGTATGTGCCTGGGTGAATAGTTTTTATATATTATTATTTTTTCTTTGTTACATTATATTCTAATGAGCATAATGGTAATTTAATCTTGCATTTTCTCATTTGGTTTTCTTTGAAGTCCCAATATTAAACCGCCTTAAAAATATTTATGTGTATTTAGTTAACAAAAGCTCCTGTAAGTTGAATCCATGCTGGCAAAGGGTTCAGGTAAGCTCTCTCTCTATAAGCTTACAGACAATTGTGTAAATCTCCAGCCATTAAAGAGAAAGGAGAAAAAAGCCATCCTCATTACACTCCTGTCATTTACTCTTCATCTCCTGTCCTCTTTAGCAGCATTAAGATGGGATGTAAATTTACCAGTTAATGCTGTTAGAAAATGGATGGTTCAAGAAGGGCAGGAATTAGAGATCAGTATTAGGTGCAGATAAGCTCCTTTCCCTCCACAGTGGCAGCTGTTTAACATTCATGGGAAAATCATCATCAAACAACGTTATCACAGCTCTGTTGATGGCAGAGGAACTTCATCACTATGATAATTTTTTTATAGCTGTGAGCCAAAAAGCTCCCTTTTATTTCTGCCATCTATAACTGCAGTAGGAACTTGTTTATATGGATAGAGTATTGCAAACTCTTGGCTCTTCAGCCAGTTAAATTCTTCTTCCTCCTCCTCCTCCTCCTCCTCCTCCTCCTCCTCCTCCTCCTCCTCCTCCTCCTCCTCCTCCTCTGTCCCTCCCTCTCCCCATTGACTTGTGTGTGTTGTGCTGAACAGCCACGTTGATAAAAAATAAGGAGTGCTGCTCAAACAAACCCTTCAAAGTATATCTGGTGTTTATTTATGATCAGTAATTCAAAGTTCGACAAGAGCTCTGTAATGAAAGAACTGTCCATCTTCTTGGAACAAAATGTTGGTATTAAAGGAAAAAAATAGAGACATTGTATATCATATCTCAGGGAAGAAAGGGATTTTGACTAGAGGCTCAATATAAACAAATATAATGTTATTCTAACACTTCCAACAGACATGTATGCTATTGGTAATGGCATGAATTGAAGTCCCAAACATCCATATCTCTTCACTCTATTAATTAGAATCACCTGCCTGGAAGACTGTGAATAACCAGAAAACTCTTTCTTGGAAAGTGTAACGATATTCTCTAAATTATTTATTATCAAACATTTTTGAAATGAACTTTTAATATGTATTTTCATATCTCTTTTATGATTTTGTAAACATTCATTGTCATTTCAAAATTTCCATAAAGTTTTGTAGTTTGATTAAAGCATATTAATGTCATAGATTAGGATTTTTAACACAATTTAAATGGACAATGTTCTGATATCTGTGGGCCAAGAACTGATACCCCAAACTGACAAATTGTAGATATTGGTAAGTCATTGACATCTGTCCTCTAATTCTTTGCTGCCATCTAGTGATTGTTTAGATTTATGCAGAACAAATCAGCCCTATTATTGGATTGCTGGATTAATGGTAGACTGATGGATTGATGGATGGAAGGGTTTTCTTCCTACCTACCTATCCGGGGCTTATTATGTTATAGGGATAATATTTAATACTAAGCTTTGTTAATATGTTTTATTAAAAT
Organism: Vipera berus; assembly: GCF_964194415.1. Taxonomy (NCBI): domain Eukaryota; kingdom Metazoa; phylum Chordata; class Lepidosauria; order Squamata; family Viperidae; genus Vipera; species Vipera berus. The sequence continues at coordinate 58,331,378 of NC_138207.1, forward strand.
AATATTAATAATATGATCATTGTAAAAATCTACTGTATGTATAGCAAAATTATAGTGTTATGTTCCCCATTCTTGCCACCATCTTTGTAGCAATTTTATGCATTATATGTTTTGAATAACCCTTGATATCTTGGATGCTGTTATGACCTTAACCCTATCATTTTGCATATAAAAATAAATGACATTTCTAATACATTCTCTTGAAATATGCTACATAAAATATTCTCCTGAAGCCTCATGTGATGAATCATGAACAGAGAGCTTTCCTTTTATGAGCTGATAGCACTTTGTTCCTTTGTGTCTTAAGGATTCCTAGCGAAGAAAGAAAAAGTGCACTGAATGGAAAATCCCTGAAATGTTTTCTAGGTAGCTTTTGGCAAGCGACTTGTTTTTAGTCCTACCATTTACAGTGAAGAATAAAATTATATATTTGGTTTTAGGATTGTACCAAAATAATGCATGTGAATCTCCATGTATATTTCTATTATAGAAAATTATTATTACTATTGTTGTAATGATATTCTGAACACCACCAACTCTGCAGCCATTTTAGAAGTTGACATATAGAAGTATTTATACAAAACTTTCCTTCCTTCCTTCCTTCCTTCCTTCCTTCCTTCCTTCCTTCCTTCCTTCCTTCCTTCCTTCCTTCCTTCCTTCCTTCCTTCCTCAATATCTATGAACTGTAGACTAGTTTCTTTATTCAGTTTACATTATCCTGGTATGAAAAGTGAAATAGTCTAGCAAAACTGTAAAACAAAATTTTGCTACATTGCAATACTGACCTCTTCCTTCCTTCCATTATATACTGCTCAAAAAAATAAAGGGAACACAAGATAAGACATCCTACTATTAAATACAGTACATTGTGTTGTTTAAGTGTTCCCTTTATTTTTTTGATTATATATATATATATATATATATATATATATATATATATATATGTGTGTGTGTGTGTGTGTGTGTGTGTGTGTGTGTGTGTGTATAAAACACATGCATATATATATATATATATATATATATATATATATATATATATATATATATGCATGTGTGTGTGTGTAATATTCATTTTTAAACATGCTAATCAGTATTCTCCACCCACTCTATCCCTGTTTCAACAGCAGTTAATGCAGATCAATTGTTATGTTTCCTCTTTGAATTCATTTCTGGCTGGAAGACTTAAATAATTTACTTTTGACACTGCATACTCTTCATCTTTGCCAGCTGTGCAGGGACTTTTAGTTATGCTGAATTGAACTGAATTTATGTTTGGAGTTGAGAGATAAGGACTTTTGTCTACTATAGATGCAGCTTAGGCCGCCAAACTCATTTCCCATAGGATGAGAACTTTAATCAAGTCAAGATCCTAGAGGTGAAAGGGTAGTGTTTCATAATTTGAATATTACCAAGTTTACTGGAGATACAGGGTAGGTAGCAGAATACATTTTAACTAATAGAAACAGAAGTGGCAAAGAGCTGCTCCCCAAAGATCGGAAGGGCTCAAAGTCTTTTCAACCAGCTGAACTGTAGGAAACTGGCTGCAAATGCTTTGGGCAGCTGATCTATTCTCCCTGAGACCCATGGATCTCTTCTAATTTTGAATGCTTCATGTAAGATTCAGGTCTGAGAAAGTCTTTGAAGCCCTCTCCCATTGACTTATATTAATGTTGACTTTGGTAAAAAAAAAAAAAGTAATAGTTAACAGTATCAAATCTGTCTACAAAACCATTGCCATTGTCCACAGGTATATATGATCTAATGTTCTGTTTCTCAAAGGTACCTTCTGAGAAATAAGATGAGAAAATGCAACACTCTGTTCAACTGTAGGTCTCCAGCAACTGTTTTACATATACACTGATTCTGCATTTGGAGATAGTATGTATTGCTATATATAGCCATTGATAGCTTATTTCCATGAATATCTCACTTATTCTACTCTCTTGGGGTGGGGGATGATCCTTTACTAAACAGATGACAAGATAAAGGGAATAATGTGGTAAATACCCTTCCGATGTGTATGTAGTGGGTGTAGCTCCCATTTCAAGATATACTGATGTGTACCATAAATCAGAGCACATCATTTCATACTAGTCTAATCAATGGCTCTTATTGTTACTGGGTGAGGCATTGGCATCTCCAAATGACTATTTAGGCCTTAAATAACCAATTCCAGATGGATTAACAAGATGTCCAACTTCCCCCCCCCCCGCCCCCAATGCTATATATGCAAAAATGCTAACCATCCATGAGCTGCTAATTCAGACTAAATAGTAACAAATAGTATTAATACTAAGAATTCACTAAATGCTCCCAGGCTGATTTCAGTAAGGAGCATATCGTAAGGATAGAATTTAAGAACAAACAATTATCCCATACTGTAACAAAGAGTGTAAGGACATTTCTTTGCTTGAAAAATAGCTAAAGATGGAAAGATACTGGAAAAGATCCTGAAAGGCCATTCCTCCCAAGTTAGGATAATGGGTAATTAAAAGAGGAATGGAGTAAAAGCAGATAGAAGTGACTTTTGCTTGCTCAAGAGTTTTATCTAGAATCTGTCCAATGTTTAGATTATCAAATATCTGTTTTGAACTCAAGTCATTTTTTCCTAGCTTCCCATCATTCTAATAATGCCATAAAAGGATTATATGAAATGAATGTATATTAAATACATGTAAAATATTCAACAATGAAAAATTTAATGCAACTACAAATACCTATTCTTCATAGCACTAGGTTAAGGGGATGCCAGCAGGATTTTCTTAGACTGGTATATGTATTAGGTATAGTTATGTATGGGACCTACATTGGTACAATCCAGACAATAAAATACTGTACTTTAAACATTGTGAACAACCAAAATTTGCTATATATCACTACATACTAGTGTAGTGTTACAGTATTTTGATATAACATATTATGAAAACTTATGACTGTTGAAAGTCACCCTTCCACTGAGAATTGAAGTGGAAGTTATAGAGAATCTCTACTAACATAAAACTGTAACTTTGGGAAATCAATTCAGAATGAGGATTCATGGGCCCTTAATAAAAATGCTCTTGATTTTTAGCTAGAAAGTATGGTCCATCTGTGTGGAACCAGATAGGAAAAGGCTGCACTAAAGCATTAAGAGTATTTTGTGGAATAGTTTATTTATCTATTTATTAATTTTACAAAATAACTCAAGGTAGCTAACATATCCAACACACCTTCCTCCTCGTATTATTGTCTGGGACAGTCCACTAGTATTTACAAATAATGCTGTCATGGCCCTATGAAATCTTGTGGAATGTAGGACCCAGATGGTAGATTTTGCCCATATTATAGTGCCGTGTAAGTATCATGCTATTATAAGTAGGGTACTGTGGTTAAAAAATGCTCTAGGTTCACATGAACAAAAGACAATAATTGCAATTTTCTTTTGCCCTTTAGCAATGCATGTAGCAATTTTCTCCTATTTCTCATCCTTCTATCTATTTATCATGTTATCTAGCAACACCTTAGATTTTCTCAGAAATTTTTAAATGATTAACCTTTCACAAGTAAGTGACTGAAAGCTTCCATTGTTAAAGTATTGTGTCACAATAATTAATGGGTATTCACTTCTTTCTTCTGTCTTTCTGTTCCTTGAAAAGCATAATTCCTTTCTTTTTCTCTGACCATAGAGATACACCCTTATGATGATTATTGGAATTTCACATGTATTCATAATCTCAATGATAGTAGATGCAATTTTATAAATTTTCTGCATCCTATTTGAGATTTTTTTTTATTCAATCATGAAAGTGACAGTATAATATGTTTTCCCAAAGAATTTATGAGTGATATTCCTGCAGGGAGACAAACAGAGAGTGTTTGGGAATAATAGTTCCAGTTTATTAGAATTTTCTTCCAAACTGAACTACTGTAGATGACTATGGAAAGATGTAATTCCTATTCATATGATCAGGTAATACATGGAATCAGTTCATTTAAGGGAGGAGTGCATATAATCGTTCTCTGTCCTATGCAATGGCCTAAATTAAGGATAACTCTGATGAGGAGGAGTTCTCCTCCTCCTCCAAATATCCATTTACTGACTTTACACATCTTACCAAGGTTAGTACAGTTACTTTGGTTTTCATTGAGATAAAAACCATGGTCATTATGGTTTATATATCATAGTTTTACAAAACCTGGCTAAAAAGCAAGATATGGCTGAACAAATTATTCAAATTTATTTCATATTTACAGTAAAGATCTGAAAGTGGATAGAAAGCTTTTTGGGTTTGCCAGGCTGTACAGACAGAAACAAAGGAAATTCTAGAACATTCAGCCAGATATTGCTGTAAATGTATGTCTGAATCAGCACAGTGAAATCAGAGTTTGTACAGCCCTTTTCCCTTGCTTCTTTTTCCCAGTGGTAAACTATCTTTTCAATTAGTGTAGCTACAGGAAAAAAATGGAGTAAAAGTAAGATTATTATTGTTGTTTACTCATACCATGTAGGCTTTTTTGCATGCAGAAGAAGGCTGAGTGAACAGAGAACTTAGTGAGAGCTACTGTTACACAAAAGAAATGAAAGAAAATTGAGTTGAAATGTTTGCAAAGAAGCTACACATATATGTTGAAAAATTTGAAATTCTGGATAATTTGGAATATAGAGCTATTGTAGGTAACTGCAGCTAGATGCTTCGTTGTGTAGTGATACTAAAATGTATTGTATTCAAAAGGTTAGTCTTCTCAACTAGAGTTCAAATAATAGACAACTTAGTACACTAATGATTTTCTTTAGGAGATTGCAATATTAAACTAGGCAGAAACTAATTCAAAATATATCTGTAACTTTTAAGAATTTGTTATGCATATCCACCCTTTCCTTTGTTACATTATCAATATTCTACAGAGCCAACTGTATTACTAAGAAGCCTTTCACTCGTCTTTTTTGTTCTAGTTATCTAATCTCCTAATTAAAGTTTCTAATTAAATTCCCACAGTTGTTTTTAACTATGTTCAAAACAGACAATGTATAATTTCTCTCTGTGTCTGCTTACACGGCCTTCTCCCTCTGCCATTTTGTCCTTATCCAACTGGGTGCACACATGACTTATAGGCACCATTTCCATGACAAATGAAGTCCAGCTAATAAACCCAGCCTATTAATCAAAATGCCCTAAAAGACATGGCCATGTTTCATGTCTGACATATAAACTGTTCAATTGTTTTTATGAATATGTTGAAATACAAGAGAGCGCCCCTGAAAATGAGGGTCTACTTCTAAGCACTCTAACTCTGTGACTCTATGCATCTTCAGCTTCATAACATAAGAAGAAAGAAAAAATGAGGATAGTAATAAATCTGACTTAGTTGACACCTTTGCAGATTTTTATGGAAAAAAACTTAAGTCAGGAAGTAGAATGGATGACAGGTTCCCAGCTTTCTTGGTAAGGAAGCTAAAAATCTAGCTTCCAGATAACCAACTCAATCTTTTGAATTCATACGTTGTCATCATGGGAAGGTTTATGAATAGGTTGGAGAAGAAGCATTGGCAAAAGCTGTATTGTATGAGCAAGTCAGTCTGCTGTGTGCGTTTCTCAAAACTTTCACAAGAACTTGTATTTTCAGAGAAATGTAAGTTTTTATTTTGCTCAGGATGTTGTTTTCCTGAATATGGGATCCCCTATATTCCAATAATGACACTAACTCATTCATATTTTATCATTTAAAACAAGTTCAAGGAACAGAAGAGCCAGGGCAGGCAGGTATGGAGACATAACAGATGATGCCATTATAAGTGACATTTTACCTTAAACTTAGAACAGGGCTTTTCAACCAGTGGTACAGGTACCACCTGTGGTACATTGGCATCTAGCATGTGGTACACGACCATCCTAGAAAAGTGGTAGCGGGGGAGGGGAATGAGCTGAACCGGTGGCAGCACTGCACAAGCCTGAGCGAGAGACAGCTGGAGCTGCAGGGCTGTCAGGGCTCAGCGGAAGTGCCAGGATGAGCGCCAGGCTCCAGTTGGAGCTTGGTGCTGATTCTGGCACTTCTGCTGAGCCCAGAAGAAGCACTGATCAGCTGGAATGTTGCAGCATCTTCAAGGTCTTGTGATTTACATTCAGATGCTTGGCAACTGATTCATATTTATGACGATCACAGTGTCCCAAGGTGTTGTGACTCAGGGCCAGCCGGTGGGTCCGACAGCCGGGTCCGATGTATCGGAGGACTCAGATGTGGGGGAGGAGGGAAACGAACCGGCTGATGATGATTTGGAGGCTTTGCAGAGTCCTCAGCCGGGGACCTCTTCTCAGCTGTGTGAGCCCGAGAGTGCGGAGGATGATGACCCACAGCTGGCCCTGTTCAAGGACGCCCGACGTAGGAGGCAGACGAGCAGGGACAAACAAAGAAAGACTATGGGACTCCTCGGGAGGAGGCACAGGGAGACCACGCCCTGAGCTCTCTATAAAAGAAGTGTTTGGGGAGGGGCTAGTTGCTGAAAGCAACTTTTTCGTTTGAGAAGACAAGCTCTTGTGTTTTGTTATCTGCGTCATTAAACCTTGGCAGAAGCCTTTTAGCCTTGGACGCTTTCCAGACTCGTCTCTTAATTAGGGGTTGGGAGAAGAGAGCTGGTCCAGAACAGTTTGCTTTCAGCCACTCACCCCTTAATACTACGATGGAGCAGCTTCTTGCCGAGAATGCCCAGCTCAACCAGCAACTCACCTTGCTGGCCACTCAGGTGGCACAACTGCAGGCTCAGGTACATGCTGCCCCCCCACCCAGGAGGAAATGTCAGTTAGCTATGCCGGATAAGTTTGCTGGTAAACCAGAACTGTTTCCTGCCTTCCTGGGACAATGCCAGCTTTATATCAGCGTGAGAGCAGCTGATTTCCCCACTGACCGAGATAAGGTGGGATTCGTGTTGAGCCTTCTGTCGGGAGATGCAGCTCGTTGGGGCACGCCTCTGTTGGCACAGCCTAGCCCTTTGTTGGATAACTTTGGGGGGTTTTGTGACCATATGCGCCTCATGTACGAGGACCCGATTAAGGCGCAGACCGCCACCCGACGTCTGAAAGCTTTGAGGCAGGGTCAGCGCCCCCTACAGGCCTATATCAGCGATTTCCGGCTGCTTAGCCAGGATTCCGCCTGGAATGAGGCTGCGCTCGTGGATGCCTTTCAGGATGGCTTGTCAGAGGAGATGTTGGATGAGCTGGCCCGCGTGGACATTCCCTCAGATCTGAATGGGCTGATCCATCTTTGTCTGCGGATCGATGCCCGGCTGCAGCAGCGTAAGAGTCGCCGTGCCACCCCACAGACCCCTGCCGCCCCTGTTGTGCGTGAGGCCCCAGTCCAGAGGGAGGAGCCAATGGAGCTGGGTGCCGCCAGGTCCCGTCTATCGGTGACGGAAATGGACAGACGACGATCGGAGGGGTTGTGTTTTTACTGTGGGGACCCTGGACATTTGGCTGCTTCTTGCCCAAAGAAGCGTCAGCGGGCGTCAGTGACCAAGCCTGCTCCGAGAAAGTCCCCTGCTTTGCTATCGGGAAACGGCCCGAGCCCGATCTAGACGGTGTGAAAGATCGGGCGACCCACAACGATCACGCCGAGCGACGCCGTTCCGACGGTGCCTGTGAACCTCCACGGCATTTGATTTTGGAGGCACGACTGATCCTTCCTGGCAAGCCAGAGGGGATTCCGGTCCATGCCTTAATTGACTCTGGGGCTACCACTAACTTTATGGATTCGGCCTTTGTGGCCAAATGGGCTGTTCCCCAGTGTCCGGTGGATCCGCCCATGCTTGTGGAGACCATCGATGGTCGAGTGCTCCTGTCCGGGCCTATCACGGCCGCCACGCAACCCGTGTGTATGGCCATCAGTACCCATGTGGAGGCCATTCAGTTTTACGTCACTTCGGATCTGCACTTCCCCGTGGTCTTGGGACTGGCGTGGCTCCGGGCGCATGATCCACAGATCTATTGGTCTCAGAACTTGGTCACCTTCCCAAGTTTGCAGTGCGTGGACCACACCCGCCATATCTGTGCCGGCCAGGTGGAGGGTTCCTCAGGGGTTTCCTTGCCTCCCGTACTGTCCGACTTTGCTGACGTGTTCAGCGAGTCAGAGGCGGACCAATTACCCCCGCACAGGCCCTACGACTGCTCCATTGACCTAGTCCCTGATGCGCCTCTCCCAGTGGGGCGTTTGTACTCCATGTCGGAGCCCGAGTTGGCCGCATTGCGGGACTTCCTGACAAAGAACTTGGCTCGTGGATTCATCCGGCCCTCGTCCTCGCCAGTGTCTGCGCCCGTGCTCTTCGTCAAAAAGAAGTCGGGCGAGTTACGGCTTTGCTGTGACTACCGGAAACTCAACGCTATCACGGTGCGTAACCGCTACCCGCTGCCCCTCATCCCCGAGCTCTTGGACCGACTCCGGGAGGCTAAGATCTTCACGAAACTGGACCTGCGTGGAGCGTACAACCTCGTCAGGGTTCGGCCGGGTGATGAGTGGAAGACAGCGTTTGGTACTCGCTATGGACATTTCGAGTACACGGTGATGCCGTTTGGCCTGACCAACGCCCCCGCTGTGTTTCAGCATTTTATGAACGACATCTTTCGGGATCTGTTGGACCAGTTTGTTGTGATTTACCTGGACGACATCCTGATTTACTCCCCGTCGCGTGAAGCGCATCATCAGCATCTCCGTCAGGTCCTGCAGCGCCTCCGGAAACATCGGCTGTTTGCCAAGTTGGAGAAGTGCCAGTTCTACCAGGTGACCATTGATTTCTTGGGCCACCGCATTTCTCCCGAGGGCATCGCCATGGATCCAAGTAAAGTTGAGTCGTTGCAGAGTTGGCAACCCCCGCGTCGCGTGAAGGATGTTCAGCGACTTCTTGGATTTGCCAACTACTATCGGACATTCATCCCTGGCTTTGCTGCCTTGACAGCCCCCCTCACCCGGCTCCTGCAGAAGAAGACTCGGTTCCAGTGGAACGCCCCCGAACAACAGGCGTTCCAAGCTTTGAAGGACGCCTTCATGAAGGAGCCCATCTTGAAGCATCCTGACCCGCAACGGCCGTTTGTCGTGGAGGCGGACGCCTCCGACATTGCCATTGGGGCCGTGTTACTCCAGGCAGCGACGCCCAACGGTACCCTTTTCCCTTGCGCGTATCACTCTCGGAAATTGAATCCCTCGGAGCGCAACTATACCATCTGGGAGAAGGAGCTGCTGGCCATCAAGGCGGCGTTCGAGGCTTGGAGGCATCATCTGGAGGGGGCGCGGCATCAAATCGAGGTCCGGACGGACCACAAGAATCTGGAAAGTCTGCAGACCGTTCGGAATTTGAACCAACGCCAGATCCGGTGGTCCCTCTTCTTTGCGAGGTTTGACTTTCGGGTGCGATATATACCAAGCGGGCACAACCAGAGAGCGGATGCTCTGTCCAGGAAGCCCGAGTACACCCGAGTGGAAGACAAGCTTCCGCCCAGGACAGTGATCCCCGTCGAGTCTTTCGCTGCGGTACGGGAGCCGGTGGATATACGGGCTCGGATCCGGGAGGCGCAGCAGCAGGAGGCGTGGGTGGCTCAGCGGAAGGAAGAGGTGGGGCCAGATTCGCCTTGGTCGGTCACGGATGGACTCCTGTATTATCGTGACCGGCTCTATGTTCCAGGAGGGCCACTCAGGGGACTCGTCCTCAGCCAATGTCATGATAACCCGGCTGCGGGGCATTTTGGCCTGTTCAAGACTCTGAACCTGGTCTCCCGTACTTTCTGGTGGCCCCGAGTCCGACACGATGTCCAGTCTTATGTCACCTCCTGCGTCCCATGCAGGCAGGCCAAGTCAGCGACAGGGGCCCCGCCTGGTTTACTGCAGCCTTTGCCAACGCCCAAGAGACCCTGGGGGGCTGTGTCCATGGACTTTCTGACGGATCTACCCCCATCCTCCGGCTTCACGACAGTGTTTGTGGTGGTGGACATGTTGACCAAGATGGCGCACTTCATCCCCTGTCGCGGCTTACCGTCAGCTCGCGCCACTAGTCGCATGTTCATCCAACAGGTGTTCCGGCTGCACGGCCTTCCCGACAGGGTCGTCTCCGATAGGGGGGCCCAGTTTACAGCCCGCTTCTGGCAGGAGTTGATGCGGGCGTTGGACATTAAGGTTTGCCTCTCGTCCGCGCATCATCCTCAGACCGACGGGGGTACCGAGAAGGTCATCGGCATCTTAGAGCAGTATCTGCGCTGCTATGTTAACCTGCAGCAGGACAACTGGGTGGACTATTTGGCCATAGCCGAGTTTGCCTTTAATAACTCGCAACACACCTCCACGCAGATGACACCGTTCTTGGCCAACGTGGGTTATCACCCCAGGTTCTTCCCTCTTTCTCCCGTGGACTCACCGGAGCCGGCAGCGAACGAATTCATGGCGGAGTTACAGGCGATCCATCGGTTGGTGCGACGGCAGCTGGAGAAGGCCAAGGCCGACTACAAGAGGTTCGCCGATCGGTCGAGAAGGGATACGCCTCCACTATCGGTGGGGGATCGGGTCTGGCTGTCCACCAGGAACCTACCATCCACTCGGCCGGCGAGGAAGCTGGACCACCGTTACCTTGGACCGTTCCCAGTCGAGGCCGTCATCAACCCGGTCGCCTATCGTTTAACTCTGCCACGTTCCCTGCGCGTGCACCCCGTCTTCCATCGGTCCTTGCTGGTCCCCGAACGACCGGCCTGTCCACTTCGCCAGGCGGAACCTCCACCATCAGGAACTCGTGATGGAGGCAGCACCCCCGAGTACGAGGTCGCCAGCATCAGGGATTCCCGCTGGCTGAAAGGTCGCTTCCAGTACCTGATCGAGTGGAAAGGGTACGGGCCGGAGGACTTCACATGGGAAGACGCGACCGCCGTTCATGCCCCTGCGTTGGTGACTGCTTTTCACGAACAGTTCCCATCCCGACCGCATCCGGATCGGCAGACCCGAGGGAAGGGCCCTGCGGTGCGGGATAGTGTTGTGACTCAGGGCCAGCCGGTGGGTCCGACAGCCGGGTCCGATGTATCGGAGGACTCAGATGTGGGGGAGGAGGGAAACGAACCGGCTGATGATGATTTGGAGGCTTTGCAGAGTCCTCAGCCGGGGACCTCTTCTCAGCTGTGTGAGCCCGAGAGTGCGGAGGATGATGACCCACAGCTGGCCCTGTTCAAGGACGCCCGACGTAGGAGGCAGACGAGCAGGGACAAACAAAGAAAGACTATGGGACTCCTCGGGAGGAGGCACAGGGAGACCACGCCCTGAGCTCTCTATAAAAGAAGTGTTTGGGGAGGGGCTAGTTGCTGAAAGCAACTTTTTCGTTTGAGAAGACAAGCTCTTGTGTTTTGTTATCTGCGTCATTAAACCTTGGCAGAAGCCTTTTAGCCTTGGACGCTTTCCAGACTCGTCTCTTAATTAGGGGTTGGGAGAAGAGAGCTGGTCCAGAACACAAGGTCATGTGAAGTGACCAAAACCTGCTGCAACCATCCAGCAGACCCGGGGGGGAATAAAAACCAAACACCCCCCCACCCCTGCTGCCAATCCTCAACAGAAATACTCACAACAATGAAAACCTCGGACAGGAGGAAGACCGCCATCGGATGGGCAGGCAGGTGTCTTGCTCAGCTGTGGCTTGGGGGGCACCTTTTTCAGTGCCGTTTTAACTTTGAACAGTTACTAAGTGAACTGTTGTAAGTCGAGGACTACCTGTACTTCATCACTTTTTTCCTTTTTTTTTTTGGTCATCAAGTTTTTGACACCTTGTTAGGCAACTGGTTGGACTCGGATGTTGCCATATCCTAAAAGTGGTACAAATGGGTGAAAAAGTTGAAAAGCCCTGACCTAGAAGGCCATTTTATAGGAGAGAGCACCCACAGACAGATTTTACCTCCAAGTCCCCTCTGCAGACACGTCTTGGGTGATCATATTTTTTTATGTGGTAAATGGTCTCACAGATCACCAGACCCTAAACTATGCAGCCATTTTAGTAAAGGATGTCATGTAAAGCCAGCCAAACATATGCATACTAACTCCCTTTTTACGATCCTGTAGTCTATAACTAATCACAATATACTAGGTTACAATGCAGTTAATTATTTTATAACCTAATTTATAAATCATATTAACATAGTGCATATTTTAAATGTTGACGCTGACCCTATTTCTAAAAATGAATCAGTTACATTGTTATGTTTTATGTGGTCTAATCCCATTGGTCTACTCTTTAAACAGTGATTCTCAACAAGTCAGTTTTTGAATTAACCACCAATGCAACTCCAGTTGTTCTGGGAGATCTTACACTAGAAGAGTATTCTGCCCAACAGAGGCTTCACTTTCTTAGGGTCTTGCGGAAGAACAGGGTAGAACAACAGCTAATGACCCTCTTTTACCGGTCTACTATAGAGAGCGTCCTCTTGTATGGTATTGTGGTTTGGTATGCTGGTGTGACAGCCGCGGATAGGAAAGTATTACAGAGGGTAGTGAGCACAGCACAAGACATTGTGGTCTGTTCCCTGACACCACTGGATGACATCGCCAGGGCTCGTTGCCTTGGAAGAGTGAGGAAGATTCTCAGGGATGACTCACACCCTGGACGGTATCTCTTTACTCTCCTACCATCCGGTAGGAGATATAGGAATATAGCCAGCCATACCAACAGGCTGAAAAATAGCTTTTATCCGTGGGCTGTTAGGCTTTTAAATGGGACATAATCTTATGCAGAATTGACTTGGGAGGCTGGTGTGTGGTGTAATTGGTTCACATAGTGTGGTGGGATGGAGGGTTTGTTGTCACTGTGTGTTGGGGGGAGAGAGCACGGGGGGAGGCTCAGCTAATCTCAATGTACACATGTTGTACTTTGACAATAAAGGTTTATTATTATTATTTATTATTATTCATGTTTAACTTCAAGTGCTGACTCTGATGAGTTTAGCTAAATAGCCAAAGTGACTTTGGAGTATTTAATCTTTTTCTGACTCTAAGAATAAAAGTTAGGTATAATAATAAAATTCTTGATTCAAGAATAGGAACAACTGCATGGGGGGCCAACAATACTAAAATGGCAGATGCAACTGGGCAATCAAATCCATGTCCTGCTTTACATACATAAAATACATGTGATGCATATCCAAAAATGGCAGCATTTCTGTCACCCAGTCATGCTTCCCATTTTGAAACTGACTCATCCACAGATACTCCTGCTCATGAACCAAAGAATGTTCACCAAAATTACATTCTACTTCCTCATTCTCTCACATTTGCTGTATTCTCACATGATAGGCAAAAGAGAGGAAAGAAAAAGATTTTCCATGGCTGCTTATTTGGAATTAGATTTATCCTTGCACCAGTAAATGAACCCATACCTGAGTTAGGATTAGAGCTGTACAAAGCACACAGGGGCACTTTGTGAAATAACTGCTTAAAGCATCAAGGCTCCTTTATTTCCTGAAAGTTGCTAAAGTGAAATATGCTGATGAAAAAAACTAAAAATTTCACCATGTTTTGATATCAACTGAATTATCTGAATCAGAGGCCGAAGGAGTAAATCAGAGTCTGTCTACTTCCAGAACAGAACAAGAAGAAATCAGACAGGTATGCCAGCTTCTTGGTAGCTATATCTGCTCCCTTGAAGAGTGTTCCACCTTCCCCACCAAATGTCTATTTGGCCCTGACAGTATTGGGCTTTTCTGAAACTGTTAAAACTTGCACATGACACACCGCACAGTTGTTTTGACATCATCATGATTTATTCAGAAAACTGTTGACAATACGTTTTGGAGTTTCTGGAGTATTTAAATTCTTTTTCCTGATACATATGTATTTATTTAGATTTGAAAATTTTGAAAAGTTATCAAAAAACATTAAAAAATGCACAGCAGTATATATAGTTCATTAAATAAGCTTTTGATCTATAAGTGCTAGAGTCGAGTCTGTGGCATTATCGAGAATACATTGGCTGGCCTTGAAAAAGTTAAGCAGTGTTAGGCATGGATAGTATTTTGATGGGAGGCAACCAGAGACATCAATGGTTCTAGTCTAAACTGGTATATTGAAAATAGCTCTAGAAGGCAGTGCCAAACCATTTCTGTACTGTTGCTAGGAAAAACCTGTATGGCGCATGGAAGTAAACTACATGGCTATATTTAATCCTACTAGCCAACGTGGAAAGCAATAACTTCCCATTGTAGCGAAACCATTTATCCTCCCAAGAAGATACATTTTCTTTGGCCCAAAGTCAGTTCTTCCATGCCACCTATTGCTGCTGCTAGCCAAACCATCATATAACATCCAAAAAAGAATTCCATTGTCACATCTATAGGAGCGAATTTGAGTATTCTACTCTCAGCAGCCCTTTCATTTTGCTGAACTTTAACATCAAATGAAGCCATGTTCACCTTTCCTCATAAAAATCCTATGAAACCAATGGATTTCACTTAACATATGTCTGTGATTGAGTCTTTTTGTGTCTTCAGTCTTACATTTCATGTCAATGATGGGAATTCTTCCCTGTTCTTTTTCCAGCATTTTCTGGAACACCCATGTTATCATGCAAATGTGCAGTTCACGTTCCCAGAAGAATCTTTACAAAAAAAGAAGACTTGGGAAAGGCAAAATGGCTACTGCAAAGAAATGTATCAATCATTTATATTTTTTTAGCTTTTTCTAATTCTCTTAGGTTTTCATTTGACTGTTGATACTGTATATTTATGCTTTTTATGCTGTTGGGTGACTGTAATATCTGATTTGATGGTTGATATCCTCATTCAAAGAGGGCTGAGAAAATTAAAAAAGGATGGTACAGAACCAATATATGGACATTGTGAAAGGACAAATGGGATTGGCATAAACCTTATCAATCTATATTTCTTTCTTTTCTTATATTATGTCTTTGATTTCTTGGCTTATTATTTGTGACTCATTTTCTGTACCTTGCATACTATTGCTCACCCTGAAAGGGAATAGGATGTTATGTGTGTATGTAAGTATGGGAGATTCCTTCGGGTCAGAAAACATGAGAAAACAGATAGACTACATATTGCAGGAAGATGTACAAAACAAACAGGACCCTTCACTGCCATAGATTACTGAAACCAATTAAAACAATAATTAAAGAACGAGCTAGATAAGATCAAGTTTTTTTTATGATGGAAAGTAGTTCCCAGGAAATTGGAAACAGAGTTTGGCATGGCATTAGCTATATATAAATAAGGATATTTCCTCCCTTATCTGTTTACATGTGTGATTTTCAAGCTATTGTCAGAGATCCTGATTAATTGATTTTGACTGTGTTTTAGGGATGCTGAAGGCATGACTGCTCTTTTTAAGTTCTTACCTCCCCAGTTTTCTAAGTTGTGTGCTGCAGGCTAAGCAGCTATATTATACAATGGCTATCCTACTGGCTTTATGCCAATATGCATCCGCTGGTCCTAGTATAATTGCTCAGATAGTTGTATGTATGAATATGATCAGAAAAAGATCCAGGGAGGGAATTTAGGCATCATTGCAAAGCACATATCTCATAACAATTTACTACCCTTCCTGTGATGAATGGACACTAAATGTTTGAAGCAGAACTGTATACAAGTAGACAGTTCTTATGCAATGCTATGCTTCATGTTTCAGTGGCCCTCTCAAGAAAAAGAGATTTCCATACAACATAAATGTAACACACCATGAAAACCTTTCACCCTTTATATTTTGAAAATCTCTCTTTCCTTTTCAACACAGAGCATTGAAACTATCATCCTTACATATAGTCTGATTTTATATGCTTCAATGACCATTTGAATGAGCAGCCTTTTCATTGCTTGATCACAAAGGCAGGTGTTTCACTGCCTTACGTCAATAGTAAATGGGCATCTTCTCATCTTCATGAACAAAATCCAAACAAACTTGGCATTTGAATGTTTTTATTTAGTTATTTTTCACATTTCTGAATCACCCATCTCCTTCGGGGAAGGATTCTTGGCGGAATACAATACCACGTTAAAATATAAAAACAGCACATACAAATTAAAACTTTAGCAAATTTAGACTATAAAAGGAGAAAGGATGATAAAAAATACAATGGAAATTAGTTAAAAAAGGCAAAAGAAGGGCACTCAAGGGCGCCAACCGGCCCCATGACTGCCTGCTGCTCTGAGCTCTCCCACGCAGGGCCATGGAGCCACATTTTAACTCCTTTATGGGAGGCCAGCAGACTGGAACCTCTCATCTCTCGGGGGAGGAGGATATTCCACAGGGCAGGGGCAATGGTAGAGAAGCCTCTCTTCCTAGACTCCATGAGTCAGAATTCTTTAAAGGACATGGGTCGGCAACATACCTTCCCTGTCTGAATGAATGGGACAAAGATGATACTGAATGTGGCATGGCCACATACTATGTAGGGCAAGAGTCTTCAGACTGGCTGGCTGAGGAATTCTGGGAGTTGAAGTCCACAAGTCTTAAAGTTGCCAAGTTTGAAGACCCCTGATGTAGGGCTTTAAGGATCATAACCAACATTTTGAGTTGGATGCATACTGGCACCCAATGCAGGTCACAGAACAGAGGTGTTACATTTGTCCTTCTTTGGGCACCCGGAATTGCTCACGTGACCATGAGCAATTCATTCTGCACCAGCTGAAGTTTTCAAGGATAGCCCCATGTAGAGGGCCAGTCAGGAGGTGACCAGGGGATGAATGATCAAACAGAAAACCTCTCTATCCAGGAAGGGATGTAACTGGCGCACAACACAAAGTTCAGCAAAGGCTCTCCTAGCCACAGCTGCTACCTGCTCTTCAAGTAGGAGTCGTGAGTCCTCTATTTGCAATACCCCAAATCACTTACGTAAAAAGAAGGTCTAGATGTGAGGACAGGTGATACGTGGCCCACAGTAAATGCGAGCCAGAGGTTAAATTCCATTCTGATGAGTGGACCTGCTCACACAATGTTGACTTTCAGCTTCACATATACCCACACAGATATGAGAATTTTTTTTTCAAATTAAAACAAAGCCTTTGTGAATAAACCTCTTACTGCAAAACATATCTACAAAGGATAACATTTTAAATATATTGGGTAGTAAGAAGTAAGGGGAGAGTTAAGGAATCCAGACCCTTTGCCCTGAGCAGGTTTACAAAAGACATATCGTAAAAATGTCATCTAACCCCATCCTACTTTTTCTCTCAGGTAGACAGGAATTAGGCTGCATTAGGCCTATCATTTGTATGTCTATAAATATCTCATAAAGTCTGTTATGGGTATTCACACTGACACAAGAGAGGAGGACGGCAATCCTTTTCAGGAAATTTCACAGGCATTCACAAACAAAAGTCCAGTAACTTAATCTTCCAAAAGCTCAATAACACCATACTCAGAATTGCAGGCTGAAAGTTAATGTACTTGATAAGTAATGATGACAGAATTTAAAAGGTCCATTATTTGGTAATCTAATAGTTCCAATCCCAGTTATCTGTCAGACAGTATACGTTTACTTAAACAGCACTAATGTGTTCACATCTACATTAATCTCTCCTGGAGAAAGGACACATTCTTCTGGGGCTTTATCTGTTTCCAAGAGTCTGACTCCGTCAGGAGCCAGCTTGTGCCACTGATGAGACCGTGTAGATGATTAGGAGGTCTTGGCTGGGTAGGCGCTATTTCGTCTGGATGGACCAGTTATTGTCCCTTTGAAAGGCACTTCCCAGCACTCTGGCCTCATTTGTGAATTTGTTAAACTGCTACCTTTCTGCCTTCAAAGCTGCATTTGTGTAATGCTATTCTTTTCCCTAATGGGAGTTGGGACTGACAGCGCAATCCAACTCAAGTCATGTTCAAGTCAGTCCCCTTACTTCGAGGAGTATAATGTTAAGTTTGCTTTTGTATCGATCAATGCTGATAATACATGGCTGAGATGTGATGTTTTAATCCAGAAGAGGGCATATGACAAGCATAGTGTAGGTAAGGAGAGGTCATGTTTGGTGGCTACTGCACACCTTTGAAAGTGCAACCATGATTTTTCTATAAGTTTTGTTTGCTTATTGTGGGATGGGTTAGCTTCTTTTTCCAAAAAAAAATCTGTAAAGGACACAGGCTATAGTTTTCATGCTTCTTGTCTTAAAATGCAAGGAAACTGTGTAGCTGAATTTTAGCAATTATGACCAGGGAGGATTGCTAAAATCACTTAAAAGAGCAAAGGGGTCTTCTCGTCACCCTGGGATTATAGGTTACCTACTCCTGCTCTGGATATATATATATATATATATATTGAATCTAAATAGCTTCCTTTGATCTTTGCCATGCAAGCCATGTGAGACAAGTAAGGCTTCTATGTTTTTATCTGATAAAGAAAAATTATACTGCTTTGATCCATGCCTAGTTCCCTTCTTGTTAAGCTATTTTAACAACCAGCCTTTTATTTAGACTTTCTTTCTCTTTTATCCTCTGAACAACTTTGCCTTCTCATTAACTCAATCTTAGTTCTATTCTTAACGCAACTGTTATTGGTCTAGTTCATCTACATCATGAACCTAACCATGGCTTACTGATTAAAAGTATGATATCCTTCACCAAACCCACATTTCCCAATTATATGTGGCTTAGGACATTTGCAAATATGAAACCATTTCAAGGTTGAAAACTTATACTTACTTGCCTAGGAATGTACTTCAAGTAGACATGGATACATTTAAGCAATAAATGTTCTTAGGTTTTGTGATTCAGTTGGAAAAATGTATATTTTAGTAAGCTAATAAAATAGGCAAACTTAATAACAATATAATAATAGCAAAATAAAAAGCAACAATTGCCAAAGAGAGACTTATGGATAGCAAACTTGAATAAGACTATTGTTTGTGAAACTGGATTTTCCTGTGTTTTCACTGTACACCATCAGAATGGGTTAGGAGATCCTCTCAGATGGCAAAAGTTATATTAAAAGTGGATGGAGATGCTGAAAAAGTAGAGTTAACTTCAATTTGGATCCTACTGTTGATTTTTATATGCATTTGGGTTTTCTCTCCCCCCCCCTCTCTCTCTCTCTCTCTCTCTCTCTCTCACACACACACACACACACACACACACACACGTGTATGTGTGTGTGTGTATAAACACAAGAGACAGCAAATGAGTGTTATGGCTGTGCAGCAAACTATATTTGAAGAAGAAAGGTGATTTGAAGCAAACATGGATGTACATGTTGTACCTGTCAGCAGCTACTTGAAGAATTGCATCTTTTCCTGGACTCATTCCAGAAAAAAAAAACACCATTTGATTTAAACAGATGCTGACAGGTATGGCATGTATATGATGTAAATATATATATATATATATATATATATATATGTGTGTGTGTGTGTGTGTGTGTGTGTGTGTGTGTGTGTGTGTGTGTATACACATACATACACACATATACATACATACACACACACAGACACACACACACACACAGAGAGAGAGAGAGAGAGAATGGCTCAAAAGGGCAATAGATCATACAATTTCATATTTCTAGGAGTCTGATAGGAATAAAGATAAAATTATATAAAATGCACTTAAGCACTATATTAGGAGCATTCTGTCCTATGAGACAGAAGCAAAGCTATGTATACTGTATCCAGCTCCTTATTAGCAAGCATAGGAGTAAAAGAAATGAGTTTTATTGGTTTTCCTCTTTTTTCCTCCTAAATCAGATTCCATGTAGAAGGTGCCCAGCTGGAGCTGGCATCCAAAATAAGGGGAGTGAGAAAAGTATCAGACAAGGAGAAGGATAGAAAGTACTTTTCCAAAACCAGTATCTCACAGCAAGCAGCTTTGTTTCTCTCCCAGCTGGAAGGAGGTGCTGTTAATTTCTTTTTACTCTACCTGGGCTACAAAATTCAGATATCCACTAGACGGCACAAGATGTGGACAACTTGGACCAGGGGTTGTAGTTGGGCTTCTAAATTTTTGCTCACCATATATGATAACGCTACCATTAGTGCAGGTTTGCATCCCACCAGGCTCAAGGTTGACTCAGCCTTCCATCCTTCCGAGGTAGGTAAAATGAGGACCCAGATTGTTGGGGGCAATAAGCTGACTTTGTAATAATGCCGCTTGGGGGGGGGGGCGAAAGCCCTAATAGATCCTTTTCTAGATCTTATCTTGTGGCAATGGAGGTGGCAAAGCACGCTTACCTCACCACCCTCATTGCGTCCGCAGATAACCGCCCGGCCGCCCTGTTTAGGGTGGTCCGCTCCCTTTTAAATCAAGGGACGGGAGAGGACCTCTTACGAGGACGGGTTGAGGAATTTAGTAAATATCTGGTGGACAAAATTGCTCAGATTCGGGCTGGTCTGGACTCTGACTGGGCAGTATCTGACGAGAGGAAAACGATGAGTTTGGCCGAGAACATTTGGGAAGAGTTTGATCCTGTGACTCCGGCTGAAGTGGACAGGATCATGGGGAAATTAAGTGCCACCACGTGTTTGTTGGACCTGTGTCCCTCCTGGCTGGTCTATGCCTTTCGGGAGGTTACACGAGGCTGGATCCTAGCAGTTATCAATACCTCACTAAATGAAGGGTACTTCCCTGCCGCCTTGAAAGAGGCGGTGGTAAGGCCCCTCCTTAAGAAACCTGCATTGGACTCAGCTATTTTAAAAAACTTCCGTCCTGTCTCCAACCTTCGCTTTCTTGCGAAGGTTGTTGAGAGCATGGTGGCACGGCAGCTCCCTTTGGTTCTGGAGGAAACTGAGTATCTGGATCCGTACCAATCGGGTTTCAGGCCTGGGTATAGCACGGAGACGGCATTGGTCATGCTGGTGAATGATCTCTGGCGGGCCCGAGATGGGGTTATTCCTCTGTCCTGGTCCTATTAGATCTCTCAGCGGCTTTTGATACCATCGACCACGGTATCTTGCTGCGTCGTCTTGAGGGGTTGGGAGTGGGAGGCACCGTTCTGCGGTGGTTCTCCTCCTACCTCTCGGGCCGTTTGCAGATGGTGTTGGCAGGGGGGCAGAGGTCAACCCCTAGGCCCCTTAGTTGTGGGGTGCCTCAGGAGTTGGTACCCTCACCTCTCCTGTTCAACATCTATATGAAGCCGCTGGGAGAGATCATCCGTGGCTTCGGGGTGAGGTATCATCAATATGCTGATGATACCCAGCTTTTCATCTCCACCCCGAACCAACCCAGTGATGCCCTCAATGTGATGTCCCGTTGCCTGGAAGCGGTACAGATTTGGATGGGAAAGAACAGGCTCCGGCTCAACCCGGCCAAGACTGAGTGGCTTTACGTACCGGCATCTTGTTTAGTCCAAGAGGTTCCATCTTTGGTTATAGGAGGAGAGATGTTACCTCCCGTTGATAGAGCACGCAATCTAGGCGTCCTCCTGGATTCACGACTCAGTTTTGAAGATCATATTGGAGTCGTGGCTAGGGGGGCATTTGCCCAGATTTGCCTGGTATGCCAGTTGTGCCCCTTTCTGGACCGAGATGCCCTACGCACAGTCACCCACGCACTCGTTACCTCCTGTATAGAATCATTACTGCAATGCTCTCTACATGGGGCTGCCCTTAAAGACCACCCGGAGGCTTCAGCTGGTGCAGAGTGCGGCTGCACGGGTAGTGATGGGAGCACCCCGATACTCCCATATTACACCCGTCCTGTGTGAGCTGCATTGGTTACCGGTTGCCCTCCGGGTGAGATTTAAGGTGCTGGTACTTACCTTTAAAGCCCTACATGGCTTAGGCCCGGGATACTTGCAGGACCATCTGCTGCCAGGAACGAATTCCCATCGCCCAGTACTCTCACACAGAGAAGGCCTCCTCAGGGTACCGTCGGCTAGACAATGTCGGCTGGCGACCCCCAGGGGGAGGGCCTTCTCTGTGGGAGCGCCAGCCCTGTGGAACCAGCTCCCCCATGAGCTTCGGATGGCCCAAGATCTCCAGTCCTTTCGCCGTGGCCTCAAAACACTCCTTTTCCACTTGGCTGACCTGGACTGACAGGGATTTTAATTATGTTTTTAATTTTTTAACTCTAATTTTTAATTTATTTTAATTTTAATTTTAATTTATTGTACAGAGGCCTTTAATTTTAATTTTATCTTAACTTCTGTATTTATTGTATGTTATTGTTGTTAGCCGCCCTGAGTCCTTCGGGAGATAGGGCGGCATATAAGTTCCAATAATAAATAAAATAAATAAATAAATAATAAGCAGGCATATACATAGAATGAAGGCTATTGCTAAGCACATTGATTTGTGCTTTAAATTGTAAGCCGCCCTGAGTCTTCGGAGAAGGGTGGGATATAAATGGGATTAAAATAATAATAATAATAATAATAATAATAATAATAATAATAATAATAATAATAATAATAATAACAACAACAACAACAACAACAACAACAACAACAACAACATGTTTCATCTGAACCACCAAATTGGGAATTGGGGAAGTAGATTTCTCAAAGAATAGCATTTCAAAGCTGAAGTTTAATAATTTAGGAAGGCCTGTTTTATGTATCATGCTCTAAACCTCATACAAGGAGGGCCAAACAATAAGACACCTAATTTTGAATAAAGACATAACTATGATAGAAGGCAGTCCTTAATCGTTTATTTTATAGTTGTGTAGATTATTCATTATTCACAATATGTATATATGTGAAGTAAACATAAGCAACCAGTTGCTGATTAATATTATATAGCTAGTTTTAATTATGCCAGCAACTTCCTTGCTCCCTTTTCTCTTTAGGAACAATGAGTCTTGCTCCTGCTTCTTCTGAATCTGCTATTGTTTAGTTTTGCCAACTATAACAAACACTAATGGCAAATGCTTCCATTTTCTAAGAAATCTCCGTCTTTTGAGAAATGTTAGAAGACTCACTATCCAAACATTTCTGTCCAAAGCCTACTTTTAAATATCCTGGGTTTAAACTACTCTCTTCAGAAAATGCAAGCCTTGAGATTCATTGTATGTTTTTCACATTGAAAAACTGCTCTACAGGTCTTTAGCTCCAGCTAGTGGTTCACAGCATGATACTAACTTTGTTCAACACCTTAAAACAAGATCCCAGTGCTAGTGTCTGACTTATTGTTTCCACTCTATTCAAAACACAACATGAAACAGAAAAGCGATAAATGGCCATTTCTTGCATTTCAGGTGTCAAAATCTTAACTGTGTTCATCTAACTCTGTATTCTGCCTACTCAAAAGATCTACATTGTAACACAATGTAAATACATTGTTTTGCTGAAATATCTGAATGATTACTTTAGAATCCAGAGATCCACTCTTTTTCAGGTGAATGCTTTGAACTCATACTACGGTAGTTTGCAAATGCTACACAAGAAGAGGTGGATGCACAGGATGAAGTAAATGTAACATGAATTCTGATTGAATCGGATGTTGGCCCATTGTAGTTGGTGCCTGGTGCTTCTTCATGGCCATACAGTTTTGGGCAGTGATGAGAATCTTCTGTCTCCATCCCAAGAACTCAAAGCAGCAAAGTGAAATGTTTGTATACCAAATATAGGTAGCCAGGTCAGCCACCAAACATTGAATTGGTTGTGGCGAGATATAAATGCAATAAATAAATAAACATGATGATGAAAAAGTGATGACGTATCTACACATAATGACATACCATTCACCCCTTTGTACATAAGTGAATACAAATATATAGGTCACATGGTTTGAATTGTGAAGTCATGATGCACAAGTCATCACTTACTCCTCTTTCTAGAATTGGTTTATGCTGTTTCTTCTCATCCACTGCAGCAACGTGTCAATTCAAGGCTTCTTTCATATCTACCACAGAAACATCTTTCTACCCACCTTAATGTGAATTTTACTATAGAGATGTCTCCATCCTTCCTCATAACAGCAACTGTATGAATTCTTAAAATCCTGAATTAATTTTAAAAGCTTGGGAGTTTAATTGTTTTGTCAGACACTTGAAGATTTACAGAAAAGGTGCTAGGAAGACTTTGGGGCGTATGGAATAAACCAGGAATTTTGGAAAGATAGCCTAATTACTCAGTCATTTGGGGGATAGACATATCTTTAAGTGGGCTGTAGAAAAGGAAAATAGCAAAAAGAAGGGTGTTCTCTGGGTAAAAATTATTAATGTAGTAGGGAATGCATCAGACAAAGACACTTGCAGCCCATATTCAAATAAGTTTGAAAAATTACAGTTTTAAAACTATACAGAATTGGTTTAGTTTTCAATTAGCTTATTATTATTATTTATTTGTTGGGGATGGTAATGATTTGTCTATGAATGAAAGCCGGAGATTAAGGGCCATGCATATCTTATAGAATTAGTCAATGTATGATTTCTCTTTCAAACCTTCATTTGGAGAATATTTATGGAGATTCTCTGTCATCCAAGTCATGGTTGTCCCAAAAATGTTTTTTCAAGAGGCAACTGGACTTTCTTGTTTTTCTTTGAAGACATTTCGCTTCTCATCCAAGAAGCTTCTTCAGCTCTAACTGGATGGTGGGGAATGGAAGGATTTATATTCCTTGCAGGCATCTGGTCATTTGCATTCTTTTAGAGGCCACTTGGAGGTTTATCTGCATCCTCAAGGTCCCCTGAGTGGTGAAAATGGGTGTGGAGCCTTCTTGGAACTGCTGAAGGGATTGTGTTGTAGACTGGAGATAGATGATGTCATATCCCTCTCCGTCTATTGAGAGAGGACTGTTCAGATTTGATGTAGATGGCCTCTTTGACTCCTCTTTCAAACCAGTGGTCCTCTCTGTCCAAAATGTGTACTTTGCTGTCTTTGAAAGAGTGGCCTTTGTTTTTTAAATGCGGATGGACTGCTGAATCTTGTCCTGATGGGTTTGTTCTCCTTTGCTGTGCCATGCATTTATGAAGTGGTTGTTTTGTTTCCCCAATGTACAGATCTGCACATGTCTCACTGCATTATACTGTATATACCACATTGCTTAGTTTGTGTCTGGGTGTTTTATCCTTGGAGTGGACAAGCTTCTGCCATAGTGGATTCTTGGGTTTAAAGTGTGCACGTATGTTATGTTGGCTGAAGACCCTCCTGAGCTTTTCAAATATTTTTGCAATGTATGGAATGACAACATTGCTTCATTTATTGTTCTCTTCTGTTATGGAGAAGCTCCTGCTCGGTCTTTTTGGGAATTTGATGAAGGCCCAGTTGGGATAGCCACACACATTCTGAGGGCTTTCTTCATGTGTTTTACACACTCCAGAAAGGCTAGACTAATTTCCTTAACATCTTCCTGTGTGAATTTGATTTATCTGTCCACAGAGCTGATACGTTTGGTGAACCTTCCAATTCCTGTGTTTTGATCTTGACCCAAGAATATAAATCCTTCCATTCCCCACCATCCAGTCAGAGCTGAAGAAACTTCTTGGATGAGAAGCAAAATGTCTTCAAAGAAAAACAAAAACTCCAGTTGCCTCTTGAAAAAGCACCTCTGGGACTTCATTTGGAGAATTGAAATTTAGGGAAATCTGATCTTTCCCCCCTTGCGGCTGGTATATGTCTATAGACAAAGGGCTACCAAACCCAGAAACCTTAAGTAAAAATGTTGCATTACTGAATCTTTATTCTCATTACTTAGTCATTCTCTGAGTAATGTTTACTAGAAAATCTCTGACACCTCTTGTCTATCAGGTGCAAGCAATCAGAATTATACATGAATAATTGAAGTTAATGACGTTATTGTTTGCCACCTATGTTACAAGAATCTCACCAGACTGCTTGCCTTCCACTCAGCATGATCATATAAGACTTCATAGTTCTTGGGGAAGGTCAGGTTTATACCTCTTGCTTGGCCCATCCTTCCAATCTGGCTGGCAGCTTCCCAACACCACATGAAGTCCTCAACAAGTGAAGCCTCTAGATATCTTCTATTAATGTGATTCTAATGATAGCTAATCATATCTGCAAAAGGAAAACCAATGTATATACAGTTATATATGTATAGACAAAAAGGCTTTCTCACTAGAGACATTCTCACTAAATGTATTACTGTTCTAGGAAATCAATTTCATTTCAATGGTTTAAGAAAGGGGGGATTTATTCAGAGTCCTTCAGTTCCTGAAACGTATGATCATGGATCTGAACTTGGAATTTTCACTTTTTCTTCTTGTCCATTGTCTCTAGAAATGTAAAATATTTGTAAAATATTTCTGAGGAGCCAGCAGAGTATTAAGACTGGATCCACTATCCTATGGCATCCCAGGATGCTGAGAGCAAAGTCTCACATAATTATATATTTGCCATTTATTTTTAAAGCAATAATTTCTCTCTGTATGGTTCATAAACAAATATTGTCACTTGGAAACAGGTAGATGACATAGGAATTTTGCTTGGTCCAAATAATGATATTACATATATACTGATAATATATTAGCCTTGTTTTTATGGATTTCTATAAAAATGTCCTGTCCTTCTCTGTGAATGTAACACTCTAGCATTTCTTCAAACAAGCAGAGATTTCATGATTGTGAAAACTGTTAGCTAAAAGATATAGCATTCTATTTTGCAAGTTCAAGATCTTACTTTGTCATATAAACCAGCTAAATTTGCCAAAAGTGAGTTTAAAAATATAACTTGGATATAGTTATACTCAATATATGTGCTGAATGAAACAATACACCATGTAAAAATGTAAGCTTTTTTCTCAAGTTTCAGGAGTCAGTGGAGTAAATGTAGACATCCAAGATTCACAAAAATAAAAATATTAAGGTTGTCATTAATTATCAAGGAAACTAACAGTATATTCAGAATCAATGCAGATTGGCTATCTGTCCACAAAATCAACTAGTGTTAACGGTTCAAAATTATTTCTTCAGGGGGAAAATATAACATCCTGCTCTCTTTGAATTACAGTGGTCTTTCAAAGTCTATGTAAACTGTTATGCTAGGAGACAAAGCTATTTTACCAGGCAGGCATATATTCTAAATTACTGGTTCTTAACAAGCATAGTAATACATCAGTCAAAAGCAATAAATTTAAACTTAATGAAATCACAATTTGCCTACAGTGTATTTCATTTTGACATTTTCTGCATTGCCATGGTGCTTTGATAAAGTTTTTTAAAATGCAAAGAAAGCATCTGTGCAGCTAAAGAGCAGACTTGGTGCCATTGTACCCAATAGAACATTATACTACTTAAGTTTCATCACTATCTGCCCTCTGGCAGAGTAAGCCTGAATATTAACGTAGGCTCCGTTTTCATTATCATCATGTGATTATCCATTTTACTGCATTTAACTGATAATACAACGACCAGCTCACCTTAAAAGAATTAGCTTGGAGGTTTCATTGCTTTCCAAATGGAATTCGTTCGACAAACAAATGACAATTAGCACTCTCTCCCTGTTCCATGTCAGGATTGGTTTTGACTGAACCTGGACCAATTTACCATTTTTAAATGAGTTTAGACATTTACATTTAAAATGTCTAGAGGAAATTAGCCCTGGGATATCTAGCAGCCAAAATGCTTTTTGAAGTTGATTATTATTTGATCTAGTACCCTCTACCTGTACATTTTGTTCTGACTTCAAAGTTTTGGAATGAAAATGCCACCTACACCTCCAAGCAGAGTGAAAAACTTAAAAGCACATTTACTCATTCTGTTATGCAAAGAAGCCTATATTTTAATATTCTTTTAATATGGTTAGTTACCTTTAATGACAACAGTTTGACAGGGTCATCGTTTTCAGTTCTGAGACATTGATTGAAGTTTTTGGTACTTGTCTTTTTCTTTCTTTTTTCCCTTGAAGAGGAAAAGGATCGTTTGAAGGTGCAATTCGCATGCCCCATTCATCCCATACCAGAGCAGAGATAAATGTAACTCCTTGGAAAGGATTATATAAAAAAAATGGTGTTCCATGGCACATACTGTATATGTAGTTTAATATGTAGTTAGATATATTTAGTGTTTGTTTTGGGAAGCTACCAGTAATTCTATAATAAATAAGCAAGTGTCGATAATTAATTGACAAAATTTGAAGTGACATGTTCAGCCAAGAGATAATTCTATTTTACCATTCCTTCTTCTGTTAAATCTCTCCAGACTTTGAGATTGATGGTGATGATGAAGAAGAAGACAGCGCTTTTAAGAATGACATAAAAAGTGTATTTAAGGGGAGTTGTCTGTTTAGAAAAGAAGGTACAAGTCAGTACAAATCAAAAGGTGAAAGCTTACACCAAGGCTTAAAATAGATTATTAGCCACTGTAGGCCGCAAGCCACAGAACCACCATGAGTGCAGTTTAGGATTATCTGGTAGATTGAATCATTTAACATAGGAGGACAGATTTCCTAATGTCAAAAGCAATCTGACAGTAGAATCAATTGGCTGAGAAGTTGATGAGCTTTCTGCCAATAGATATATTGACAGAGTGGGAGGTTTTAAACTCTTCCAACACAGAACACACTTTCCTATTTTTATGATTAAATGATAAATCATTTTAACATCAACTTCAGTTACTTGCATTTGGATTTGGGCTGCAATCCTATGTCATTGGCTTAGTTATGCACTACTGAACTCGTTCAGATCTTCTGAGCAGGTACACATAAGGTTATACTTTTAGCCACAATTAATTATTTTGGAATTATTACAAAAAAGGTCTTCAAATAATGAATCTTCAAGATAGTCAAGTACAGATGATAGAATATCTTAGAATACAGCACTTATGAACAGATATGGCATAAGATTGATTTCTTTTCCACAGCACGGAGCCCCCAAAGTCCACAGGATTGTTTAGTTTGCATTCATTCTCTTGATTTGAAAATAGAGAATAAACTTGATATCCATTATGTGGATATAACTCTATGAATTTTTTTTTAAAAAAAGATTACTCCAAGAATGTTGGTGGAATATCCCTTCTTTAGGGGTCACAGGAGGAAAATGTGGTGGCTAATTAGATTCTATAATTCCAAGCTTGATTTGCTTTTCAATCAAACTAATCTTTAGGCTGGATTGAATAAAGTATTAACAGAGTTGCCGGCTTTGTTTCTTAAAGAAACACAAACTTTGCTTGGAAAAAGTAGAAAGCGATTTGCTATTTCTTAAAAAGTGGATTTTCATTTATTATTTATAAATTTCATTTGGTACATATCTTAGGGGACATTAAAAGATTAGCAGTCATGCATTTTGTTCAGAATATTAATGCTAATCCTTAAAGATAGGTGAAGGAAATTTCATTAGGTTTATAAAGATTTGCAATAAAGCCAACTATTCAGTCAATGGAAGGAAAGAAGACATAACACATGATGCTCCTATGGATCCCAGAAAGGCTTCTGCACTTCAGCCAAGACATGCATAATGTCCCAAAACTAAAACTAGATTCTGAAAACTTTGTCTTGTCTCTTTTTTTCCTCATTCCTTGAAAATGTCTGCAGTTGGTTTTGATTTGTCACATGGTGATTAACAGAATAACTGCATAAAAAGCATAGGAAGGGACCTTGGAGGTCTCCTAGTCCAACCCCCTGTTCAAGCAGGAGACCCTATTCCATTTCTGACAAACGGTTGTGATGGAGAAATAAAAACTGATTTAGACAAAAGGCTGCGATCAATTACAAAATTCAACCATGAAAGTAAACAAAAAAGTTCTAATGGCTTAATGTAACACAGCCAGCAAGTTATACAAAACCATTCAGAGACCAATTATATGTCAAGTGGCTATTCCTTTAATTTTTATCTTATGCTGGACAACATCACCATGGAGTTGCTTGTTCGCTTGCAGACATTTGACTACCTAACTAAGCAATGTCATCAGTGCTAGTGTGTGTGTGTGGGGGGGGGTTTGCACCTTGTTTATATGCAGTAGCTTTCCCTGCCAGTGTTAGTGGGCCTGTAGTTTTCTTTATTTTCTTTTATTTATTTTATTTAATTTAATTTCTATACTCAGGGCGGTGTACAGGGCAATAAAAATACAACATACAAAAATTAAAAATAAGATTAAATTAATCTAGCCCTAACAATAAATAATTAAAAATTAAAAATACCCCAAACCCATTAGACCAGGCCGGCTTGTTCAAATAAGTAAGTTTTCAGATCACGGCGGAAAGAGCGAAGGTCGGGAGCCATCCAGAGCTCAACCGGTAATTGATTCCAAAGGGCTGGCGCACCCACAGAGAATGCTCTCCCCCTGGGGGCCGCCAGCCGACACTCTCTGACCGACAGCACCCTGAGGAGGCCCTCTCTGTGGGAGCGCACAGGACGAAGGGAAGTTGACGCCAGCAGCAGGTGCTCCCGTAAGTAATCTGGACCCATGCCATTTAGGGCCTTATAGGTAATCACCAGCACCTTGAATCTCACCCGGAGAGCAACTGGAAGCCAATGCAGCTTGCGGAGTAGAGGTGTTACATGGGAGTATCGGGAGACCCCCATCACAACTCGCGCGGCCGCATTCTGCACCAGCTGAAGCCTCCGAGTGGTCCTCAAGGGCAGCCCCATGTACAGAGCATTGCAGTAGTCTATGCGAGAGGTCACGAGCACATGAGTGACTGTATGCAGGGCATCCCGGTCCAGATAGGGTCGCAACTGGCACACCAGGCGAACCTGGGCAAAAGCCCCCCTGGTCACAGCTCCAATATGATCTTCCAAGCTGAGCTGTGAATCCAGGAGGACACCCAAGTTGCGAGCCCTATATACGGGGGGTAACACCCCCCATGGTTAAAGATGGAATGGCCTGAATTTCCCGAGATGCTGGCACGTACAACCACTCAGTCTTGTCGGGATTGAGCCGAAGCCTGTTCCTCCCAATCCAGACCCAAACCACCTCCAGGCAACGGGACATCACATCGAGGGCATCACTGGGGTGGTTTGGGGTGGAGATGAAAAGCTGGGTATCATCAGCATACTGATGATACCCGACTCCAAAACCACGAATGATCTCACCCAGCGGCTTCATATAGATGTTGAACAGGAGAGGCGAGAGGACCGACCCCTGAGGAACTCCACAAACGAGAGGCCTCGAGGCCGACCTCTGCCCTCCTGCCCTCTTCTTGTTAGTCCCGTAATTAGGGTGTGGCTTTCTGCTTGATTGTTTGTTTGATGTTAACCTCTAATTATCTGGTGATTGGCTACTGCCAAGAATGTGTTTTAGCTTTTTTTTTCTTTTTAGTTTTTATATTGTATCTTTTGAATGTTGCGTAAATGTGGTTTATCTCTATGTGTCTATCAATCACTGATTTGTCTGAATGCCAATCTTCCAGGAATTCACTAGCATTTTTGGATTAAGCTCGGTCTAGGATGCTCACAGTTTTTGCACTTGAAACTATGTTTGTGTCTGTCCATGTGTTGTGAGATTATACAGTTTTCATTGTGTCTTCTGTTAGTTGGCGTTCATAGAGGCACTTTGCTAATCTTCTGCCTGTTGGTCCTACATAGTGCTGCTGCAATCTTTACAGTGTAAATTATTCCTGTTTTTTCTTCTTAGGCTATTAGGCCTTTTCATTTACTTAAATGTTTTGGAGGGCTCTGATTGGTTTGTGTGTTACAGGGATGCCATGTGATTGTAATAGTTAGTTAGTTGTTTCTGAGGTGTTTTTGATATGATAGTATTATGTTCCCATAGTTTGCGTTGGTTGTACTGAAGTTGGTTGGGCGGTCAAGCACTTTCTGATAAAACTGCATCAGTATCCATTTTATTGGAAGATGTATAGGCAATCTGTTTCCTTTTTCTGGCATTCTGGGTTGCTGCAATACATTTGTAGTTGTCTCAATAATGTTCTTATGCAACTCCTCTTGTGGGAGGTCAGTTTGCTGAAAATATAATTTACAATGAAAGGTGGAACATTATTTTTCTTATTGGATGCTCTAGAATAGAAGGGCTTACTTCTTAGAGCCTGTTGGGTGGGTTTGGCAACAGATGTGATGAGAAAAATTCAAAAGTTAGGAAGGAGTCTGTTTGAAAATCTCTACGGAGAAACAGTGCTTGAACTCAGGATTGGTTTCAGTGTTATAGTGAAGTATAGTGGGATCCATATGTGATGCCTGTGTGTATATATGTATATATAAGGGAAGGTCTAAACACAATGATTCCATATATCTTGCTTATATGTATGTGTTTCTGTTCTACCCTTATGTGGTATGTGTCTGTATGTTTGTACCCTGGGAAGCACAATCTGGGCACATTCAAGATCATAGTCCCAGATATGATGACCTTTCATAAACTCATTCAGCCAGGAAATTAAATGACACAAGGTTTGGAATGTGTTATTTATGTAATTCATTTAACTATATGAATTGCATGATCTGTTTTAATTTTTGTTGGTGATTTTCTTGTTTTAAATGCAAGTCACCTACCTGATGAGAGGGCTCCCGTACACATTGAATAAATAATAAGTCTGGGAAGGGACGCTTAAACTGGAGCCTTCTAACTAGAGGTGTGTTATTTTCCCCACAGAGGCTCCTAACTGAATCCAACTAATTTTGGACCTTAATCTTTGTTTTGCCAACTTCTCTCATGACACTACATTTGGTGTATTTTGAGGAATTTTTTTTCCAAGTATATTCAAGTATTTTTCAAGTATATTTTTCAAGGATCTTTATGTTTTATCAAATGCCGAGACCTATCTGTTTAAAAGATTCATTGTTGGGAGCATACTTTTAATGAATCTGATGGAAATAGCACCAATTTGCATGTTCAGATATAGAAACCATTGGAAAGCACTTGGAATATTCAACAGTCCACATTCCTTCTTCCCGCACCCTCACCCCCATTGGGTTATATTTTTTTACCAGTGCTATAATTCCCACATTATAAATTCAGATGAAATTATATCAATACATTCAGCAAATGGATGTCTGGCCCATTATCGTGTTCTAGTTCTCAGATGGAGAAGTAGACATACAAATAAATCCCCAGCTGCTTTCAGCAAAACTATTACAAAAGTGCCATTGCCTGGAAACTGTTATTAACTATCTTGACCAGGAGCGGCTGTTAGAGTTTGTGGTTTCTGCTCTGAATATTAAACTTCAGCACACAAGGGTCCTTATTGTGGGGAACACTTGGAAATGGTAATGCTAAATTGCCTTATATTTGTGGGATTTGATTGCTTCAGATGATACAGGCCCAGTTGGTGGGCCTCTCTTTCTGCATACATTTCCAGATTATAAATCATGCCTTTGACAGTAAATCTACCATAACCCGTTCTTAGTTTCCATAGATTCATTCTTTATAGTACAGCTGGCAATTGCTATTCCAAATCATTCATATGAATGACACAGTTTGGATAATTTATAGGAGGGAAAGGCTAAATCGAAGGTATTTGAGATGCCTGATTTTATTAACATGTTTGAATATGAAAGGCAGGAAAGTTTTCAGTGTTACTAAGAAGGCAATTATGTTATTTTCTTACACTACTTTCTTAAAAAAAATAAGTATTTTCATAGTGAAAATTAACCTTTTTGAATTCTCAACTAAGTACCCTACCCTATTCACCTCACTGCCATTTGTGACATATGCTCAGCCCCCAACCAATTTCAGTTTCCACCTTTTTTAATTCAACCAATTGACTACCATGTAGGCAATCAAATTTGTCTATATAATGCCACAAGGACAAAATCAGCTCATAATGAAAACAAGGTTTTCTGTCTTCAATTTATACAGTGTTCTTGCTGCCTAGTTCAGTAATTTTAAACCTCTCATGAATCATCATATTGGAAGTTACTTTGGGCCTCTTCTAGTCCAACCTCCTGCCCAGAGCAGAAATCATCACACCATCCTAGTTTTTTCTTTGAAACCTCCACTCTTGGAACATCCACCATTCTAGGGAGGAGGCTGTGTTACTGCTTAATAACATTTACAATCAGGAAACTCATCCTTATGAGGACTGGCAGAGCCTGGCAGAACCTAGGGGTGGAGTCAAAAGAGGAATCAGCCCAGAGTCTCCACATTGCCACAAGCAGATTAAGTCCAACTATTCTTGACTTCCGTTAACCCTTATTTAGCACCAAAATAGCACTGATAATTGACTAGATTCCTGTGCATAGGCATGAGCAATAAGTCAGTCTAATTGGAACTTAACATGCGGCCCTGGTCTTTCAGGCCTCACGGTTTCTCCACTAAGCTTCCCAATGATTCTGGTCCTTACCCTCAGGTACTATGGAAAATAAATCCACATACTGTTCCCTGTGACAGGCCTTTGCGTATTGGAAGTCTGCTTTCATATCTCCCTAAAGTCTCCTCTTCTTTAGACCAGCTCCTTTAACAGTTCTTCATAGGATTTAGCATCTAAGCTTCCAAGCCCTCATCATCTTCATCATTCTCTTTGTACCTTTTCCATTTCCTTAGTGTATTAGCTTTACGTTTTTCTATTTGTCACTACATATTTTTAATTTGTCATTATGTGTCACTTTTTTCTGTATATCCACATCCTCTAATGGTGCAGTAAATTACGGTAAGTTTTTAGAAACTGGTAATTTCAGAGACCAAATACATCTAGATTTGATCTCTGTATGTAGCAGAATTAACCCTAATCCTAACCTTTTGAATAGCTTCCTTAATATGTTTTTTATCTGTATGAAAGAAATTTGAGTGTTGGTATAAGAAGCATTCAAATGGAAGTGTTCTAGCTTCAGTTTAAGTAGCAGGGTTCAGTTGATAAAAACCAGCTAAGGATCGCTTTCTTCTCTGAGCATCAGGTTTAATGCAGTTACCTTGTTTATGGCAACAGTAATCCTATATAATAGTTCTAGACATTGGTTGCATTTTTTCCACACTGCTTTTAAAAATTATATTTTTATTTATTTAATGATGCAAACCCCCCCCCAAGTTAGCTTATGTCTCTAGCATTTAAACCAGACTACAGTTTGGTTTTTCAGAGTGACTGTTGATGAATGCTTAGAAAATAAACCTAGCAGAAAACATGCTAATTTTATGGAGAAGAAAATGCACAATAATAAGGCACTTCGAACAATACCTATTGCCCAGCTCATTTTAATTGGCACTGAGTATATCTTTTGCCTCCATGCTAAAAACAAGAGTTTTCTCAGTATGAGGGAGAATTTATGCAGGCAATGTACCTGTGACCTGTGCATGTTGATTCCCACAAATGAAAAGGACAGATTGACAGATGTACAGGTTCAATTAAGGATCATTGCAGAAAATGTGAGATAATGTTGCCTCTCTTTCCAAACACTGTTTCTTGTATGCCAGTTGAGAAGACGTTGTTCATGCTATTAATATGGGTAGGTGTCATCTCTCTCCTGTATGCTCCTGGTACAATAATGCATTAGAAGCAGAGTGAAATATCATCCTACCAATTTCAGTTTTAGGCATTTTCAGGAATCATAATCTATGAGTACAAAGTCATTTTAAACCCTGAATTTTAAATACAAAATCCTATCAATTTCCACATTTCTATTATGCTCCTCTAAGAACACATAACATAAAATCTCAGTGAAATGTTTATTGAGTAATATCAAATTTTATCTTTACAAAACATTTTTGGACAGCTTAGGTCAAGAAATATATATGAATATGTTATATAATAAGGCGTGATATTGTTTTTAGAATAAGATAAGTGATCTAATTCACTTTTTAGCCTTTTATCATTTTACCTGGGATAGGTAGAATTTTCCTTTTAAAAAGTTATTAGATAAAATTATATAAACAGCTAAAAGAATAGAATACAAGGGATTTTCAAATGACATAGAGGCCATAATTTTCCAGTGTATTGTTAATTGCATGAGGATTATTATATCATATCATATTACATTGTTTTGAAAGCTTGAAAACTCCTTTTAAGCTTTTAGCAATATATTTTGAGCAACATAATATAAAGTATAAACTGAATTGATGAACTACGATAAATTCTGCCCATACTAGTAAACCTTTTCTGATTTAGAAGCCCTAGGAAGACTTAATGTAGAGAGAAACTCAAAGTTTGGATGTGGTACAAATCCATTATTGAATTGTAATCTAGGTATGGGTTCCATTTTGAATTAAATTCTGTATCAGATTAACTTCTGAGATATAAAGTTATTCCAGAAATTGAAGCTTACTCTCATAACTTAATTAACTTCCATAGAAGGGATCAAACATCTTTTCCAATGAAAGGCATATATTATCCCTGCAGCAGTTAACATTCAGTATATTTGGTGGGAAAATATTGTTTCATAAACTTTAGTAAAAATATTGCAAGTTAAACTGGGAATGTATTGCTAACCCTTTCCAAAATTCATACTGACTAAGGCTCTGAACTGTTTAGGAAGTTGGGTAACATAATCATTTAAAAACATTCCAAATTACCAACAGTAATTGATACACATTATGACTGAAATTGTCTGCATTTTTTATTGGACACTGTAACAGAGTAATATTTCAGTTATAGTGGGAAAGGTGGAAATTTTACACAGATATTCTTTTTAGCTCACAGCCCCAAGGGGAGGAATGGATTTTTCAAGAACATGTTTTTAAGTAATTAACTCCCGAGCTGAGATATTTTTTCATCCCGCTGTGAATTTCTGATGAAAGTACTACTGCTAAATTGCTGAAAATATGATTTTACTGTGAAAGGACTAACAGAACATCCAGTGTAACAATACCAGCTGTGCTGCTACAGTAATAATAATAATAATAGAAATAGCAAAACAACGAGGAGCCGAGTGCAAAAGTTCCTCTTTAAGTTTCCTCTGAAGAAAAAAAAAACCAATTCAAACAGTTACTTGCAAAGCTAAAACTAAGGCTTACAGACATTAAACTAGCAATGTAGAGAATAAAGGGGGTGACTGCAACAGACATATACAAGAATTGTTGTCTAGGAAAAGATGTTGACATCTATAGACAGATTACAAATTCAGGGTGAAGGCCCAATGATGGAAACAAAGCTCCACCTATTTTTTTTTTATGTAGCCACTATCTTGCCTTATTTTTTAAAAAACAGACCCTGTAGACAACTGAGAGAAACTATTCTAATGCATAAATAACAAATGAATGGAAACTTCTGAGATGGCCGTAACTAACAAAAGTTGCTCATTGGGCAGGAAGATATGACGAAAAATATAAAATATCAACAAAGCAAGGCCGACTGAAAATTGTGTTCCTAAACCAGCTTATGGACAAGGGAAACCAAACCAATCTGAAGTACAAAGGCTTGTTTTCTCACAATAAAGAACTCGTAAAAAATCGGCATGACTCCCTCCGAAGAATGATCTCCATGTCAGCAAAATAAGGCCTACAGAATGAGCAAACCATCACAATCGGACAAGGAAGTAAAACACAGAATTATTTCAGGCCATTATGAGAATAGGAGCCAGTAATTTTGGGAAAGCAAACTTAAAGTAATATTAATTTGCTACAGAAAGTCTGAACCATCACTAAGGGCAAACATCTTTCCAAGTGTGAAACTATATAAAATAACAGGTGAACAGCACATACTGTATTTAATGCTGACTGGCAACAAAGAAACATCACTGCAAGTCAACTCTATGCCTTTCCCCTAGAACACAGGTCTGCAACCCGCGGCTCCGGAGCCGCATGCGGCTCTTTCAGCCGTCTCCTGTGGCTCCCAGTCCTCTGCCATGTGCAGTCCAAAAAAAAAAAAGTGGGACTAAAAAAGTTCAACCAATCAATTCAAATATGCAGGGTAGGTGCATATCTCACCTTGGCTCCACTCTTCAGTCAAACCCTGTTCTGCACATGCACGCAGGTACGCGCATGTGCACACATTTTTTGCGGCTCCCAGTTTTTCCTTTTGTGAGGCAACCGGTTCCGAGTGGCTCTTTCACTGTTTCAGGTTGCTGACCCCTTCCCTAGAAGGTAATAGATCCATCTTGTAATATTCATCATGAACAAGGAACATCAGCATTTATGATAATTAATGTTTAGTACTAAGTACTTTTACCCTGCAACAGTAAAACAGCTTTGCATCCTATCTGCTGTTTGTCTACTATTTTTAGTTGACCCAGTTTCCTTTAAGCAATTCTGCAGAGAAGAATTAAACATGCAGCTTTGTTCTGGGAACAACACAATTTAGTAACACTGTCTGTTCTTAGAAATCTGAATATTTTTAGTGAAAAGAATGGCAAGACGCTCTCTGCATTTGAAAATCCTAACTTTTTGGGAATTCTTGATGATAAGCAGTTTTCTGCATATTGCAGTCAAATGCTATAGCTTTACGCAGTGGGGATGTTAGTTCTTCCAAACTAAATAATTCTTACTGTTTTATAAAAATGAAGTTTAAAGGGAGTTATAGATTTATTTAATGTTGCATCTTTGTACTAATGAAGTACAGTACTTCAGAATGGCTAGTTTAAAAAGAGTTCAATACAGAACATATAAAAGATATGAATTTAACTTAACACTAAAATTGATACTAAAATCAATTTAATATCTGACAGTAACATTCAGAGGTGTGATTTTCAAATAGCTATTTTTGATTTGGTCCACATAACAAAGAGATTAAGAACAAAACAGAACCAATTATGTAATTAGTGAAACCAATGTTATATTTTTGTCACTGTAATCAGTGTAATTATAAACATGATTAAATGTGTAGCTTGTACATAATCTGCCCTGAAGAACAATAGTAATGTCTTGAATTTCAGGTTTTCTCAAGTAAACCTATTATTACATTAAAAATATTTTTAAAAAAAGGCTTTTGATGTTTTTGGATTTACACTGATGTTTTTCCACAATAAAAATGCCCATTTGTGATGGTTTTAAGATATACTGAAAAGTAACATCTCAGATGTTTAATGAAATTACTTACTGCTAAGCTTGTAAGCCGCCCTGAGTCTTCGGAGAAGGGTGGGATATAAATGGAATTAAATAAAATAAATGAGTTGAGTTAGTTAAAGGTACTCTTTCATATGATTCCTACTAAGCAGTTTGCTTATTTATTACATTTATATCCCTCCTCTCATACAGAAGCTGCTCATAAAACTTATTTTCTGCTTATTATTTGTTCCATGAAATATTCCTTGCAGACAGACACAGCCACTCATTATCAATCACATTTCAGGAAGCAGGTGATCCCCAAAACAGCTTTATACTTTTCCTTTTTGGATTCTCTCCATAGCATTTGCCAGACTAAAGTCTGGTTTGTTGCACAGGACAACTGTGCTATTCCAAATTACTGTAGCTTCCAAAAGTAGACCAGAAACCTATGCAATTTTTGCCATAAAGGTGCAAGACTAGAAGCACATGTAAACTACTAATCCTGCACCATCCCTATGTTAATTTGTGAGTTCCTATGCACTGAATATGGATGTCTTCAGTTCATTATGTGTTTACCTTATATCAGGAATTTCATATTCAAATCTTCATCAGGACCACACAAAAGCTATTCATTAGCTCAAGGGCTATGACACTGAGATTTCTTCATACCATGATACAAAAATTGCTTACTGATTCTTACATGTTATGGTATAATATAAGCCTCTACTGATTGGAACCCCCAGAAGTCCAGCTAGTCTGCCCAAGGTTGATGCTGTTCAGTACCTTTGGAAGTGTCTGCTTTAGATAGGGACTTCAGTTTCCAAAGAAAATGTATTTATTCCCATTTCTCCACCACCACTACCATTGGTCAAACATAATAGTGACATGATAAGCAGTATTCCAATATTTGAGGGTCTGCCACAAAGAAGAGGGAGTCAACCTATTTTCCAAAGCACCAGAATTGCAAGACAAGAAACAATAGATAGAAACTAATGAAGGAGGGAAGCAACCTAGAACTAAGGAAAAACTTCCTAACGGTGAGAACCATTAACCAGTAGAATGACTTTTCTTCAGAAATTGTGGTGCTTCATCACTGTTGGCTTTTAGGAAGAGATTGGACAGCCAATTTGTCTGAAATGGTATGGAGCAGGTATGTCAAACTTGCAACGTCACGTGACGTCGCACGACATATCACAACTTCTTCCCCATTGCCAGCAATGGGGTGGGCACAGTTTCAGAGTGATGGAGTTTGACATGCCTGGTATAGAGCTTCCTGCTTGAACAGTGAGTTGCACTAGAAGACTTCCAAAGTCCCTTCAAACTCCATTATTTTATATTCTGTATCTTTTTTTGTTATTCAAGGCAAAATTGAAACAAGTACAGTATATCTTTCTTACCATTTTTAAACCTCTATCCTTTGACAAGTATCTAAGCCAAGGTTGATGCTGCTCATGCCATCTGAACCTTATTGGTCAGCCCAAGAAGACTGTGTCCACCTCTCATTCTGTAGGAATAACTTGTCCAGTTGACTGAACCCCTTACCTGAAAAGCTATACTACGGCCCTGTTCATTGATTCTACAGATGAAGCTTAGGGGAATGTTGCTTAGGATGGCACCACAAGTTTGTCCTTTGTTCTTTATTTCTCTTTCTTGTGGAGATGAATAAAATGTTGGACATGGGAGCTCTTTTCCTTCAAACCAAATCTGAAACTTGTGGAAAGGAAGCCAAAGAGTGACATACTGTACTTTCCCCTCTCCACAATTGTGCTTTATCAAAAAGAGAGGTACAGTATGGTGAATATGTCTGCCATACAAAGGAATGTGTTGCTGCCAACTCATCGCTTGGATGAATATTCCAGCACTGGCAGTTGTATCATGGTTTCACCTCACTTCCAGGACAAAAGCAGAATATGGTGACCTTCTTCCCCCCCTCCCCCCCTCTTTCCTTCTTTTGTGATGGCTGGACTTTCTCCAGCCCAGTGACTGGCACATGAATAGAGCCAATGAATAGTAGGCATGCACCCCAATTCTTCTTCCATATGGCTTCTTAACCAGCCCCTTCCTCTTTGAATTCTCCTAGTTGGGTTGGCAGAAGATAGACTTGGAGAAGAGAAATGGTGCCTGTCTGCCCGTTTGTTATGTTAGCAATGCCTGCCCGTTTGTCCGTTTTCTTCCACAGGAAGCATCCAAAGGTTTTTGGAGGAAAAGGCATCTAGTAATTCAATAAATCCTACAGATACAATCTTAACTGATTGGGAAAGATTTGCACATTCTATATGAACTATTCAGAGCAATTCATACAATATCCAAGTCACACTTCTTGGTCCATTAGGAAAGCTACTATGGCCAGGCAGAGAACAGCTGGATCATGGAGGCCTGATTTTTCTGTGATGTGCAAAGTACTTCTGAAGTAAGGTGGCTCCATAACCACTCTTTGAAATCTAATATAATGGAAAGTTGGAAGAACAAAAAAGAAAAGAAAAATAATATTCACAAAACAATGTCAAAGCATGCTCTGATATAATGCTGTGCCATACATAATCTGTTTTGCAATTTCTCAATGTTTTTCTTTGATGTGTTTTGATTTTTGTCTTGTTCTCCAGGTTCTTGATCATTTCTATAGATTTTTTGTTCCTCAGCTTACTTTATTGTTGAAGGTGGTAAAGGAAGCTACTCATGGAGGCTCTGCTTTTTGTTGCACATCTCTCTGAAGTAGGGAAGTACAGTGCTTCAAATTTAAAGGTGCTTTGGAGCAGGAACAGGCACACATGCATCTTCTTAAAAATTACATACCCAAGAAAATACACATATGAGTAATGAAGCTGCCAAGAGGATGTAGCAAAATATTTTGGAGTTCTTTGAAGCTCCCTTGGCTGCCCATACTTCCAAGTGTCATAAATCTCAATGGGATCAGTTTTCTTATTCCACCATTCCTTGACGTTGAATGGAAGCATGGGAAACCAGAGACCTGCAAACCATCAGTGAGATGGTAAGTGAAAGATAAGGCACTCTGACCCACACTCTGGATTACCAGATAACTAAGCCAATCAATACAAGATCATATTTCCCCCATGATATCACATCAAAATTATTTTCTACACTGAAATAAGTGGCAATGGCAATAAATGCCCTGCATTAGTAGGAAAAAGCATTTAGCCCCATGAACAATCTACCATGGTTCATCTTTCCCCACCAGCATCCTAAAGACAGATTCCAAGACCATTTTCAATCACTCAGAAATTATGCGATAAAATATCAAAAAAAGAAGAAGCCCCATTGCTTTCTTATAGAAAACTGCATATACTGTATATCTAACTTTAGAAGAGTAACGTGAATGCCCAGTTCTTATTTTTCCAATCAGTGAGTTCAAACTCTTTTTCTTTTAGAAGTGGCATTCCATAACTAAAGGATGAGTATTGCAGATATATTGCTAATAGGATTCTATTCAAATACTAGAGAACCAGCAGTTAACGTAACTGCGTTATTAAACTGAGTATGCAAATATAATTTTTCTAGCAGCTATAATCAAGTTGTTAATAGGAAGCTGTTTTGAACCTGTGAATTGTTTTGTGAGATGATTTCATCAATTGGATGCCAAATTTCAAATCCAAGTTTTAAGGCACATATTAGGCATTCCTTTTTTATACAATTCTCTCTAAAGAAATACTGTCCAAAATTCTTCCTGACTTTTTAATATTTAGGCTAATTTGCTCAGTGGTCTCACTCAACAATGTTCAACATATAATATTTCAAGAATCTATACTTCAAGGTGCTTAATATTATCTTCAAACTGCAAATTTTTTAAAAACAGACTAGAAGTCAGATGTGGAACCCTAGCTAAAGGATTCATGGCTAAAATAATTTGATCAAAACTATCTTAAAAGGTAAGGTAAAGGTTCCCCCGCACATGCGTGCTAGTCGTTTCCGACTCTAGGGGCTGGTGCTCATCTCAGTTTCAAAGCCGAAGAGCCAGTGCTTGTCCAAGGATGTCTCCATGGTCATGTGGCCGGCATGACTAGACGCCAAAGGCACACGGAACGCTGTTACCTTCCCACCGGAGTGGTCCCTATTTTTCTACTTGCATTTTTACATGCTTTCGAACTGCTAGGTTGGCAGAAGCTGGGACGAGGCGCTCACTCTGTTACGCAGCACTCGGGATTCGACCCGCCAAACTGCCGACCATCTGGTCGACAAGCTCAGTGTCCTAACCCACTGAGTCACCGCTCTATCTTAGCTTTATCTAAAATCTGTACTGAATCTTCAATGATTCATGAAGACATTTGTTTCAGGTCTTACACTTTTTACCCCATTATTTGCCAAACAGCAAACTAACTACTTTAGTTTAAATATATTGCCTTTCAAATGCAAACCTTTCTATATTGCATCATCTCATAAGTCACAACCAGCCTCAGTTTGATAACAGTTACAAGTACAATACTGGCGGATAAACAAAAGACAGGAAACTTTAACAATCACCCTGCAGGACCAGTTCCTGATCCATCAGTCAGCATGGCACAACATTGTATTTTGTGAAGTGCCTTGTTAAGATGTTCCTTTAAAATAAATTTCCTAATCTGACACTTCTACTCTGGAATACAAAGTCAAAATAATTTAGAAAAGCATCTTGTTGAAAAAGGTTATTTCAGAAAAAAAGGTTGTATTTCAAGATGTCAAAAGTCTGGATTTGATTTCTGTAGTTAGAAAATAAGCTCCTTTTTCATCATAGTGGAAAAGAAGCTCAGGTTATGATAAGACCAGCAGGAAATAGCAGATTGAATAACAGCTGAAAAAAAATCTCTCCCTTCTATGAACTATTTGTACACAGTCATACATATTGTATTTTCATCTGCTGAAGCGCTGTTTACCTTTCTTTTTGCTCACCATAACTGTTGAGACTCCTGTGATTATTCTGCTATCTAGTGGCTACTCCTGTTAAATACATTTGGAAGCGTCTTGTTCACCCTCACCTTCCACCCTTACCTTTATCATATAACTCTTTTAATTATATTGTCTTTTTTTGATTCCTCACTGGAATAATACCTTTCCAAAGCACCCATTGTGCCACCTGTGGGTCTTGGATTAAGTTCACCAATCAAGTTGACCCCAATTTTGACCTTCACTTAATTAAATACAGGATTAAACCAAAGAACCCTGTGACTCAACTCTGAGGTTTAAACGGGAACATTGATGAACTGTCTGATCTCACCTGGCCTTGTAAAACAAAGGGAACTGCATGGGTGAGCTTGCTACTCTCTAAAAGGGAAATGTTATCTTTTTCACTGAAATGTGGCCCTTGTTGAACAGAAATGGAACCAGCCAGCTTTACCCAATCTGATCTTTTTGGATTATGGTCTCAAATAAGTCCTAAATTTGTTGTCTGAGAATTTGAAGTCCAGTTGTTCTGTGGAGGGCCCCTTTCACATAGGCTTGAAGAATGTCATAAGAAAGCCATTAAAACAAACTCAAACATTCGCAAATGCATGCATACAAATATTGCAGGATTTCAAAATGTGTAGAACAGCGTTTCTCAGCCTTGGCAGCTTGAAGATGCGTGGACTTCAACACCCAGAATTTCACAAACAGCACAGCATGTGCTTGAAAATGTGTGGATTTCAATTCCCAGAATTCCCCAGCCAACATGCTGCACAATTTTAAATAACCAAGGTTGAGAAACACTGGTGTATAGAAATATGTTCAAAATATGTTTATCTAGAATTCAGAGGATACATATAATTTTAGTATTGAAAGAAGTCATTGTCTATTTTAAGATATTAGAGCATTGTCAGCACTCTTCCTGATGTTTTGTGGAAAAAGGAATGTAATGTACTGTAATGGCTCTACAGTACAATATAGGTGTTTGCAGACTCCATAGCAGCAACTGTGGCATAGATCCATCATTGCTCACTACTTGAAGAGCTTCCTGTTTGTATCTGTCCAGGGATGCTAGACACAAAATGGTGGACAAAATAAGTTTTTAGCCTCATCTAGGCTATTCTTATAATCTCCCTTGTGCTTGCGGCTCTATCTTAACTTTATCTATTGGCTGTCACAGGACAGAGATTCCAACTCATCCTACCACTGTAATTTGTTTCCTGAATAGGACTAGACATTTCACTTCATTCAATTTATCATTCTCCTAATGGCAGAATTTCTTAAATGTAATACTGTTGTATACATTTTCCTAATATGCCATTGTATGTAATTTAATGTGATTTCTTTGTGTATTCGGTTTAATGGCCTTCTGAAAAGTACAGATTTCTGGTCTGAAATTCTGTTCCAGTTGACTTCTTAACCAATCCTCTTTAAAGTCCTTCTCAGCAGCAACCCAGATAT
Organism: Vipera berus; assembly: GCF_964194415.1. Taxonomy (NCBI): domain Eukaryota; kingdom Metazoa; phylum Chordata; class Lepidosauria; order Squamata; family Viperidae; genus Vipera; species Vipera berus. The sequence continues at coordinate 58,376,321 of NC_138207.1, forward strand.
TGGAGGTAAATGCCTGGCAAAAATAATTGTCAGTCTCAATGGCATTACCATGTAGTTTAGTCACAAGGCAACAACAGAATTAGTTATATTGGGGGTGGGGAGTGGAGAGAGAGAGAGAGAGAAATTTAGTTGGAGATGTACAAAAATGATTTTGCGCTCTCTCTCTCTCTCTCTCTCTCTCTCTCTCTCTCTCTCTCTCTCTCTCTCTCTCTCTCTCGCTCTCTCTCTCTGTGTGTGTGTGTCTGTGTCTGTGTCTGTGTCTGTGTCTGTGTGTCTGTGTGTCTGTGTGTCTATGTGTCTGTGTCTGTGTGTCTCTGTGCATGTATGTTAACAGGTGCAGTTCCACTATCATCAAATTTCCAATCACAGGAGAAAGCAGGGATTCATGCTCAACTTCTTATGGGCTATTAAAAAGCTTGGAGTAAAACCCTCTACTGTATCTCAGTGACTGAAAAAAGGGTGGAATTGTACCTATTAAAAAAACATAAGCAAAATAAAAAGTAAGAAGCTCAGAAAGAAAAAACCAATAGTCCCCTTCCCAAAGCCTATTCCCACTTAGAGTCAATATAATTCATAAACTAAAATTTAAAAAGCAGGTCTTACAAATTAGAAAATACTTTGTTAGCTACAATAATTAAGTTAGGTAAAGGTAAAGGTTCCCCTGCATATGCGTGCTAGTCGTTTCCAACTCTAGGGGCTGGTGCTCATCTCTGTTTCAAAGCCGAAGAGCCAGCGCTTGTCCGAGGACGTCTCCGTGGTCATGTGGCCGGCATGACTAGACGCCAAAGGCGCATGGAATGCTGTTACCTTCCCACCGTAGTGGTCCCTATTTTTCTACTTGCATTTTTACGTGCTTTCAAACTGCTAGGTTGGCAGAAGCTGGGATGAGTAACAGGCGCTCACTGTGCTACGTGGCACTCAGGATTTGACCCGCCAAACTGCCGATCTTCTGATCGACAAGCTCAGCGTCCTAACCCACTGAGCCACCGCATCCCTTATAATTAAGTTAGATGCCACCAAATCAGCTCAGCTCCTGATGTTTGTATGAATACTCATCCTTGGAGGTACTATGGATTATTTCTGTGATAATTTCAGAGAAAAAATCATTTCTCTGATCCTAACATCTACCCTACCCATTCTAAGTCCCATTGTAATCTTCTTCTTTGATCACCTTCTACAAGTCTCATCCATGAATGCTGTAGGGACTACAAATTACTTACAAACTAATAAGTGGAAACATTGTCCTATCCATTCTAGGATCACTAGCCATGCTTTCTCTGGATTAAAACCAGCAACTGTTTCCAACAGCCATTAGTGTGCATTTTATTCTTTACTCTTACATTTCTCTTATTTCCAAGTTTTTTTCTCCCCAGAATATTTCTAGTGGTTTGTAAAAATTTCTCTCTTTTGCCATTCCATGTTTGACATACCTTTTTCTAATAAAACTATTTCCTATTAGAATCTACATTAACAGCTATCCTTAAATCCTTATAGCAGTTTGAGCAGAAAGTGTTTAATTTGTGCACTTGTATGACTTTGTGAACAGCCAGTGAGAACTTATGGCTGAAAACAAGCTCATGAAAGCAGCATCCCAAATATTAAAGCTTCATCTGATCACTATTGGAATTATGTTTATTCCTTATATTTATATGGCCCTCTTTTTCTCCACTGAAACAACCAACCTTCTCTTTCATTTTATGTGCTTGCAACAATCCTATGAAACAGTGATTGATCTAAGACTACTCAGAGAATGTTGCATCCAAATGGATTTAAAGCTAGGCCCCTCCTGCCCATCCACAACAGAGCAGCAGTTCACACATAGTTGATCCGCATAAATGGAACACCATATCATGCCAATCCTGGTGCATAGCTGCCCATTTATATACTGTACAATAGTCCTCACATGCAGATTTTTCTTTGCAAACAGATAGTCCTTGACTTACAACAGTTCGTTTAGCGACTATTCAAAGTTACAACGGCAAGGGGAAAAGTGACTAATGACCATTTTTCACATTTATGACCATTGTAGCAACCCCATGGTCATGTAATCACAATTCAGACACTTGGCAATTTATGACGGTTGCTCGGTCCCAGAGTCACATGATTTCCTTTTGCGACCTTCTGACAAACAAAGTCCGTGGGAAAGTCAGGTTGACTTAGCAACAGTTTGACTAATTTAACAACCACAGTGTTTCACTTAATATCTGTGGCGAGAAAGGTCGTAAAATGGGGGCAAACTCAATTAACAAATGTTTCACTTAGCAACAGAAATTTTAGCACTCACTTGTACTGTAGTTGTAAGCTGAGGACTAACTGTATTCATATAGCTTCCCACCCTAATGGCATTCAGAAACACTCATGTTTAGGCATATAGTTTTTCAATTGATTGTGAAGATAGGCAGGTAGAATATATACATTTTTTTCCTTTTAATTGCAAGCCACTCAGACTCATTAAGGAATCGGGCAGGTCCAGAATTAGATCAATTAAATAAATACTCCCAGAGGATACAACTGTAGACACACCATGTTCTACACCCCTGACTTCTTTTCACAAAGTAGCAAAAGAGCTAAACAGACCCAGGGTGCTACCTTTTCAACAGATTTCATGCCACACAATTAGGCAAGCTATTCATCAAGCTTTAAGTTATTTGGCTTGTTTATCAACCCACTAGCTGGGCCTGCCTTCTTTGAGGGCCTATTACTCACAAGAGGAAAATTATTTCATCTCTTGTCTTTCATGCCATTAGGGTGGGGAGCTATATGAATATAGTTAGTCCTTGATTTACAACCAAAATTGAGCCCAAAGTTTATGTTGCTAAGTGAAACATTTGTTAATTTTTGAGCTGATGGGAAAAGATTTCTCTAACAAATCTGGGGATACCATCACTGACAGCTGCAGCGTTTTTCTGTCTGTTTTTATAAAAGCTATTTTGAGCTTTCAGAATTGTAATCTCAGATCTGAGTTTTATAAAATATCCGGAGGATGAGTTTCTAAGATGTGGACTCAGGTGTCAGGCCAATCAATGAGAGTGCCACTTTAACATTTGAATAAGGGTGTTTGCCTAGTAGAGTATCTCTGGTTGTATTTCTGGGTAGCCCCAAAGCGAATAACCTTTGCACTCCTTTGTGAAAAACCTTGCTTCAAACACAAGCCATAAAAATCACATTCTTCATACTTGCTGAAAACAGAGATAAGAGCTCTTGAATAGGCTATCCTTAGCATACATCTGCAAGGAAGTGAAGGGAGAATAAAGTAAAATATCATAACATTGCTGATTTTTTTTCCTTTTTTTAATGTGCTTCATAGAAAATGGCAAAAGGATTGAGAATAAAATAATCAGTATTGCAGGCAGTATTACTGAAGAGGCCTCAGCAGAGTGACCAATGGCATAAGGAGATTTGCAAACATATTATTTGAGGTGCTTGTATCATCTCTATATTGTCTATTGACATTTTCTTGACTCCTTCTGCTTTACAAATGTCATGTCACGCAGGATAAAATGGAAAGTAGCATCAAAGAAGCCCTGTAATCTGACTGGGTCGTAGATTGTAGCTCTCATGAAAACCACATGAGAACCTTCAGGGTGAACTTGGACAAGCAATCAGCCCGATGACACCTCCAGCTTTGGAGGGATTTTCAGCTGTAAATCCACAGCATTAAACCTGAAGACCATTTGCCTATAATGGCCATTATGATAAAAAAGAGTGTTTGTTTTTAATATTGTGTGCCAATGCACTGCACCATTGCTGCTTTTCAGAGAATTTTGTTTTTTTCTTCTATTCTTCTATTTCAGATCCACCACCAGCCCCCAGCTCACCCCACTTTGCTCTTAATTTGTAAGAGCAAAGAAGCTTGACACCACACACTATACGAAATAAAACTTTGCAGATGAATAAAAAGCAGCCCCATGACTAATACTTTGCCCATGTTGAAGGCACTGTGGCTTAGTGCAACTGCCATTTCGTAAGCAAAAAAATGCAGAGATTGCCTCTTTTGTCAATTTGGGAGATAAAATCCTATTCTTTGTAATCCCTGAAGAAACAAATCAAATAAGCTCTGGCTGAGCTAACCATTTTCAATCCATCAAAGCAATCAAATTCTGTTTACCTGAATCAGAATGATTTCTAAAATGTTATTAAAAAGTAAAATGGAGTTTAACTATTCCAAAAAACAGAAGATGATGTGCAAACAGAGAAGGGATAAGATTTCAGTAATTATGTAGACACAAAGTCAGTACCATCATTTGTACCAGAATACAATGTAGCTTTGGCATATAAAGATAAAGCTTCCTTTGTCTAACATTACTGCTGCAAGCATTTCGTAAATATAATTAATATAAAAGTCTTAAAAGGGGTGATTATTCATTTAATTATTGCTTTTTGAAGTAAATAAAGATTTTATAATTTAATAAACCAATTAACTGATTATAAAAGTCATACAACATATTTGTATATTATATATTATCATCATTTGCAGAATTACCCCCTGCTTTGCTTCTATAGCCATGCAGCAGAACTGGAGCATAAAAATAAATATTTCCTAGCAGGTTCACATTTCTTAGGAACACTATAAAATTTTGAAAATTGCTACAATATTGACATTTGCATTGTTTTTGTCAACAGTGATCTGTAGGGCATTAAGCTATATTGTCTGCTTTTATTTAATGTTAATGCTTTAGTGACACATTTGCTGTGGCACAAATTTTTCTGTTAAAATGCTTCCTCAATAAATGAACCTTTCAAAGGAATCTCTATTATCCCTCTTTATTCATTACTTAGGATTTGATTCGTCTGAAAGCTCTTTCAGACTTGTATTATGTCCTTTGTTATACAATACTGGGCGTATCATAATGTTGAAGAAGCAGTATGATTGCACCATTGTAAAAACTGAAAGTTTTATAGCAAACCTTGGAATGCATCTTCCCTTTTGAGTGGCATTATACCCACTGCAGTCACAGAGCACATAGCTCTAAACCTATTATAAGCAAAATCCAGTTAAGCAAATAGCAAATAATAACATGAATCTAGGTTGGATTTAGTTTTAACACAGTTTTATTATTGTATTATATTGGGCATAATTATTTAATTCTTTTTAACTCTTTTTTAACTTTTGTATTTATATTTTGATATTTATTGCCCTGTACACCGCCCTGAGTCCTTCGGGAGAAGGGCGGTATAAAAATTTAATAAATAAATAAATAATAAATAAATAAAATAAAAGGGGTAAATAAATTAGATGAGATTAGGCACTGTGAAACAATAACTTTTCCCCTCATTTTCTTATTTGAAAATAAATGTCTTGAAATCAAGGAACGTGAGTGTTGCAAAAATGATACCTAAGTGAATATTTTTCCCCCTACTGATGCAGTATTGAAACTGTTTAGGAAGCTCCTTTTTTGTATGTTGATTTTTATATGTAGTAGCTTTTCAACAATTTGAAATTATTTGTCTCTATTAAACTGTCAGTGATTTTAAGTGAAGACCAAATGGTCTTCTTGGAGCCACTCACAATATCCATGACTGAGTGAGTCAGTTCACACATTAAATGAATGATTGAGTAGTTCACTTACTACTTTTAGCATCATGCAGAGATATTTAATATACTGTCATCATTTCACCTGTGCACACTTAACAGTATTTGGTGTGACAATCACTGAAAACCACATAGGATATTTCCTACAAAAGATTCTGCTATGTTCCAGGACGAGATTTTACAAACAAATCATTGATGGACCCAGCTATGAATAAAAGAAAAATGGATACCGGAATTAACCTTTTTTTCAGAGTAGAAATAAAACACAATGTGGAAGGAAAAAAAATACAATACTTAATATAATATACAATATATTGTATATTATTATACAATAATATAAAATACATATCTCAAATGACATAAAAATACAAACAAACTCAGCATAATCCCTGGGATTAAGAGTTAGATTTAAGGGCAAATAAAATAAAGTGCATTTCCAAATAGTGCACATCAACCAGTAAAATCATTGAGAAATGTGGGAAACAGATCTTCAAAATAAGTAATGATTTAGCAGCCACTTGTCATTTTCAACAATTTAGAGAAAAATCAGAATAGTCCCTCTTATTTCTGAAACTAACATGTTTAGTAAACAGTGTTAGAGAGAGAGAAAAGAAACTAAAAATTAACCTGCATTTCTGGGAGAAAATATTTTTGACAGTAGTTTATAATAAACTGATTCTTTCCATTGTTTCTTGATTGTGATTTTTTTTTCAAGTGCCCAATTTCTAAAAATAAGTCCCATTGGTGTCTTTCAGGATGATGAGGTGTTTCAGATAGCAGTCATACCATGAGCTGATTTCAAGTAGATTAGTAACATGTATAGGTTCATCAACCAGCTACTTTGTTAGCTGGCTTTCATTCCCTCATCACCAAGTGGGTGAGGGGATAGGATCTTTTTGAGATCTCAATCAATGAAGGGCTACATAGTGAGCAAAACTATTGTAACTATCCTTAATAAATAAAATACTGGCGAGTCTTTGCATTTATATTTATAATGAATGTATATTCATTATAAATTATGGCACTAAAATTATGGCACTAAAACATATTGAACATACTGCTATTTCAGAAACATATAAATCTGTTTTAAACTATATCAAAGAACTGATCCATGTAACTCTCTTCTTTGTGGCAGCCCCTGAGATATTGGAACACTGCTATCATGTTCCCCCTCGTCCTTCTTTTCATTAAACTAGACATACCCAATTCTAGCAACCATTCCTTATATGCTTTAGCCTCCAGTCCCCTAATCATCTTTGTTGCTCTTCTCTGTACTCTTTCTAGAGTCTCAACATCTTTTTTCTATCGTGGTGACCAAAACTGGATGCAGTGTTCCAAGTGTGGTCTTGCCAAGGCATTGTAAAGTGGTATTAATACTTCATGTGATTTTGATTCTATCCCTCTGTTAATGCAGCCTAGCACTGTGTTGGCTTTTTTGGCAGTTGCAGCACACTGCTGGCTCATATTTAAGTGATTGTCCACTAGGACTCCGAGATCCCTCTTACAGTTACTACTATTGAGCAAGGTACCCCCTATACTATACCTGTACATTTGGTTTTTCTTGCCTAAATGTAGAACCTTACTTTTTTCACCATTGAATTTCATTTTGTTAGATAGTGCCCAATGTTCGAGTCTGTCCAGATCTTCCTGTATCTTAAGCCTGTCTTCTATAGTATTGGCTATTCCTGCCAGCTTGGTGTCATCTGCGAATTTGATGAGTTCCCCATCTATCCCCTCATCCAAATTGTTGATGAAGATGTTGAAGAGCACTGGGCCTAGAACAGAGCCCTGGGGCACCCCACTACACTACCAACCACAATTGGGACCTGTAACCTTGTCAGTAAGCTCCACAGTTGTTCAGTAAGACTTCATATGAGATTTCACTTCTGGGTTCACCATTAATTCTGTTTGTTGAAAGTCAATTGTGATGCCCACAGATGGTGGTCATGTGATCTTAGGGTACTGCAACAGCCATAAATGGCAGGACTGATTACAAAGATTTTTTTTCCAACTGTCATATCTTTGGTCGATAAACAAGGCAATCAGTAAGCAAGGACTACCTGTAATAGAAAGAGAAAGAAGATGTGCAATACTGTGGCCAGGTGATGGGAAAGAAATGGTTCATGTTTTATTCAGTTTGAGCAGAAACAACTCACTGAGAGATGTAAACGTTTGAATGGACCAACCACTTCTAAGATTGAGGATTGATTTAATAAGCCATTGTTAATCTACTGCTAGACAATTAAAACAGATTTCAAGAATGTAGTAGCTTAGCTGCCCAGGGCAGCAACCAGCCTCTGGAAGGAAGGGACATCCCACCAGGCTCAAGGTTGACTCAGCCTTCCATCCTTCCGAGGTAGGTAAAATGAGGACCCAGATTGTTGGGGGCAATTAAGCTGACTTTGTAATAATGCCGCTTGGGGTGTGTGTGAAAGCCCTAATAAGCAGGCATATACATAGAATGAAGGCTACTGCTAAGCTTGTAAGCCGCCCTGAGTTTTCGGAGAAGGGCGGGATATAAATGGAATTAAAATAAAATAAAAAATAAAAAAATAAATAAAACTGGGGTTACTACTATAATAGAATGAATCAAGGAATGGATCTAGGTTATTAGTTTGATATCTATTTTGGAATGTTTCTATGTTCTAAAAATGAGAAGAGGACATAGTATGTTGCTAAGTAGTCTAGATTTAACATTGAACTTAATGACTGCATTAATTTTATATAGATATTTATATTTATAATATGACTTAAAATATTTCAATCCCTTCTGGGTAGGGAATAGAACCTGCATATCTTTGCCAAGGTCATTTTTCTTAACTCCATACACTTACAGTATATAATTGCCAGTGATTTCTTGATATTTTCATATATATTCGGAAAATGCGCCAGGTTTATCCTAGAAAATATTTTTGGAGATTAAGCCAAAATTTTCAATCTTATTTCCAGAGAGATTTCTATTTCTTTGTGAGATCATATGACTGAAAAAACTAGTGAAGGAGAGAGGCTAGTTTCAGATGAGTAGAAATCTGCAAAGGAGGTGATTCTGCTACATCTGGACTTGGCTTAGGAAAGAAATAAACCAAAGGATTAGTCAGGACCTTGGAAGGCTGGCTACACTAGTTTATGTGTATTATTCTGGAAGATTATGTAAATGATTTTTTTTAAATGATGCCCTTTTAAAACAATGAATTCAAGTGATAGCACTATGAAGTACTACTACTGTAATATATGACCCTTTCCTTTATAGTTCTGGTGAGATGATTAGGACAGTAATCCCCTGGAACAATCTGATACAGTTTTCTTACTGGTGTCAGTCACCTGTCCCCAGGGATGGGAATGAGGGTAGGAAGCAGAAAGATAAAGTGGCTTGGATAGGAGAAATCTGCACATATGTTGGCAATATATTGTCACCCTACAGGTTTTCCATTGTTCTTAATATTAATATTTTAACTTCCACTTTTAATTAAATAACGAGAAATGATTCTGTGATGGTGCATGGAAAGTGCTTCTTTTGTAGCATTATTATTTTGTATTATAATTATAATTCTCACTTTTGTTGTATTGTGTAGTCTTTAATAGAAAACAAAGAGTGTTGCTCCTTCTCCTTTCCCCCCAGATGATCAGACCCTTTCTTTCTTTCTTTCTTTCTTTCTTTCTTTCTTTCTTTCTTTCTTTCTTTCTTTCTTTCTTTCTTTCTTTCTTTCTTTCTTTCTTTCTTTCTTTCTTTCTTTCTTTCTTTCCTTATCTCTCTCTCTCTCTCTCTCTCTCTCTCTTACACACATATACTTTCTACCTGTCTTTCTCACACCCACACAGGAACACATACTCTCTCTCTCTCTCTCTCTCTCTCTCTCTCTCTCTCACACACACACACACACACACACACACACACACACACTAAAAAAAACCCCATTCTGTCTCTCACACACACACACACAATGCTCAGAACATTAAAGAAAGCTGTTAAGCTAATCTAGTGCATCTAAATGGGCAATATATATTGAATCCATGCTCCATTGATCATAATTATTGTGCTGCCCTTTATCAAGTAACCATCTCAAACCATTATTTAGAGATCATTTTGCTTTCCATTACTGTCAGGATATTGCAGACACTGCTGGCAATTGGCCGTTCTGTGATAGAGGACCATGTGGTTGTATTAGCTTGGAATCTGCCCATGCAATCCAGCAATGTTTCTGAAATGAGTGACTTAGCAGTGCTATATTTGCCAAGCTCTGGGACAGACGTCAAATAACTTCAGAATTATTGTTGGCTTTGTTTGTTTTCTACGGTTGGGGGAGTCCTTTACAAACATAGTTTTATTCTTCTGGTTTCCTAAAATATTTGTGGCAATTTTTTCCTGCCATCTCTGCATATCCAGAAGGAGCGGACAAATCTTTCCAATACATTATCATAAACCAAACTGAATGAAAGATTTAAAGAACAGATTACATTTCATAGTTTGCACTGTGTAAATTCTAGAGACATGTCAAGGAATTGCCAAATCCCGAAGTGATTTAGAAGGGTTTGAGAATTTCAAAAACTAAGTGGTATGTCCTCTGAAGCAACCAGATCTAAACCTTTGCAAGTAGCAATAGTTAGATGCCTTGGAGAACTGCAGAAAGGTACAATGCATATCTGCAAAAGCAAATCAAAATGATTACTTTCACTTTTCAACGGATAACATATAGACAACTGTGACCTTTGGGATGTATTCAGTCCATGAACTTTCTCAGTCCAGCTTACAGGTAATATTTAAGCCATTCAATTTCTGAACTTAGATCCAGTGACACTATAACTTTTGCTGTCTCCTGGCTTTTCTTTCTAACTCTCTCCCCGCAATGGATTCTTTTCTTCCTCTAAGTCTGAAGAGGGAAGCATTTATTCTTATTTCTGACACAGTGTTCTGTACTAGCCTGCTACCGGCCCTGCAGAAAAGGCAGGGACAACCCCTTTTACAAGAAGGCAAGAGGCTGGAACTAAGCCTGCCAAATTTATGGATACAAAAGCAAACAGAACAAGACATGAACCATGAAACAGGAGCTATTCAAGTGGTTGCCTTCAGCAAACCAGCCCTCCCACGCATTCCCCTTTTATACAGTTCAGGGCGTGGCTTCTCTCTGCCTCCTTCCGAGGTGCCCCATTGCCTTCCTCTGTTTACTCCTGATTGACTGCCTCCTGCGTCGGGCGTCCTTGAACAGGGCCAGCTGTGGGTCATCTTCATCCACGATGTCAGGCTCACACAGCTGGGTCTGTGTCGTGACCAGGTGGGAGGGGCCTGGCTGAGGGCTCTCATCAGCAAGCTCTCCAACCCCCTCAGCAACCTCTCCAACACCCCCCTCCTCCTCCTCTGAATTGTCCGACCCAAATGCCGAACCCACAGGCTGACCCTGAATCACAACACACAGCACGGAAGGAAAGCTGAATGGAAAATAAGTGTCTGAACTGGAGAAAGAAAAATGTAAGTAAGGCAATAAAGTACGAAATGAAAAGACACAGATTAAGATTCAGAATGAACACTGGTGGATCACTTTGAGCTTGCATGTTCATGGCATGGTCACAGTTACAGTATATGGAATATATAATGAAGAAAAAGAAAACAGTGTGTTTCAAATAATACTGCACCGAAATCTACAATTTCTTCAACAACTTGCTTTCTAATTTTTCTTTTTCTTCTTTTCTTTTTCTTTTTAATAAAAATAAATAAATTTATTTTTCTTAGTTTCTATTAGCTTCTATCTTTTTAGTTGTAACTTTTAATAAAATCATTATTGAAAAAAGAAGTGTACAAGCCTTGAGCCCTTGGGAGAAAGGTGAGATATTAATCTAATGACTAATTACAAATAAATTAATAAATCGGATGGATTGTCAATGTATATTGGTCTTTTTAAAAGGGCTCACAAATGAGCCTTGTAATGTTTGTATAACTTCAGTGTTAGGTACAATTGTAGAAATGACAATTAGCAGGAAAGAGGTCACACATGCACATAAATCCAAGAGATTAATTACCATTAATGATCTTCTAAAGAGCCTGGGCAGCAATCTGGGATCCCACTTATTCATTGTGTGACAGGCTGATTTATTACATGCTTACTTCACAATCACAATTTTTAATATTATTTTTTAACCTATTTGTGAGTTGATAGAGATCTTCTGCATTGACAGTTAAAAGGATGACCAATTCTTAATACAAATTGTTTTATCTTTTAAAATAAAATAGCAGAGCAAAGCGAAGCAAAGCAAAGAAACCTTAATTTTATAAGGCTCTGTGTTGAATTAATAAAGATAAATTTATTGAGTTTAAAATGGAAACCTTAGGATATTGTTATTCACATCTACGACTGAAACTGTGCATTGCTAAAACAGGGCTGGGCAAACCATGGTTCATGACTTTCAATATCACACTGCAAGAAACCAATGAATTATATCAATGTAACTTTCCACTTTATTTTGTAAACATAAGCAAAGAAATTGATAAGTCTCTGAAAGCTACGGCTCACACATTTTAATATAACCTCTCCCAATCTCCTCCCATAAAACAAGTAGTCAAATTTTCCTGCCAATATCACTCTGGGAATACAGGTATTCAGTGGCGTAGCGTGGGGGGTGCAGGGGGGGCCGGCTGCACCGGGCGCAACATCTGGGGGGGGCGCGCTCGCACTCGCAGCTCTCTGCCCCTGCCTGGCTCACTCACTCTCTCTCACTGCAGTGCTGGCTGTGCGAATCCGATCCGAGCCGCCGGGTCGCCGCCCACTGTGGAGGGGGGGTGCCAGGCGTGCGGTTAGGGGGCGCAAATTACTTGCCTTGCCCCGGGTGCTGACAACCCACGCTACGCCACTGCAGGTATTCCTTGATTTATGACCACAATTGAGCCCACATTTCTGTGGCTAGGCAAGGCATTTGTTAAGTGAGTTGTGCCTTATTTTATAATCTTTTTTTGCCACAGTTACTAAGCAAATCAATGAAACTGTAAATACATGCCAGTTGCCAAGCATCCAAAATTTGATCACATGACCATGGGGATGCAGTAATAGTTGTAAGTGTGAAAAACAATCCTCAGTCACTTTTTTCAGTAACTTCAAATGGTCACTAAATGAATGGATGTAAGTCAAGCAAGTCAAGATTACCTGTATTGGATTATGATTTTGTTTTGGATAGTTTGTTTTATAATAAGGTAAAGGTAAAGGTTCCCCCGCACATGCGTGCTAGTCGTTTCCGACTCTAGGGGCCGGTGCTCATCTCCGTTTCAAAGCCGAAGAGCCAGCGCTTGTCCGAGGACGTCTCCGTGGTCATGTGGCCGGCATGACTAGACGCCAAAGGCGCACGGAACGCTGTTACCTTCCCACCGTAGTGGTCCCTATTTTTCTACTTGCATTTTTACGTGCTTTCGAACTGCTAGGTTGGCAGAAGCTGGGACGAGTAACAGGCGCTCACTCTGTTACGCGGCACTCGGGATTCGACCCGCCAAACTGCCGACCTTCCGATCGACAAGCTCAGCGTCCTAACCCACTGAGCCACCGCGTCCCTCTTGTTTTATAATACATTTCTGTAATTTATTTCAATGTTTACTTGGGGCATATAATATATGTTTATATTTTACTGTAAATAATGTTTACTATGTTAACTGTTTGCAGTTCTACAGGAACTGGTAGGAGGCAGGCAGGCAGGCAGTCTGTTAAACAAGAACCCATTGCTATGCAAGAAACTCTTACAGTAGAGATGGAGAACATTCTAACTACAATTCCAAGCATCCCTCATGTTGTCTATAGTGGACGACAGTTTCCCCACCACAAAAATACCTCTAAATATGCTGCTATGGTAGCCAGTTGAATGTGGATTCCAGCAGAGAGCACTCACATATGGAACTGGACTGATGAATGTTGACAGTAATGATGTGACAATACATATTTCAATGGCATTACAGTAAAATCATATCCAGGTATATTCTGGCCTGGGTCTACAGTATCCAGTTAAGTGACTTGTATTCTCCTTAAACTGTGCGGCTGAAATTTTAATGACTAAGAGGTAGCTGAGCATTTGGAAATTGGAAATTGTCCACAAAAGGCTCTTCTTTTCTTCAGTGAAGAACAATGGCCAGGGCACAGATATTGCAACAGATAGTTTCACATATGACATCAAACTGTTGTTTCGAATCTCTTGTTGGATTTGTTCAAATGAATAGTGAATGTGAAACAGTGAGTAAGCAGCCACCATTGTAAAACTGAATGCTGCAGTTATTTCACTAGCTGTGTACCTAATAGACAAATTAAAGTTTCACTTTAATTTGGGGGGGAGGAGTCATACTCCACAAAGTTGTTAAGGAGTCCTAACAATCATGGCAATAATATACAGTACAGGTGACTTATTTGTTACAGTAGCAATGAAAAAGGTGACTTATGACCATTTTTTACATTTGTGACCATTATATCCCCATGATCATGTGATCAAAATTCAGATGCTTGGCAACTGGCTCATATTTATGAAGCTTGCAGTGTTCCAGTGTCATATGATAATTTTTTGTGACCTTCTGACGAGCAAAGTCAATGGGGAAACCAGACTCACTTAACAACCATGTTACCAACTTAACAACTACAGTTAACAAGTCTAGCAAGAAAGGTCATAAAATGGGGCAAAACTCACTTAACAAGCATCTTGCTTAGCCACAAAAACCTTAGGCTCCATTGTGGTCATACATTAAAGGCTACCTGTACATTGCAAAACTATTTAACAAATGCTGCATTCGAGAGTCCAGTCCTGAGCACCTTCTAAAATGAAATCAAATTTGGAATAAGCACTCCTAGTGAGGAACAACATCTTCAAGCATTAGCCCCTCTCGCTTCTCAGCAGCTTCGAGGTAGTCTTCAAATCTGCCTTCAAAGGCAGCTCCATATGGTACACTGAAGTCATCCAGTTGTCTAATGATGAGGAAGAGAAAAATCGTGAGAAGACCTTCCCGTTCCAGAAAGACCAATCTGTTGTTGAACTGGGTGAAGGACTTCCAGTTGTGGTCTCCACCTGCTCAAACAGCTCTGCTTTGGGGGAGGGAGAATAGTGCTTCCCTGCAACACTGGTCCTGATAGAGGCCCTTGATGCATAAAGAGCAACTCTGCAGTAATTGGAACCAAAGCTTGCCTATTTTGTCCCACCTAGACTTACCTGTACATTTTCCCATACAGAGAAATCCTTAGGATAGATAAGTCAGTTATTCTTGATATCTAGGGAAAGCAAACATGATCGACCTCTGTGCACCACCTCAGATGAGAGCAAGAGACAAGTTTAAAGGCAAGTATCAGGTTATAGCTTAGTAGGAAGAATCACTGAGAAGGTGACTGAATCTGATAAGATCAGAAAGCCCAAAGAAAAATGTTTGTGGTTTCAATTGATCATTGTCGGTTTTGATCTACAGAGATGTCACGTCTCAGCACCATTATCAGATCAGATTTGTGTGTGTGTGTGTGTGTGTGTGTTTGTGTGTGTGTGTGTGTGTGTGTGTGTGAGAGAGAGAGAGAGAAAGAGAGAGAGAGAGAGAGAGAGAGAGAGAGAGAGAGAGAGAGAGAGAGAGAGAGAGAGAGAGAGAGAGAGAGAGAGAGAGAGAGAGAGAAATTGCAATGGCTAAAATCAAATCAGGATCAAGATGCCATTACCCTGGTGATTTGGGAATTATAGAATTTGGACCCAAAACATTTCTTTTTTAACTTTTAATTCTTTTGGATGTGTTAATGGTATGAAACTTTTTTTGGGGGGGAGGGATGATTAGCTTTGTGTATTATAACTTCCACATGGAAAAAATGTGTACATTTGTAAATATAGATTTTTTAATTCAGAATTAAGTGCAAAATTAAGACTTCTTGGTAAAATTAAAGTACAAAATTGCCAAAATAAACATCCAATACCGTAGATGTGAATGTAAGCCGTAAGCCATGCAGAGTCACCTGGTGGCGAGATGGGCGGCAAACGAATTTAATCAATAAAATAAAAATAATGTCCCTTCCACATAACTCTTCAAAGTTGCCATTGAACCTTGGCAATATGTCCATGTCACTGAAGTGCCTCAAGGAAGAACAAATTTCATGATCAGCAACATCAGTGTTATCACCACCCTTCTGACATCTCCAGACTTGCTTTGTACATTTATGCGTAATGATTCATCTGGTCATATTGTTAAATAAACTGCTGCATTGTCACTTAAGTGCACTATTATTTCTCCCTCTTGAGGTTGCTGGTTCTTCTTGATTTCTTTCCTTTGTCTTCCATTCATTGCCTTTGAGTGACAACTTGTCTAATTTCCACGCATAATGCAAGATGCTGCATCTCTGTTTAGATAAGGGAAATATCTCTGAAATGATGATGCAATGGGGCATGCATACTTATCTAAAAACCAAAAATTAGAGAACTTTTTTATAAAATCAGGGTAGTGTGGGACCATCTTGATTCTCCTGGTTCCATGCAGTCATTGAATATCTGAGAATCAGAACAAATTTGAATGGGAAGCTGTAGTTGTCTTTCGGTGGATTTTCCACATATGTTTGGCATAAAAATCCTCCAGGGCCGTAATGACAGAAAAATAAGGCTTTGCCAAATTCTGCAGATCTGAATTTTTTAGAAACACAGCCAGGGAGCTTTAACATTCATTTCAAAGCAAACCCCTCTGCTCCCCTCCCGTTTTTCCCCATAGTAGAACAGGAAGTCAATTATTCAGTGGCGCACAGCACAGTGTGCCACATTTTGCTGTCATTGTGGGTAATTTGTCCCTTAGGGTGTTAGCATTCATACATAATTGCAGATTGTCTTTCTCCCTAACATTTGATACTTTCTTCCTCTGTTCAAACAACATAACAATGATTGCATCCAAGGATTTTAGCAAATTATCCTGTTATCTCAATTTACATTTTATTCACAAATGTAAGACAGACGAAGGGAAAACACATTTGATTTTTTCATGAATGTTTACCTACTTGCTATCTCATTGGACCTAAAATGCCCTCATATTACACTTCTTTGTTGTTTAATACAAATAGAGAATAAAACAGCACAATACTTGAGTGGTGTTTTAACAGAATAGAATTGCATAACAGAGACTAGCAATATAATGCCTACCTAGAGAATATGTATATTTATATTCCTTTGCTTATTAAAAGAATAAGATATACAGGTAATCTTCGATTTACAACAGTTCATTCAATGACCATTCAAAGTTACAACAACACTGGAAAAAGTGACATGTCCATTTTTCACACTTACAATTGTGGCAGCATCCCCAGGGTCACATGATCAAAATTCAGATGCTTGGCAACTGATTCATATTTATGATGATTGTGTGCCTGGGGTCATGTGATCCCCCTTTCCAACCTTCTGACAAGCAAAATCAATGGAGAAGCCAGATTCACTTAACAACCGTGTTACTAACTTAACAACTGCATTTATTCACTTAACAACTGTGGCAAGAAAGATCGTAAAATGAGCCAAAACTTACTTAACAAATGTCTCAGTAACAGAATTTTTGGGCTCACTTGTGGTCTTAAGTTGAAGACTACCTGTATTTAAAAGATATTAAAAAATAGAAGTGGGAAGGAAAGCAGCAGTAGCAATAATGAAATTCTGAAGAACCTTACCTCAGAAATGCTTGCTGAAAGAAATGTATCTTTATTAGGTGGAAGCCATCAGGGGATGGATCTGTGGGAAGTGCATTTCTTCATTTTGTGTTTTTCAAATCTGGACGAATACAGCGAAGAAAACTATAACTCTAGAAGAAAGCCCCACAGAAAGCAATGGGACTTCTTTCTGAGGAAAAAATATCCAGGATTAAAGGGTTCATAAATTAAAAAGATACACCCTTGGAACTCAATGGAGGAACACATTGGTGACAACTAATTGATGACAACAAGACCATACCACAGTCCAATCAGCTAGTTTCAGTAAAAATCTTGGAAAGTACATTTAAATCTCTTAATCATCTTCAGAGGTTATCCATTAAAAGTACTTTACAATATTGTTACCTGAAATTAAAAAGGGAAATAATAATTGAATGTGAGTTTAATACCTCCAGAAAAAGATGCAGTTGGTGCAGCACCAAAGCTCATTTGTGGAAGGTGCTTTTATGTACTCGTTCCAGAGCTGAGCTAAGTCAGGAGCTTAACTCGAGCCTTCTCTTCAAATCATGAGGAGAATATGGTGGATAGGATGATCTGTGGAAAAAGCTCACCTCTTCAGAAACCTATCTTAGGTAGAGCAAAATGAAAAATAAACAAAATAAACAAACATGAAGGAACCCAATGGCCAGTTTTGACATAAGCATAGCATTTAACTTGTGAACAATTTGTCTAACAGGATGTGCACACAATAAATGTGTATGGATGACAGAGATAAGGGAGAAAAATTATTATTGCTATTATATCCTGTCTATCTGCAGAATGGAAATGAAACCAGCAGGACAAAAAAGGGTCTGACTTCTATAATTTTTGGGAGAAAATTCTTGTAAAAACATTAATGAGCAGATTCGCTCTGTATTTAATGCTGAGGCAATTAAAGGTGCAATGATGTATGACTATGCATCAGACTGAGCAACATGGTAGCATCAATGCATAAAACTGGTCATTGCACTAAAAGTATTGCCACAGTGAATTCCCCTTATGGACAAAAATAGCCTCTGGTGGAACACTTTCAAATAAATCAAAGTGAAGGTGGTGGCAGGTTGTATCAAGAGGGTGATGATAGATTTATTCCAAACTGAATTAGGAAGAGGGGAAGGACAGTTATGGAGAAAAGCCTGAATTGAGACATACTTCCACTATAATCCCCTTGAGAGACGTTTTCAGTTGCAAAATGCAAGATTTGTATTAGGCTTGCTAACTGAAGAAAAAAATAGTTTTCTTGTTCTTCCTTCACAGGTTTGAAACTAATACTGTGAAATTCCAGCTTCTTTGTACATTATTACAAGAACATTATATAGACTGAATTTCTATGGAGATTCTCAGTCATCCAGGTCATGGTTGTCCCAAAGGTGTTTTTTCAAAGGTCAACTGGACTTTGTTTCTCCTTGAAGACATTTCGCTTCTCATCCAAGAAGCAAAGAAGGTTCTTGGATGAGAAGCGAAACGTCTTCAAAGAAGAACAAAGTCCACTTGCCTTTTGAAAAAACACCTTTGGGACATTATACAGGCTGGTGTACCATGGTACTTATTTCTCTAGTTTATAAAGCAAATGAGATCAGATCATCCCAAATCTTATCATATTTTTTTCAAATGAGATGATGGGAACTTGTAAGAAACTTAACACTTCCTCAATGTTTATAACTTTTTTTTATCTGATTTTCTGGCCCTGTCCTTGTTAATAGTGAACTGACATTCATCATCATCATCATCATCATCATCATCCTGAAGCTTTATTGATCTAAATAAAGCAGCCATCAGTCTTCACAGAGGCATCTTTAAATAGAATCCAATGATCATTTAAAATCCTCTGACATTTCAGCGACCTTTTAGAAGGCGCAACAGCTAATTTATTCTACATTTGTCCTATTGTATCTAAAAGGGAAAAAATGTTAACCAAAAGGCAGGTGTCTTGATCTGAGTGGCATGTAACATTTCAAAATATATGGAGTCATTGGTAACTCCAACTACAGTATTTGCATGAGGAGACTTTCTCTCTTTTTGCTATCATCCTTATCGTAGTATCAATGTCAGCTCAATTTTCCAAGCAGCAGTAATTCAAACGTGGACTGGCTGCCGATTACAGTAGTGTCATGGAGAGCAACGGATGAGTAATTACAGTACATTACCTTGTATCAAATAGCATATACTCCTTCCATCATAATGGAATGCAAGTTCTTGTTCAGAATGAGGGGCTTGGACACAAAGTTGTCATTCAAAATTACTTTCTGAGACTGAAAAAAAATGCTATGTTTATTCTCAAGAGAGCAGCTCACACAGCCACAGCAAATATCTCAGTACTGCTGTCAAAAGGAATTTATTTTAAACCAGAAATGATAAGTTGCACTGCACAGAAGAATCACGTTTCAGAGGGTGACCAGTTATGTTCATAATGATTGAGAATGGATAATCCAGTCCAATAATTTAGATAATTCCTTCCTGACGCCAAGGATGTGATACTTCATCAACCCAAGCAAGAAATACTACACTCTTGCTTATTACCATTGATGAAGAACTGCCACTTAACCTAAATATGCAGTTGTATAAATTTGAAACTTTATTTTCAAAACTGAAAAAGACTCAGTTAATAAGGTAAGGATTTGTGCTCTTCTCATTGGGTGGGCACTAACCGTTCACAGCACAGAAATTGAATTATTAGGCTTCTGGCTCTATCCGGACTAGTGACGTCCATCAAGGCAGAACTCACAAGGACAAGCAATTTGTTCTACATCCAGGCCAAATATGGTGGGATTGGAGTGTTCATTTCCTCTTCTTGGGGAACTGGGTCCAAGAACTGAGATGGAAAACAGAGCTAGGATGATTAGGTTTATATGGTCCATGTGCCACAGAAGAATCTTTGGTAATAAGGGAAAATTAAAAGGTATCCAGCCTATACACTATAGTATAGCGCTTATTAAATACTTACTTTCCGCATGTGCAGCTATCTGCTCTGTCCCGTCAGTGAAAAATATGCTGGCATCACATATATAGGCTTAAAAAAATTCCTCTAATTATACTGCTGTTCTTCTGTAGCCTTCAAAGTGTGGAATTTTGTGAGAGATGCCAAGTTATTATTGAAAAATATAGACAGAGCACATTCTGCTTGCTTGGGATCTATGCCAAATATAGCAGAGGTCTCCGTAACTACAGTTTTTGAAGCTCCTCCATCACCAAAAAGAATGATCTATCCTTGGCTTACTCCACACCTCTGTGATGTTTGAATTAAGATATGCTTCTGTTGAGTCTATAATTTTATGCTTTTTATGTATACAGCAGGTCACAATGAGGTCAATGCAAATTCAAAGGATTGTGTATATAAAACACCATCTCTTTTAGGAATGTTATGAGAAGGAAAGGTTTTTATTAATGTTGATTCATGGTCTTTTTCTTTTCCAAGATTAAATTATGGTCACAAAATATAAAAGTAGAAAGAGGTTCAGATTCCAGAATGTTTTTACTATACTTCCTAAAAAACCAACTTAATAAAAAGTCTGTAGATCTTCTAAAAAATTAAAATTTCAGACAATAAAAATATTTTTGAATGAATTGTAATCATTAAAAAAAGTTTCTCCTTGTGTGTGTATGTGTGTGTGTGTGTGTGTGTGTGTGTGTGTGTAAATATTTTGGCTTGCTAACAAAGAATAAAGCCAAAAAATTTACACAAATATGAGCTGCCACTGCTGTGGCTACTGCCTGTAGATGGCCTTGGGCTAGGCTGAAACAGGAAATACACACACATACATACATACATACATACATACATACATACATACATACATATACATACAGGAAGGCACACTGACATTTAAGTAAACTATGGAGATGTGAATCTTTTGCTGCTATGGATGCTTAGGAGAAAAACTGTATTACTTTGTTACAAAACAAAACAAAACAAAAAAACCCACCCAGGAGTCTGGTAGCATCTTTTCTAGCTAACAAATGTTTTTAAAAGGCATAAGCTTTTATAAGCTATTGCTTATTTCATTAGATGCCTAAAGTGGCTCTACTCTTGAATATGCTCCAGCTCATGAATACACTTTTGTTACACATTTTGCAATCTAAGACTTCCAGAATACAATTTCTTCTGCTCTAAACAGTAAATAATAGACTATGGACCTAGGGATCTAGCACGTAAATCCTTTTGTATGACTCTGTTATGTATAGGTATTCTGATATGATCAGAACCATACAGGTAGTTTTCGAGTTAAGACCATAATGGAACCCACCCATTACGGTTATAAGTACCACAACAGTCACAAACCGGGTCAGTGACGTCACTGACTCAATCTTATCAAGTTTTTGTGGTGGTTGTTAAGCGAAAGTAGCAGTAGTAAGTGCAAACCTATTTATTCGCTATTGGTGCAGTTTTGCCCCAAACCGGAAGTGCCCGTGTTTGGCAAAACCATCATAAAACACAGTCATGTGACTGCAAGACACTGCAAACAGCGTAAATGAAGCCATATTGCCAACCACTGGAAATATGGTGGCTGTGGGGTAGAGCAACCATCAGAACTTTGGATTTGGGTCATAAATCCCATATTTCAGATAGCTTGTAATTTTGAGTAGTCACTAAACAACCAGCCATAAGTTGAGGACTAGCTGTATTCAGTGTTCCAGATATAGTCAGAGCACTGAGTTCTATAAAGATGTTGTAGTGTTGGCTCTGTTCTATCCCTTTTGTAATGAATCTTCACAACAATTGTGAAGATAGGAAGTTTGTCCCATTATGTATCACTTTACACATACTTTAAATGTCATTGCATTTCTCATTTGGTTGAGCAATCATCCAGTTCCAAGGGATCTTTCTCAAGATCTTCACAGCATTTTTAGATTCTACTGCCCCATATAAAAATATATGATGCACAAAATCATACATGAACAAGTTTAAAAACATTGGTTTCCTCACAGATCCCAGAGATACTCCATGAGGGATAAGATTTTGAAAAAAAATGTGTGACGAAGTAGGATTTTGACTTCTCACTTTCCACCCAGTAATAATGTCCCAAACTATAAATCTTATATTTATTCTGAAATGATTAATAGAGATATGGGTTGGAAGCTTACCTGATACAGCTTGTGGAAAGCATATGTGGAATCATATGCCATGTTTCCTCAAAAATAAGACCCAACTGAAAAATAAGCCTTAGCATGATTTTTCAGGATGCTCGTAATACAAGCCCACCCCAAAAATAAGCCCCAGTTAAGACTGTCAGCCACTTGGACAGATTTAGTACCATATTTCCCCGAAAATAAGACCTAACTGGAAAATAAGTCCTAATGCATCTTTTGGAGCAAAATTAATATAAGATCCGTCTGATTTTCAGGGAAACACAGGTACCTCAAAAATAAACACCAAAAGTTAAACTTTGTTCACCTTGCATTCATTATTAATATGCTTTTTTTCCTCACACTTGTAATAAGGATTTGGAGCCTCAGAGTTCTTTATGTTTGTTCAGATTCTGAGTAAAATCATGGTGTCTCTGTTTGGAACAGACTTGGTTATTTTGTTATCCATTGCAGCTCAAGCCATGCATAAGAATGAAGAGGAAGCATTGGGTCATCCTTTTTTTGTAACTATACAGTAGTTAACTGAATGTCAGCAAGGCACTTGGGCCTTTCAAAGGATTGCCTGTACAGTTAGTCCTCGAGTTATGACCAAACTTGAGCCCAAAATTTATGCTGTTAAGAGAAACATTTGTTAAGAGAGTTTGCCCCATTTTATGACTTTTCTTGCCAAAGTTGTTAAGTGAAACATTGCATTTGTTAAGTTAGTAACATGGTTGTTAAGTGAATCTGGATTCCCCATTGACTTTACTTGTCAGAAGTTCTCAAAAGGTAATCAGATGACACTGGGACACGTAACCGTCATAAATATGAACCAGTTGCCAAGCATCTGAATTCTGATCATGTGACCATAGGGATGCTGCAACAATCATAAGTGTGAAAAATGGTCATAAGCCACTTTTTTCAGTGCCGTTGTGACTTTGAACCATGACCGAATGAACTGTTGTAAGTCGAGGACTACCTGTATTGTACACTGTGCAAGGATGTGGTTTAAGACTCAGCGCGATGACCTTTGAGTGATCTAAAACAAAGCACTAGTTCACCAACATATTTTCCTGTTTACGGGCCGCAGCCTTCCTTTACTGAATCTAATACCCTCCAGTGTGTTAGGATTACAATTCCCAGAATTCCCAGCCAGATACCTTTGGACTAAATGCTTCTGGAAAGCATGTCATTCCAAAACATATTCTTGCTCACAGTGAATATTATCCTCTCCCTCTTCAATGCAAGGATTCAACATCTTACTTCATTACTGGCAATGAGTCACACTAGTAGAGCAGCGCAGGTTAAATTAGGTGCCCAGAGTAGCTCATGTGACACACAGTTCCACCTCTTTCCATTTTTTTTTAAAAGACACAATGTAAGACAAGATTCAAAACAAGAGTCTGTGTGGAAGAGAGGAGAGCCTTAGGTTTCTAGCCCTATTCCCAGGGACATGGTGCAGTATTATCATTTTTTTATATCAAAAACCCCGTCCATATTGTGCTCCTTATGCTGTTGCTTCTTACTCCTTCTTCTTTTTGTAGCTTACATTGCACATGCCACATTTGGTTATTTACCATATATAAAACATACACTGACAAACCAGTAAATTATATAAATCTTGTGTTTATGTCTAAGCTATGAGACAAAATGGAGACACGACAGAATATGTTAACATATGTCAACTGATATTTATTTATGCAGCTCTGTGATACAAGTTTCACTGGTTCATCGATAGAAAAATATATTCCTATCACTTTCTTTGCATGCTGCTTCCAGTCATATTTCTGAGAAATGATACATGCAGCTGAACTATCATGCTCACACACCATCTGCTCACCATCGTAAACAAAAATGAAGTGATAATGAAAATCTTCCAAGGAGCTATCAAGATGATTACACTTCAACTCCAATTACTTAATTTGGATCTTCTGTATTCTACAAACAAACAGATTTTTTTTAAAAGAAAAAAAAATCAACACTATTTAAAGCTCTGCAAATGTCTTTGGGTTTATCCATGACTATTTTATGTCATATATTTATATAAAAATAAAAAAGGAAATCAAAAACTTTTGGTAATTTATACATTCAGTTATAGCAGAGGTATTAAGATATCATTATATATGTTTTCAAAAAAACAACAGTCATCATCTTCAACCTGTGTAGAATACATAAAAATGTATTTAATAAATTAGGGACCACCAGCAGCCATGATATGCTTATCTTAATAATAATTTATAAACATTTACATACGCAGAGATAAAAAATAATACTAATCAGAAAAATATAAGAAGAAAAGAAAAAGAGAATGCAAAGAGATAATAACAATAATAGTAATAGTAATAATAATAATAAAGTTGGAAGGGACCTTGGAGGTCATCTAGTCCAACCCACCGCTCAGGCAGGAGACCCTATACCATTTCAGACAAATAGAAAAAGAAATAAAGAAATAAAAAGAAAAGATATATAAAAAATGTCTTCACCACTCCCTCCAGATAAGTAAAACAAGTATAAACAACTTCAGTTATTTAACACATTTTCTAGTGTTTGAATTAAAAAAACTTCCCATATCTCATCCCTTATCATTAACAAATTATAAAAATTCATCACTCAGTCTATCAAGAGCTACCGTAAACAGTAGCATAGTGCATATATTTTAACCTTACTCAAATAAATCCCTTTTGCATTCAAACTTATTACTTTCTCTAAGAAATGAAGCAAAAGAAATCTTTCCACATTTACAGTATAAATAGATCTTCAAAACTTGTCATTCAGTGCCATTGAAACAGGTGGTACTCGGATGTTGCTATATCCTAAAAGTGATACAATGGGTGAAAAAGTTGAAATGCCCTGCTTTACAGCACTTTCTGGGCAATTTACAGTGTAAGCATTATTTGCATATTGCTCCCAACAATATGAATCCTCATTTTACCAACTTCAGAAAGATGGAAGACTGAATCAACGTTGAGCCCCATCAGGATTGAACTCCAGATTGTGGGCAGAGTTTGCCTGCAATACTGCACTTTAACCACTGTGCCACAAGTCAATATTATGATAGCTCCTCCTACCCACAATGTTGAGAATTACTTTAATATTCTATGGTCTTACTGCAGTTCATCAATTGGGTTCAGCAGCTTATTACACATAAAACATGAAGTACTGTACTTCCACGGGGCCAAGAACGAAACAATAATTTGCCTTTAGGACCAGCTGAAATGATCTAAAATATAATAGCCACATTGTCCCAAACAAAGCAATTAGGTTTCCATCTGACTGATAGATCATACTCTGGTAGGTCCAAAAAGGAAACGTTAAACTAAACGTAGAATTGAATTAGGGCCTGTAAATGATGCAGATAAAAGAACAGAGAAATTATATTTCCATTTTGTAATATTTAGATTTTATTATACTAGCGTCACTTTTCACTATTAAAAAAAAGAGAGAGAAAATCCATTTCCTTCTCACTTCTAGTGTTTCTTCTGTTCTTGATTCCCTACTGTTTCTATCTCATTATCGCTCTGCTTAGGCTAACACTTCTTTAAAAATGGCGAAAGCACTTCTCTTTCCAAGAAAACGTTTTACTTCTCTTACTATAGTAAGAGTAGTCATTAGAAACCAGTTAAAACCAGCTATTCACATTATAACCACTAATAAGATGGAAGCTGGCATCTTTTTACAAGGTAGAAGTGGGTGAATGGAACAAAATGATCATCGTTGCACTAAAACCTCTACAAATAAAGTAGGTCAAGCTTCTGTAACATTTTGGAAAAAAAATCTATACATCAGACTTCTTTTCTTCCTTTTTAAAATTCCCCCTGTTGTAGAGATGTCCGCAGCAACAGTTAGCAACAATTGTGCTCCCTTTATATCAGGGGACTTATGATTCCTCCTTAGGCGAAGGAATATGCTTCTTGCAGAACAGATGCAGCAAACTCTGCTCCCTGTAGCAGACTCAATATAGAGGACCAAGGACTTAGCACCACAGAAATGGTTAGCATTACTCTAACCCTGCCTCTCTTGACTATGACTGTGACTACCAGGATAACAGTGTGATTTCACTTGGAGGGGCAGAAGACTGAATGCTCAAGTCGCAGACAGCCTTGAAGAGTCAGGTGTTGTAATGAGAACCAATAGGCATGGTTTTATCAAATTGTCTTTAAGTACAAGAGTAACCAATTTCTTGAATGTTGCAAGTTATGGTATACTTACAACCACACCTGAGTTCCAGATTTCTCTTGTTAAGTGAGTAATTTGTTAAGTGAGTTTTGCCCCATTTTACAACTTTTCTTGCCACAGTTGTTAAGTGAATCACTGCAGTTGATAAGTTAGTAACCTGGTTGTTAAGTGAATCTGGATTCCCCATAGACTTTGCTTGCAAGAAGGTGGCAAAAGGTGATCACATGGCCACAGGACACAGCAATGGTCATAAATATGAGTCTTTTTTTTAATTGTGCCAAACTCAGATAGTCACCTAAGCCTTCTGTATGTGTGGTACATGTGGTTTACCTAAACTGAACTCTGAAATGTAACATTGGTTGGTATAAATTCATTCCAGGACACCAAATAAATATACCACACATTGGGGAATTATAGCTTACAAGCAGAACTTATGTATATTGTGAGCTGAAGTGACATGATGCTTCTTTTTAAAAAAGCTAATTTTGCTAGACTTATGCATCTTGCTTTATGTCATGAATAAACTAAGAAGGGAAAATTTCAAGAGTCAGCAAGACATCAGTAAGATCACAATTAGAAAAGCATTTCTTTTTAATGTACTTTGAGACAGCTATATTAAGATTCACTTCTTTGATTTTGTATATGCATATGTACACACACCCACACCCACACACACTGCAATTAACTCTATTTTTGAAGAGCAACAGGCCTAAAGAAATCATATATCTATGGTGACTCCTTTCAAAGAAAACAATTAGCATCCATATCAAAAAGCTAATTCAGAGAAATTAAATAACATATACATCAGTAAAATATATTTCTTTTTAACACTTCTCATAGAGTAGAGTGTGTCACTGTAAAATTGTTAGGCTTGTAGATAATGAGGAATGACAGTTGAAGGGTGCAAGACTTCCTATTAGAATTTTGGGTATGTAAAGATTTTAATTGCACATAATTATGAATGTGAAAGTGGAACAATTTGATTTCGTTTAGCTTTCATGCTATTAGAAGTCTAATAGAACCAATATCAGAATGCATTAGCTATAGCGAAATTACAATTTAAAAAGCCGCATTTTTCTCATTTGGCAATTTAAATTGAATAGAAACAACAAAAACAATGAATAGTTGACATGTCTATCTTTTCTTTTAAATGTACTGAGTGGTAACATGGTAACTAGTGTATATCATTAGCAAAAATGCAATCAGTAGGACTAATAAGATTAAGTTATTTTAAAACAGTGTAAATCTCATTATGTTTAGTGAAAAAGAGAACCAGAGAGAGTAGGACAATCATATATACTTTGATCTACATAAAATACAAGAAAAGCAAACTTTTAGTTCTCCAGCATCTTCTTGATAAGCCATTCAATCCATTCTGTCTTTTGATAAATGAGTTCCGTTGAGTGTAATGATCATAATTAACCAGGCACCAGATTTTGGCTTCAGTTGAATTGATTCCCCCAAATGGTGCATCCTAACTCAGGACATGTCAGAAAGGCAAATCTGATTTGCAGTTCTCAACAAAGATAATTTGCTCCCAATTATTTAACAATAATAGAAAATAAATAATTCCTCCAAACTGAATAATACCACTGAATTTAAGGAAGCTTTACATAACTAGGAACAGAATTTTGTATAAAATCACTCTGAGTTTTAACCATGACACTTTCCTGGGTGTGATTAATAAATCTCAATTATCACCACTCTTTTCTAATGGAGAAAAATTACTCCTTTTATAGTCAGTAATGGAATGTACTCACCTCAATTCATTTGGCAGTTTTCTATGTACTAAAAAAATGTACCAAGTATAGTAACAAAGTATGTGTAAATATAAATAAATTACTTTCCGATGATGGTGAGCAACTCATGGTCTATAGCTTATGGCCTGCACCAATTTTGTCAGGCTCTCCGGAAATTGTTTCACTAAAATACAAAGGGTTAAAAATAAAATAAAATAAAATAAAATAAAACAAACATAAGCACAAATCTATTTTAGAAGAAAACAAAGCATGCAAAAGTAATATGCATTTATTTATTTAGCCCTTTTGTATGCCGCCAGAAGTTAACAAATAATAAATGTGCATGGTATAATTAGCCTTAGTTAACCAATTTAAAAGTTACATACAATATAATTAATTTGTTTAAGAGATATTTATTAAAGCAATAATCAGAGCCACTATACAACCTCTAAAACTGACAGTTAACATCATCCAGTTTATCACGAAAAACAAACTAGAATAGCTCCATATTCCCCAGCTTCTAAAACACAACCACGAACACAGAAAATCTAATTTCTGGGAAGACATTGTTCCATAATAGCAAGGTCATTATGGAGAAAAACATACCTTGACCTTAGCCCTCCTCAATTTATCAAAATGGGGGATTATCAGTTTTTCCCTCAATGAACACAAGTTGCAGGAAACAGCCATGCAGCTACCTTTATAGGCTCTCAAGGCTCAAAACCAACCCTTTGAACTGCATTTCAAAACCTATTGAAACCAATGTAGGGCCAGTAACATAGGCCTAAAGTTAGCTTGGCAACAAATGCCAACTAACAAGAGGGCTACCGCACTTGATACCAATTGCATTTTCTAAGTGTTCTTCAAAAGCAACTCCATTAAAACAACAACAAAATACCCAATTTTTTCAAAAACATACCCTTTCAGAAGTCCTAGCCCATTCCCTTGTATGATGTTGCTAAATTCTCTCCATAGTAAAAAAAATAAGGTCATCTGGCCATGCTATATTCCATTTTTGTACTTATTGTCCCATAAAGCTTAATAGGGTGCACAAATCCTTTCGTTTATATATACCAAAGAATCTCGCACGCGCGCACACACACACACACACACACACACACACACAAATTAATCAGTTCCTGTACAACTTGGCAGTCACTTTTTTTCAAAAGAATTGATTTTCATCCAATTTTGCTAAGATGTAATATCTGTAAGAGGCAATATCTTGTTACTATTTTGTGTTATTGTGTCATTTTTTTTATTAAAGAGTTTTACAAAAAAAGATTTTACAATACATATCCCCAAAACCCACCCACCCCAAACCCCCCTTCCCCCCCACTTCCCAGAGCTAAATACAGGGTTATAGATATAATAATCATATTCTAACTAAAATTATCCATAATATAAAATTAACCAAATTCATAATGTGCTTTAACTCCCCTTTAACATAGATACATACAAAGTACTAACACTAAAATTAATAACAATATCCCTCTAGAATCTACTCATAAGCTAAATGGAACTTTTTAGTCCCATATTTATTCTGAATATAATCTATCCATCTCCTCCAAACTGAAATATATCTTTCTTGTGAATGATCCTTCAAATAAGCAGAAATCTTAGACATTTCTGCAAGATTCGATACTTTAAACACCCATTCTTCTATAGTAGGCAAATTATCCTTCTTCCAGTATTGTCCTACCAGTGCTGCTGTTATCAAATTCAACATTAAATTGGTTTCTTTAACATCACAATCTACAACAATGCCCAATAAAAACAATTGCGGAGAGAACTTTATCTTTCTCTTAAAAATCTTTTGAATGTTCCACCAAATTTTAACCCAAAAAAGCTTTTATATTTCTGCAAGTCCACCACATATGAAAATAGGTCATTTTGTTTTTTAACCTAAAATTTATCACCTATCTTTGAAATGCTGGACCTGAAGCTATATATTCTCATTCCCTCATGGGACATTACTGTTCCTAAAAATTTTAATCTTTTCTCAATTACATTTCCATTTCTAATTAATGGATAATAAGAAACATAGATTTTTAAGTCCAAATTTGTATTTTAATCCTAAGTAGATAGTGCAATCTCTACATTATTTAATAATGACGCAGGCTGTTTTTGAATCACTGTTGAGGATCCAAACTAAATACAACTTTTCTTTATTTATGTATTTATATATTTAATGTATTTATTCTTTTATTTCAATTTTGAGACCACTTGGGTGGTTTACAAATAAGAAATTAAAACAAAACAGCTGACTGGAAAACAAAACCAAAAAGAACAAATAGCCAAAAAAAAATCAAAACCCACCACCAAAGGGTCTCAACCACCATCCTAACCCAAGTAGATCTCTAGTTTATGGAATGTAAAAAGGAAAAGAGAAATACAAACCTCCAGGGGATATTATTTATTTATTTATTTATTAAATTTTTATACCGCCCTTCTCCCGAAGGACTCAGGGCAGTGAACAGGGCATATAATAAAACTACAAAAGTACAAAAGTTAAAAAAGAATTAAATTATTGCCCAAAATAAAACAGTAAAAATATCCAAATATTAAAACCCTAAGTTAACTCCCCATCAGGCCAGGCCAGCTTGTTCAAATAAATGGGTCTTTAACCCGCACCGGAAGGAGCGGAGATCCGGTGCCATCCGGAGCTCGACCGGCAGTTGATTCCACAGAGCCGGGGTGCCCACAGAGAAGGCCCTCCCCCTGGGGGCCACCAGCCGGCATTCTCTGACCGGAGGCACCCTGAGGAGGCCCTCTCTGTGGGAACGCACAGGGCGGAGGGGAGTCGACGCCGGCAGCAGGTGGTCCCCGAGGTATTCCGGACCCATGCCATGTAAGGACTTAAAAATCATCACTAAGACCTTGAACCTCACCCGGAAGACAACTGGTAACCAATGCAGCTCGCGGAGCAAAGATGTAACATGGGAGTACCGGGAAACTCCCAAGACAACTCTCGCAGCCGCATTCTGTACCAGTTGGAGCCTCCGAGTGGTCTTCAAGGGAAGCCCCATGTAGAGAGCGTTGCAATAGTCAAGACGAGAGGTCACGAGCGCATGAGTGACCGTACACAGGGCATCCCGATCTAGATAGGGCCGCAACTGACGCACCAGGCGAACCTGAGCGAAAGCCCCCCTAGTCACGGCTACTATATGATCTTCTAAGGTAAGCCGTGAATCTAGGAGGACTCCCAAGTTGCGAGCCCTATCCACGGGGGGTAAAGACTCACCCCCCATAGAAAGTGATGGAACATTTTGAATGTCCCGGGATGCCGGAATGTACAGCCACTCAGTCTTGTCAGGGTTGAGTTGAAGTCTGTTCCACCCCATCCAGACCCGAACCGCCTCCAGGCAACGGGACATCACAGCGAGGGCATTATTCCAAAGGCAGGCACCTTGATGGAGAAGGTATGCTTCCAAGGTCCTACAAGATGTCTGTCAAGGATCAGACTGAGAAACCCAACCGAGCAAGCACCATCAAGATGATCCAATCTCTTAATACAAAACTTTATTGAGTACATCATTTTGGCATGAATGAAGCAAAACCAGCTCTCGCTATTTCCCGTGCAATCCACTATAGTTAAAACATAGAATTCTCCCTTTCCCTATTAATGCAGGTCATATGGTCCAATCGAGTGTCATGTTATTGTTATAAGAAGGTGTCTCTGGGTATTTGCAAACATCTGCTGAAATGTCCTTGGTTCACACGGGCTGACCTTGTTGTCTGAATTCTTGCATTTCATTTCCCCCTCCTCTCCCCCCCTAGTGCATTGGCAAGCTGAGAAGCAATAATGGTGGCAACATTATACATGCGCTTCAAGCTTGACAATGACATTGTTTAATGGATCAAACCTGGAACATGCATGCCCAGGCTAGATAACTTTACTGGACTAGTAGAAGCACATGGACATATGTAGCCTCCCAAGTATCCAGAGTCAAGGCTGAGGGGATTACCTTTCCTTCAGAGAACCAGGCATCATAGCGTAGGCCCACCTCCCAAGCAGCCATGACCATCCAGGAAGGACCAGGATCTAGCAAACATGTGGCCGAGATCACAAACTGGAAGACTCTGTTTACTTCCTTCACAGAGACAAACTACTCCAGCTAACCCTACAAGGCTGTACCTCAAGAACCTCATCTGAACTGGCCTAGTTGGAGTTCAACTCTATGTAAACCAGAGCAACTCTATCTGCCAAACAGCAAGAATATTCCTCACAGGAGTTCTGCGCATAGTCTTGTGATCTCTTTTTTTCCGCCCAGGGACTTGAACAGGGCCACTGAACAGCTATCAGCAGATGCAATAAGAATGGAGAAATCAAACAGGTTCTTTCTCTCCTCAAAGTGGGATGACACCAGCAATCTAAAACCAATAAGAGAGTCATTTGACCTTAGCATCAACCGCACCTCCAAGTCCGCTGTCTCTTCCAATATCTCCTAAACAGCTTCCAGGTATTAGGTGGAATCCAGGGCCCAAGGATACCACTGGTTTGATGAATACAAGTCTCCTTATGGTAATCCCAAACAATATAGAGTAGCCTCAACTTTTCCATGTGCTCCAAAACACATTACGCAATAAACAAACAATGAGCCCTTCAAACCACTCATCTGTTTCCTGCTGCTACCCTATCCCAGTAATTCTGCATGGCTGCTGTTTAGGCCTTGCTTCTTTCTAGTGTTTTGCAGAATTGCTACCTTTTATGTATGGGCTTTTTAGTCTCTATTATCACTGTGTCTACAAACAGCAAACTTAAGAGGTCACCACAATTGTAAACGAAGATGAAGATTTCTTTAAGAAGAAAAAGAAGAAAAAAGTCGTTTTAAGGATTTTTTTTTGCTAAGAGAAGAAAAAGGTGAAATTAAGATTTATGGTCGTAAGCACTCTTTCTGAGCATCACTGAGGCCACTTGGAGGTTTATCTGTGCCCTCAGGGTCATCTGAATAGTGCAAATGGGTGTGGAACCTTTTTGGAATGGCAGAGCAGATGACTGCAAGGAATATAAATCCTTCCGTTCTCCACCATTCAGTCAGAACTGATGAGGCTTCTTGATAGAGAACAAAACGTCTTCAAGGAAAAACAAAGAAACTCCAGTTGACTTTTGAAGGGAAAAAAAGCACCTTTTGCTCAATAAATATTTTTTTTTAACATTTAAATAAAGGTAATATTCTTTCTAGTAGGGGCAGAGCAAACAGCTTCAAGCAGCACTGGCTCTTGAATAAGACATTAGGAGATGATAAAACTCATCGAGTTTTACATGTAACATACATCACAGTGCAATTTTGTATTATGTTATTAATAGCAGGAAAGCCCAAAGAAGAAAACAGAAAAACTTACCATTTTGTGTATTGTAAAATATGTATAATGTACTCGGCTGCTTAGTTAACATGACTGTCTCAATTTTCCTTTCCTTAAATAACCTATTTATATCTCTTTCACTCTCATCTTCAATTAGGAGTTTGATGATGTTAGGATCTCTTTGAAGATCTTAGACCTATTCAATTAATTTTAAACTGGCTTGTTAACGCTTTTCTAATGTGTAAGAAATTGGCAAATATGTAACTGAAGAGCCATTTACCTTTTTTAATGAAGGTAACAAATATGCAATTATAAAGCCTCATCTTTCAGGACTTTGCAGTAAATTAACTTGTTTTGTCATTGCTGTGCCTGTAGAATGTCACTTTCTCTAGAGTTTTGACAGTAAAATTCTTTACCTGTTATTTGCAGAATTAGCAAATGATATTAAGTTCTGGGAAATGACAATTAGTTTGTGAATTAGGAGGGGACGTACAATGTGTTAATTACTAAGGGAGCAGACTTCATGCAATTAAAATTTAACATCAAGATAAGGATAATGTATTAGGAGGACTTGGAGTATTTAATGAAGTTAAAAATGATTAGCCAGTCATATAAATTAATTCTGAATTCTCCTAACTATTCAGAGAATTTTTCTTTGTCCACAGAGTTATACAATAGCTAACTGTTTGCAAATAGAATAAAAATAGAACTGACTTAATAATGTTGTAATTGTTGGGTTTGTTTTATTAATTTAGGCGTTTAAGAAATGTTAGCAGGTTGACTCTCTTAGAATGGCAGCTGCTTTGATTTGTCAGAAGGCACCAGCCATGTGGTTCAGCTGCACTCATAGCAATAGCGTTTAGGATTATATAATGCCCCCTTTACAACACTCTATGGGTAGTTTACAATGTAAGCATTATTTGTATATTGCCCCCAACAATCTGGGTTCTCATTTTACCAACTTCAGAAGGCTGGAAGGCTGGGTCAACCTGCAATACTGCACTTTAGCCACTGCAACACCAGAGTTCCTCATCTTAATTTCCCATAGTACCTCTGGGTCTTTGCGCAGAGGCTAGAGGCTCAAAGAGAAATAAAGATAGCAAACTGAGTTACCAGTTTATCTATTTTTTTGCCAGGTTGGTACAAAATGCTAGAGAATAAAAGCGGAAGGTAGTGGGCTAATGCCTCCTTAAGTAACACCAGCTGCCTGCAATTAGTGCAGGTTCGAGTCCCACCAGGCTCAAGGTTGACTCAGCCTTCCATCCTTCCGAGGTAGGTAAAATGAGGACCCAGATTGTTGGGGGCAATAAGCTGACTTTGTAATAATGCCGCTTGGCGTGTGTGTGAAAGCCCTAATAAGCAGAATGAAGGCTACTGCTAAGCTTGTAAGCCGCCCTGAGTCTTCGGAGAAGGGCGGGATATAAATGGAATTAAAATAAAATAAATAAAATAAAAAGGGATGACAGCTTCAGCATCACATTGAATGGTGATAAATCCCTTTTTCTACAAGCATCACTGCAAGTGCTATTAGCTGCAGTTGTAGCCGTTTGTTAAAGGACACTTGAACAGGTTGTGATAATATAGAAAAGAGTTCATTCATAAGCAGTGTCTATTTTATTAACGTTAATAAACATTAATGTCATACTAAATGCTTGCTTTATTACATACCTATTTTTCTGTCTTTTTTCCGAGTTCAACAACATATTCATATCAAAATCAACATTTTCCCATGGAATAAGAGAAATTATCTGCCCACTCCAATATATATGCTTCAAATCACAGTATAATAACATTCTTGGGAAACTTGTAGACAAAAATGTTTCTGTCTGGGAAAATAGTCCACAAAAACCTGGGACAGTTTTAAGTGTTTATAAAAGAAGCATATTTCCAAATATGCAGATTATGAACTACTATAGTTGACAACCAATGCATAATTTTGTCGTTAACAGAAATCAGCAAAACTGTGATGAAATGCCCCAATACCTAAATTCATGTCATACTGACATGTGTCTACTTTGACTTATCAATACATTCTTATTGGGAAATAAAGGAATAATTAGATTGTTCAGTTTTACTCCAATCTTGTTTTAGAAATTAGATGATGCTTGTGTTACCCCAGCTTTGTGAATTCTACAAAAGATTTTCAAATGAGCAACCCTTAGAAATTTTTAAAACTTCCTGAGTCATAAATGAAATAGTACTTAAGCACAGAACCCAAATTACTGCCCATATAGGACCATTTTTAGTTTCCATTTAAGCACGTGTATTTGTGTGTTTTTCTAGCTCAGTTAGAAGCTATCTCTTGAAGCTGAATTAAATATCCTGTTCCATTATCTGAATGCTGATAATAATTATTTAGGTCACTGGAATTCAGATCTCAGAATGCTTTTACATAAACAGAGGGATCATTGTTAGCTTGGGTTCTTTTTTAATTTAGTCTTTCACATGCATCATTTTGTGTAATTACATGAGTGATGTTCATAGACTTCTCCATTATTACCACTCTGATAATAGATGTCTCAGCTTCTCTTCCTCATTTATTTTCCGCAAATGCCAAGGCTTTTCCTTGGCATTTATCTACCAGCAGGAAACCTTAATCAGACCATTCATGAGCATTAAGTAACTGGGTAGTGAGAACAATTGATATCTGTTGTCTTAAGAGGCAGATCAGTGGGAAATTATCTAAACCAGGCTGTATCTCTTTTAGTCCCATTGGTCTAGAAGAACAATAAAGAGCGAAAAATAAAGGAAGAGAATTACTGTGATATGCAATCGCTCTTCTACTTGACTCTATTAAAATAGAAGTTAACCTTTAATAAAATTTTAAGTTGTATCACAATAATACAAGGGAAGCTACACTATCTTTCTGCTCATTTCTTTTTCATGGAAAAGCTTTGGAATTTGTGTCTAAAATCAAAACAGAAAAAGTATTAAAACAAATTGAAAACAGGAACTTAACAACTGGAAAGATGACAGTATTTTGCATCTTTGATGCTGGTTTAACTATGCCTTAAGCCTTTTAGAATTGTAAAGCAGTATTGTTTTCTTGCCCTAAATATATCCTCCTCTTCTTATGGTGTATTAGATTAACAGAATAATAGAATAACAGAGTTGGAAGGGTCCTTGGGGGTCTTTTAGTGCACCCCCCTGCACAAGCAGGAGACCCTATACTATTCCAGACAAGTGGCTGTGCAGTCTCTTCTTAAAAACCTCCAGGGATGAAGCAACCACAACTTCTGAAGGTGAGCGGTTCCACTGGTTAATTGTTCTCACTGTTAGGAAATTTCTCCTTAGTTATAAGTTACTTCTTAATTAGAATAGAATAGAGCTGGAAGGGGAACTTGGAGGTCTTCTAGTCCAGCCCTCTGCTCAAGCAGGAGAACTTATACCATCTCAGACAAGTGACTGTCCAGTCTCTTCTTAAAAACCTCCAGTGATGGAGCTCTCACGATTTCTGAAGGCAAACTGTTCTACTGGTTAATTGTCCTCACTGTTAGAAAGTTTCTTCTTAATTCCAGGTTGCTTCACTCTTTGGTCAGTTTCCAACCATTGTTTCTTGTCCTGCCCTCTGGTGCTTTGGAGAATAATTTGATGCCCTATTCTTTGTGGCAGCCCCTCAAATACTGGAATACTGCTATCATGTCGCCAAACCCAAGTCCTGCAGCCATTCTTCATATGTTTTAGTCTCCAGGCCCTTGATCATCTTACTTACTTACTTACTCTGCACTTTTTCCAAAGTCTCAACATCCTTTTTGTAGTATGCTGACCAAAACTGGATGCAGTATTCCAGGTGTGATCTCACTAGGGTTTTATAAAACAGTACTGATATTTTGTGTCATCTGGATTCTATGCCTCTGTTTATATAACCCAGAATTGTATTAGCTTTTTTGGGTGCTGCTGCATACTGCTGGCTCATAGTCAAGTGATTGTCCACTAGGACTCCAAACTCCCTCTCACAATTACTGTTTTTGAGCCAGGTCTCGCCTAATCTGTAGTTATACCTTTGATTTTTCCTGCCTAAATGTAAAACTTTGCTTTTCTCCACATTAAAATTCATTTTGTTGGATAGGACCCATTGTTCAAGTTTGTCAAGATCATTTTTTTAATCCCATTTATATCCCGCCCTTCTCCGAAGACTCAGGGCAGCTTACAATCTAAAGCACAAATCAATGTGCTTAGCAATAGCCTTCATTCTATGTATATGCCTGCTTATTAGGGCTTTCGCCCCCCCCCCAAGTGGCATTATTACAAAGTCAGCTTATTGCCCCCAACAATCTGGGTCCTCATTTTACCTACCTCGGAAGGATGGAAGGCTGAGTCAACCTTGAGCTTGGTGGGACTCGAACCTGCACTAATTGCAGGCAGCTGGTGTTACTTAAGGAGGCATTAGCCCACTGCTCCACCATTTTGGATCCTGAGCCTGTCATCTGGGGTATTGGCTATTCCTGCCAGTTTAGTGTCATCTGTAAATTTGATGAGTTCCCATTCTAGTCCCTCATTTAAGTCATTAATGAAGATATTGAAGAGTACTGGGCCTAAAATGGAGCCTTTGGTACCCCACTGCTTACTTCTCTCCACGTGGATGTTGAAGACTACTCGCTGAGTATGGTTTGTCAGCTAGCTAAAAACCAAGTGATGGTGTTGTTGTCTATCCTGTCTGTTTCAGTTTCCATCCATTGTTTCTTGTCTTGCCTTCTGGTGCTTTGGAAAATAGAGGTTGACGCCTCTCTTCTTTGTGGCAACCCCTCAAATATTAGAACATTGCTATCATGTCATCCCTAGTCCTTCTTTTCACTAGCATAGACAAATCCAATTCCTGCAACATCTGTCATATGTTTTAGCCTTCAACCCCCCCCCCCCTCCAATCATGTTTGTTGCTCTGCACATCAGCATTGTATGTAGAGTCCTTTACTTTGGTCTCTTTCCAGTTCCTAGACACTAGTTTTAAGGACATTTGACTTCCAGTGTCACTAGTATAGACGTGGGCAAGTGAATGTATAGAAAGCACATCCTCAGTTTGGTATAGATTAGATTGAACCAAGAGATGTATAAGTAGTCCTCGACTTATGTTCAGTTACTTAGCAACCATTCAAAGTTATGAGAGAATCCCCCAAAGCTGGTTTTAAAGTTACAGCAGCTGCAGTACCCCAAGACATTTGCCCTTATCACTGAGCACACAGATGCTACAGCACTCACCGACCCACCCATCCCACCCTGGTGGTCCCTACAACCACTCATCCACCCAATGGAGATCTGGTCAGTTGTAACAGGTGCTAATCAGCTGGAGCTTGCAAGCCTCCAGCTTCCTTCCACCCACCCAGCAAGGGGAAATACTGTAAGTCCATCCAGAGTTTCAATCTCCAGCAAACAAAGGCAGATCAGGCCATCCAAAGCTTGCAACCTCCAGCTGTTTCCCCACTCAAGAACTTGTAGGACTTAGCCTGCTCCAACTTACCTTTCTGTTTTCTGCAGATTCTGAAAGAGGCACCCGGATGATACAGAATGAGCTTTCTTACAGAACCAGCCTGTAGAGGGCTCCATCTTATAAGGTGGCTCCATTTGTTTGTGGAGTTTATGGAGCCTGCTGAAAAAGGGAGCCCTCTACAGGTTTGTTTGTTTGTTTGTTTATTATTTATACCCCCCCCCTTTATTATTTTTATAAATAACTTTTATAAGGTAAAAATACTTAATATTCCTGTCTCTTCCATTTCCCCCACCACAACAATCCTGAGAGGTGTTTTATTGGATAGGGATGTGTGTATGTGTGTGTTTACTACACACACACACAGAGAGAGAGAGAGAAAGAGGTGAAATTTCAGTAGTTATGCTCTTAAGCAGCATGAGTTATAATAAGCCACAGATTTTTCAATTTTCAATCATAAACATTAAAGGCAGCCACTTTTGGGGGGGGGTATGACAAGTACAAACTGTGTATACTAAGTGGCAAAACAGGGAAGGTGGCATGAGAACTTTCAGAACAGTCGCACAAAATGATGTGGGTAGAATTTATAATGTGTTCTTTAACTACACGACTCTCACCCTAACACATATTTTCTTTAAACTTTAAAAGCATAAGAAACAGTGGAAATGGAAAATGCCTGTTATCTTTTATACCTGTCACTTTAATATATACTGAGATCCTGCTTTGGCAGAACACCAGATGTTTAAAGCACAGTACCTGAAAACAGTGGGGAATATATTCTGAAGTAACTTTTAATTAAGCCTGCCCTTAGGCACCAGAGCTTGGTGAGGATGGGGTTTGGCAAAATCTATGTTTAAAGGGTTAACCTATCCAGATAGATTTACTCATGCTGTCACAGGTCTCTGACTGAAATTGCCATTTCGTACTGGTAAACCATATAATTCAACTAGTCAGACTGGTCTTGTATATAGCAAAATGGCAATTTTAATAAAGTTTTTCTCTCTCTTTTTGTTTTCCAAAGTAATATTGACTGCCTGCTACTCCAGAATGATAGACTGGGAATAGATTATGCACTGAAATCAGAATTTATCACCATTATTCAACCCATTGTGAGTAGAAGAGCACTACAGAGGAACAAATATGCTCTTGCAATGTCTCTACATCTCTGGATAACAGTATAAGCACTGGGGCAGTAGAAAATAAGCTAACTCTTCATATGCTTGAGAATATATTACAGTCAGCTTCCTCTGTAGGGTAGACCTGCAAATGTAAATGGGAGGTATGCATCTCAGTATTATACTTTGGTGGCCAGTGATATTTGGTGAGCAGCAAATAATGAAATAATCAAGACGAGAAGCTGATTCCAAATTTATTGCAGATCTTCACATGCTAAAGCAGGGGTATCAAACTCAATTTCATTGAGGGCCGCATCAGCATTGCGGTTGCCCTCAAGGGGCCAGGTGGGTATGGCCAGGGTGGGCGTGACCAGCTCTATATTGTTCACATCAAGGGTGCCTATGGGGGCCTGGGCAGGAGTGGGACAGATCTGAGGGTCTCTGGCAGAAGGAGGGTCTCTGGGCCAGGGCCAAGGCAGTGGGGGCCGTTCCCTCACTGTTTCCAGGATGGCTTCGCAGGCCACATGAAACCACTTCACGGGCTGGATCCGGCCCCCGGGCCTTGTGTTTGACATGTCTGTGCTAAAGTGATCCGAAAAATGTGGATTGTTCTTCGATTGTGCTTTCAGTGGCCAACATGAAGATTATGAAGAGTTTCTCTGGACAAAGAAATCATTAGATACAGCATGCAGAAATGAAGTCAGCATTAGAGCTTTGTTCATGCAGGACAGGGATCTTCAAACTTGGCCCTTTTATAACTTGTGGACTTCAACTCCCAGAATTCCTCAGCCAGTGTGCCTGGCTGAGGAATTCTGGGAGTTGAAGTCCACAAGTCATAAAAGGGCCAAGTTTGAAGACCCCTGATGCAGGAAATGCAACTGACACTGGACTGCATGTTATGCATTTATAGTTTTCCTGACTTCTCCTAAAATATCTTAGTAAACAGTTTCTTGCTCAGTACCAAAAACAAATGAAAATCATAGGTGCTGACAGGAAAGGAAGGATTTTAAAAAATGTGTGTCGTGAGATGGCAATGCAAGCTGCATACGTGTTGTGCGTGGACTGCAACATTGCAACACACTTCATAGGGGATGAGCTTGTATTGCAAAATGCACAATGCACATTTCATAATTCAGACAAAGCATGTGGATTTTACAAATGTTTCTAACTGAAATGATTCCAGCCAAACCTCCATATAACAGTTTATTAATAAGTGATAAAGAACCTGGCTGAGCAGATATTTTACATTTTTAAATTGAAGAGAAAATTAATAAGAGAAAATATGTTGTACAGATTATAACCAAAGTTAGGCACATTTTTTTAAAGAGCAAATGTACTTAGGAATGTTCAAAATAATGCATCAAATGAGTAAGAAAATATTTATAAATAAATGAAAACCAATTTGAATATTTAATGTAATTTATATAATACATTGTCTATGGGGCCTGGGTTTTCGTACATCTTGTATAAAACTCCAACGTATAGGACAATTCCAAAGGGACACAAACAGCTTTTTGAACTTCTCCACCAAATGTGTGGCTAGAAAAATTGGGTGGATGATTTATCTCAAAAAATTTATCTCAATGAATGCAAGAAGGGAAATAATTCTTCCTCGATTTCTCATAGGTAAGAATCCATACAGCACTCTCTTTTCAACATTCTTGGGATAAACCAGTAGGTTTCTATGATGCAGCTAAACTTCATCCTGATAACATGAGTCTTCTGATAACATGAACAAAACTTCTTACAGAGTGTCCAGTATCATTACCAGGACTGCCAAGAGGCTTGGAGTAAAATGAGATAATATGGAAGTTTTGCCTTGCATGCTTGTATTACAAACAGGAGAAACAAGCTTGTTTAGGAAAGCTGGCCTGCCTTTGATCCAGCCAAGGGTCACAGAGGCAAGAAGATCTATTTTCCCTCCATTGTAATCAATACATTCTCTTTATATTCTCATATCTTTATTTATGGCGCATCCTTTGATCATCCTCCAATCTTTGCCATCTCTTTTTTTTCATATGTGGCAAATGATTGACAGCAAAAGGAACTATAAGCTCCCAGCTGCAAGAATTACACAATCCAGGATGGAAGGGGTAGTTCAGAATTATTATTTTTCCTGATACATTTAGAATGCACACAAGGACTGAACATGTCTGGTCAAACTGAACAGGCAGGCCTTCCTTTCGCTTAAAACTGAATATAGTGTCCTTAGATTTAACCACTGGGCCTAGGTCTTGCAAAAGGCCATTCAATTTCATCCATATGATGGTCTTAATATAAACTTCTCCATTTCTGCTCTTCCTGCTGACCTCCATTCACTATGATTTACCTGTGAAATACAGCCATCTTGATCTTTGCCATATTGTTTCTCAGATCCACACTCCTCATTGCATCTCAAATGTCTGTGTCATTTGAATAACTCCCAGAAAATTGAACTGAATGAACTAGATGCTTTGGGGTGAGTTTTGGTCCTCTCATTCCTATGAGAGAAACAGTTGGGCATTAACTCAGAATGCTGGTCTCCACTTAATTCTAAACCTCCCTCTCTACTCCCTTCTGATTATAGGACCCCAAGTGAAGTGTTTCCAGTGCACACATGTGCACACATATGCGAAGGTAAAACTACAGTATCTAATACTTGTTGTTCTCAGCCAAAACCAGCACCATTTGCATAAATAGTGAATGATGTCTTCAAATTCCCAGGCAACATACCTGTAACATAAGGATGGGCATTGTCATGGAGATTCTCAATCAACCAGGTTGTCGCAAAGGTGCATTTCCAAAAGGCAACTGGCCTTTCTTCTTCTTTTTTTCCTTGAAAACCTTCCGCTTCTTGGATGAGAAGCAAAACTTGGTGGAGCAGAGGGCTAATGCCTCCTTGAGTAACACCAGCTGCCTGCAATTAGTGCAGGTTCGCATCCCACCAGGCTCAAGGTTGACTCAGCCTCCCATCCTTCCGAGGTAGGTAAAATGAGGAACCAGATTGTTGGGGGCAATAAGCTGACTTTTTAATAATGCCGCTTGGGGGGGGGGCGAAAGCCCTAATAAGCAGGCATATACATAGAATGAAGGCTATTGCTAAGCACATTGATTTGTGCTTAGATTGTAAGCCACCCTGAGTCTTCGGAGAAGGGCGGGATTTAAATGGGAATAAAAAAAAACTTTTCAAGAAGAGGGGAAAAAACAAGAAAGTCCAGTCGCCTTTTGGAAAACACCTTTGGGGTAAGCAGCAGCATTGA
Organism: Vipera berus; assembly: GCF_964194415.1. Lineage (NCBI taxonomy): Eukaryota > Metazoa > Chordata > Lepidosauria > Squamata > Viperidae > Vipera > Vipera berus. The sequence goes on from NC_138207.1 coordinate 58,419,549, forward strand.
TTTTCCAGTTATATATAAATACAGTTCAAGAAGAAGAAGAAGATATCATACACACCCTTGCCTTACCCCCTGCTCAGTGTTAAAGCATTTGTTAAGCATTTAATTTATTCATACACCTGCTTTACTTCCATCTTATACCTCTTTTTATTGTACTCAATAGCCAAACCTCAGCTCTGTATCTGTGCAAACATCCCATAATTCAAACCCATTCGTGATGTTTCTGTAAGCCAACAAATGTATAGTAAACTTTCTTTTCCATGACCCAAAGAGCAAAAACTACTATCTGTTCTCTCCTATCTGGCATAATATCACACTGCACTTAGTCATTTTTCCTCATTTTCACCTCTTATATATCAGCTGAGGCCTTCACAAAACACTGCTTAGTAAGCAATGAAGGTGCACACTCAGTAACCAACCTTAGTTATGCCCCATGCAGAGCTCTGTGCTTACTGTAAGGACAGTGCCAATCAATTTTGGCCAGAGCTTTGTTTTATCTCAGGCATACTTGCACTATTGCATGTGAGCTAGGATTTTAGAGTTGCTAGGCTACAGGCTATTTTGCAAATCTACATACTGTTGATTGCATCCTACCAACTCCAAGGTACATGCAACAATAACATTAAATAACCCATATAACCAAAGTCCAGGGCAAAAAAAAAATCATCTCAGTTTTCCAGAAAAAAGCAACGATAAAAGCAACTGACCAAAAGAGCTCCTTTAACATCCCATCCCAAATGCTTGAGGGAATATTTTAAGACTTGTATCCTATTAATCTTCCTCTAGTGCAAATTAGATGGGGAAGAAATGGAGGTAGTGACAGATTTTATTTTCCTGGGCTCCAAGATCACCGCAGACGGGGACTGCAGCCAAGAAATTAAAAAGACGTTTGCTCCTGGGGAGGAAAGCCATGGCAAATCTAGACAGCACACTAAAAAGCAGAGACATCACCCTGTCAACAAAAGTGCGTATAGTCAAGGCTATGGTCTTCCCAGTTGCAATGTATGGCAGTGAAAGTTGGACCATAAGAAAGGCTGAGCGCCAAAGAATTGAGGCCTTTGAACTGTGGTGCTGGAGAAGACTCCTGCGAGTCCCTTGGACCGCAAGGCGATCAAACCGGTCAGTCCTAGAGGAGATCAATCCTGACTGCTCTTTAGAAGGCCAGATCCTGAAGCTAAAACTCAAGTACTTTGGCCACCTAATGAGAAGGAAGGACTCACTGGAGAAGAGCCTAATGCTGGGAAAGATTGAGGGCAATAGAAGAAGGGGACGACAGAGAATGAGGTGGCTGGATGGAGTCACTGAAGCAGTAGGCGTGAGCTTAAATGGACTCCAGAAGATGGTAGAGGACAGGAAGGCCTGGAGGAATGTTGTCCATAGGGTCGCGATGGGTCGGACACGACTTCGCAGCTAACAACAACAACAACAAGTGCAAATTAGTTCTTTTTCTATATATCCCAAACAATGGAATGAGGAAAGACTAATTATATATGAAATTCAGAAGTGTCTGTGTCATTTGAATAACTCCCAGGAAATTGAACTGAATGAACTAGATGCTTTGGGGTGAGTTTTGGTCCTCTCATTCCTATGAGAGAAGCAGTTGGGCATTAACTCAGAATGCTGGTCTCCACTTAATTCTAAACCTCTTTCTCTACTCCCTTCTGATTACAGGACCCCAAGTGAAGTATGTCTACCCCGTGTTTCCAGTGCACACACATGCACACATATGCAAAGGTAAAACAAAAACACATAGAGGCAACATGTTACTTCTTTACACGGAGTAAATAAGATGAGGGTGAAGGTTTGTTCTCTGAGCTTGTGGGTTGGTTTCTGAATGTTTCATTACCAGGCTAGGTAAAAACTTCAGCAGAGTTTAGGGGATGTCAGTGTTCTGTTATAAGGGCTTCAATTGTGAGCGTGTCAAGTGAGGGTCTGTGATGGGTCTTGTGATGGGTCAGGTGTGAGTCATCAGTGAGTTGCTTGTGGTGGGTCTTGTGATGGGGAGGTTACATCAGGTCAGGGTCATGGGAGGTGAACTGCTGGTGGGAAGGGGGCTTGCATGGGTTGGTTGAGGGTTCAGGCGCTGTCTCTGGCTGGCTCTGTGGTGGATTTGGATTCTGAGGGATTCATAGGCAGGTTGTAGGTCAATGTGTCTGTTGATGGAATTGCTTGTGGAGTGCCAGGCTTCGATGAACTCATAAGCATGGTGGATGATACCGTGGCCAATGCTTTTTGGGTTGCTCCAATAAAACTGGTGCTGTTTGGTGTCTGTGTGGGTAGAGATTAAGGATTTGGGATCATGGCGTAAAATCAGATACCTTCCATTATCAGTGTATAGGTAAAGGGATTTAAAGGAATGCCAGAAGCCCTACCCTACATGTCTTTCCTACTTTCTTTAGTCTTAGCTGCATCATTTTGCAGAATTGCATATGCAGTGAGAATTGGGGTAAAATGCAAATCATAAATGTGACTAGGCATGCAGTAAGTTAAGTTATATCTTTCACAACAGTAGTTGATATGCAGTGGGCTGATGCCTCCTTAAGTAACACCAGCTGCCTGCAATTAGTGCAGGTTCGCATCCCACCAGGCTCAAGGTTGACTCAGCCTTCCATCCTTCCGAGGTAGGTAAAATGAGGACCCAGATTGTTGGGGGCAATAAGCTGACTTTGTAATAATGCCGCTTGGGGTGTGTGTGAAAGCCCTAATAAGCAGGCATATACATAGAATGAAGGCTACTGCTAAGCTTGTAAGCCGCCCTGAGTCTTCGGAGAAGGGCGGGATATAAATGTAATAAAAATAAAAATAAATAAATAAAAATAAATAAAATATGTTTCCCAATGAAATTACAGATAGACTATACAA